>NC_090929.1:466626831-466934665 GCF_040938575.1 Ambystoma mexicanum
TACCGCTAATAGTGGTACCGTTATTAGCTCTTTCCCCATTCCCATTGAGCCCTATGGGGGCTCGAATGGGAGTAAGGAATGGCAATTGGCATGGGGACTTACCGGGTCCTCAAGGGTCTGAATGACCCGGTAAGTCCCCATACCGCCTACCCGGACCCAGAAGGCGGTAAGGGGTAGCCATGGCGCTAATTGCGCCATGGTTGCCTCCTACCGTGCAATGAGGCCCACTGGCTCCTCCTTCCTCTCCCTTTGTAGGTGAAGGCTCTACATTTGTAGCACAAAGCAATAGGTTTGTCTTACTAGATAAATCTACTTTTAAGACCCATCCCAGCACAGCGTTACAAATGTTTTCGTCCCCTCTTTTGCCAGTATCATTTACTCTACTGTCTTTTTACACCATGTTAACAATTCATCAACAATTCATCACATATAAGCATTCAGAATATTCTAATTGCAAGCATGCCGCCATGAACCACAGGCGTTCCCTCAATGTACCTTCCTTTCGGGATGCCATCCTTGGGCTCATTTTCTTCTTTCCAACAAACCATACAGCTCTCATAAACTTCAATAAAATCAACAGCCTAGGGGTGTCATTAATATAAAAAGTAGATCTACATTGGCTTCAATAGAACCACCCTAAAAACATGTGACAACGCTTCTTCTCCGAGTCGTCCAACACCATCCCCCCTTCCCAAAACAGTGTACCATATTCTCACCTTAAACCGAGAAAGGGGTGTGGGGGAGGCCTGTGCTGCAGATACGGAACATCGCAGATGTTTTACCCCGGAAACCTAGCCCAAAACTCCCAATAATACATAGGGGGTCACTACAAGGTAGGAGATAACCATGCAGCTATTAGCGGCATGGCTACCCCCTTACCATGTACCAGGTCCGGGTTCCTTGAATGAGGAATTACCGGGCCAATCCGACCTTGGAGGGCCCGGTAATTCCTCATTCAAGGAAGCCATCCCCATTCCCATTCGAGCCCCCATAGGGCTCAATGGGAATGGGGAGGGTCCTGATAACGGGCCCATTAATAACGGGCCTGTTGTTAGCACCCTGGTCTGCTCGCAGGACCCGCTAATGGCACCTGGTAAAGCCAGGCGCCCTTAGGGTGTTCCCGCGAGTAGACTCGTAATAAGGCGGTAAGGGGTTGACGGCTCCGGCACCCTTACCGGAGCCGTTAACCCCTTACCGCCTCACTTGGAATGGCCCCCATAGTCTTATTGTAGGGTGGTTATGTAGCCTTCTCTTGCGGCCATTTTAGAACCCTCTTCTGGGCAGGAAGTTACAAAGATGAATAATAAAATGCATCACTTGTGATTGTATGCATTGCAGACCTCAGGCTTATTAGGTAGGATGGCAATGGTTGTAGTGGCGGCCAGACTTCTTAGCGACCTCTGAACAGGTGTTAAGGATCAAATCTAAGAGGAAAACTAAGGAAGTCTATCACAGGCTATCTGGGAGGTTGCTCCCTGAGCTAGAGCTCCAATATGTAAAATAAATAATTGAAAAAGATCAAATCCTTCAGAATCTAGTTTGCCTCGGAGGAACTGAATGCTGCATGGTCTGCTCGGCTCCTGTGTAGATGAGGTGAGGCACCCATGCAAATTTCAGGAATGTTGCATGTGGGCCTGAGTGGCCCCACAAGTGGACCTACCTAGTGAGCGCGTGAGAGGGAAAGATCCTAGGCGTCACATCCATGTTCATGCTGATCAGCAAAACGACAGATTCTGCGAGCCATGATGGTAATGTTGGTGCCACTGCGGCCCATACACCATTGGTCTGTTCCAATCCTCAGCAGCCTATCAGGACTCCTATTTGCCAAGGAACTTCATGCTCTATATCTTACTAGAGTTTTTCCTCGATTTCATTTGTAAGAATGCTTCCCCGGTGTTCTGGTGAATTTCTTGATCATTGGTTAGTTCCCTGCTAAAAGGGTTTAATAGCACCTTGACTAGCACCCATGTATGTGACTATGTGGTGCTCATAGAAATGGTTCTTGGACTGGTGCTCAGTTTTGGGTGCAGTTGAGTAACCCTTACAGAAATATGTAACATTCATGTTTTCATTATTAGTAGACTACAAACTAAGGTGATCATTTAGGGTTCGGTGGATTTTTGTAAATACAAGCTGCTGGAGTAAGTTACCACCTATGCAGTGGTATTTCTGAAAATCAGCCAAATTCAGAGTAGACCACCGGCAGAGGTGGTATTTCTGGAACTCTCCAGAGGTATTTTAGAAATGCCATCTCTGCCGGTGGTAAGTTAAAAAGGTATTTTTTCAGCCATTTCCACATTCAGTCTGAAGGTACAAATTAATTGTACAGTCGTGGTTCATAGGACTGCTGCACATTAGTGTATGCACATCAGTCAATTGTGACCCTTTCCTGCATTATATGGGTAAGGTGGTGAGAGAGTGCATCAGTGACACCCACCTTTGCACCCACTTGCCATGATCCTTTGTAAAAAAAAAAACAAAGTTTAGAAAACTATTTGGTCAATTAGGTGGAGGTACAAATAGGCAGATTTTTGGCAGAAAGACCTCCTCGAATACGGCTGCTGTTATTCCCAGGGAATACCACTGGTGGTATTTGATCAAACCCTAAATTTGACTCAACACATCACTACAGTCACACTACATCACTACAGTCACACCAACTGACACATAAACACACACTCACACTCCACTTTCCTCGAAAACACAAATAAATACAATAGGTTTCTCTTGCTGCTTTTCTATCATCAGATCCCTGGTGGACCCCCCTCAACTATGCTTCCATAAGCTGAAATATGGAGCCGACTTTCCAAGAAAGTGCACGTTGGAGCCCAATAACAGCACAGTCCCATCTGTGTCTGTGTCTTTCGCTCTGCGTTGTGCAGACCCGATAACTACAATTACCAGCAACATCCTGGCCACAGCTTCTTGCCGTGTCTGTCAGGGGCTGACTGGCAAATCAAGGTGGTCTACTATCTACATGTGAGCAAGGGCCATGGAATGGTGTGAGTGTCAAGGAAGTGGTGACTGGTCAATGTGGGCCAGGGAAGTGGGTGTGTGCTAGGTAAAGTAAGGGGATTCAGTTAAGGGCTGAAGAAGGAGCAGAAAGGTAACAGAGGTCTGACAGTTGATTGTCACGAAGCGGAGTTAAGGGGCATTGAGGATGTGGTGCAAGGGAAGGCACCATAGGGTAATTGGTCAAGAAAATAGAGAAAACGAGACAGAGGTACAAAGCTGGAAAGGAAGGTCAGCAGATTGTGTGGCTGTTACTGAGATCTGTGGCTTACCTGCTTTCCACTGCATCTGATTTGTGGGAATGGCGGAGCCCCTTTCTCTTTTCTCCTGAACTGATGCATTCTTGTTTTATGAACATATCTTTTAGTTAAGGCTTCTCTTATAATTTGTCAGGTGGCTTTGTCATACGACGTGGGGCCAGATTTCTTGGAACAGTGTATGTGTTTGGCCCTTTAATAACAACTTTGCAGAAAGTGTTTTGTTAGATACTATTGAAGATGGAATAGGAGAAGGTGAAGTTCCCCAGCTGTTTAAATTGGAAACTGTGGAACCAGAAACACAGAGCTTAAATCCTCACCTTCCACACGTAGTACATTATGTGTCCCTGAGCTAATCACTTTTCATCTCTGTGCCTTATTTTCCTTGACGTTCTGCAGGAAAGGTCCCACTCATATAGGTTTATAATCTATAGTGTTATTCCATAAATAATTATAATGTTAACCATTTATATAACACTATTGGTGGGGAGGCAGGATGCCAAGTGAGGGTCTTATGTTGTGATGGGGTGTGTAGACAAGTGTCATGTATGGATTTTGTTGTGTGGGGAGACAGGAAGCCAGGTATGGGTCTAAGCCAAGGAAGGGTGTTTTGCTGTTCCAGCTCATGTTTGGCACTTAGAGCGAAGACAGGCCCCCTGCTCAGCTATGGCACAGCTCACCATTTGATTCTGTAGCTTCCCCACCTCCTTTCCTGGGAGGGATGGGATGGGAGGAAATGTATCCTGCAGTTAAGTTGCAAACTCAGAGACAAGGAATCCTGGGATCAAATCCCAGCTTTCCCATTTCACCAAATTATATTATCCTGGTGTAATCGTTTTACTATGCGTGGTATGTGGGGGGTTCCCTGGGGCCTGGCTCTTTACTAAACCACAAACAGAACTGAAAGATAGGTTGCATAAAAGTAAAATAATTTCCATATTATTGTCTATATATTCTTGAGACTATGTGGGTGAGGGAGAGGTTGTGTTTAGTTGTTTAGTTGATCTGGAAGATGTTGCCACTGAATTGTGGGCTTGGGCCATTGCGTCATGGGCCAGCAAATTGTACTTGCCCCTCAGGCCAAATGTTGTCAGTCCTCCCCTGAGTACATCCCTGTGGTAACCATAGTAAATACACACTGGGTATCAAAGTAGTCAGAAGCCTGCTGCAGAATCATAGGAATTCAATATCAAACCTATCAAATGGTAGAGCAATTGTGTTCATTCTCGGTTTAAGAGTAGCTAGCAGTTCGAGGGAGGAACTGATCCCATTTTCAAAGGTTTCGTCCTGGATGGAATGCTATGAGTTCAAGTCCTACATTTGTAGCTGGTAGTGCTCACTGCACAGTTAGTGAGAATGCATAGGGGCTATTCAACATATTGGAGATAAATGGGACAAAACTGCGACTGTACGCAAGGATGAAGATCTTGCCCCTGTGGGGGACCCCTCTGACCGATCCCTCAGATGGATAGACACCGAGATAGGGACTGCAGGAACCAAGTACTTCTTGCAGAAGGGGACAAGGAGGAAGGTAATGAAAGAAGATGTAACCGAATTCAATAAATGAAAGAGGTCAAAGCTGGATAGAAAGATCCTTCAGGGAAAACAGAAAACCCTTGGGGACCGAAAACCTAAACAAAGCAAATCTTAGGACAGCTGTCAGGAGCAGTTTAGAAAGCCAGGGGGTAAATTCTGAACAAGGTTTTATAGGGCAGGAAAGAAAACCTTCATTTAACCAAGGTTCCACTTAAATAGAAATCAAACTTTTTAAAAGGTTGGGAAACCAGCTAGGGATTATGACTTCAAAATGTGAGTTTACGCACATAATAACATTTATCATGCTTGCTTTAAAAGCATGCATAAGTCTTATTATGTGGCTAGACTGGGATTTTGATGAAATCAGTCTTGCCATTTCTTACTATGGCATGCCATTTTTTAATGGGCATCTGTGATACAGTTTCATGGATGGCCATTAGGAAATGTCATGCCACAGTAAGAAATGGTTAGACTTACTACACCAAACTTCCAGTCTAGCCAAGGATCTTTCTATCCAGCTTTGACCTTTTAGTGTAATAACACTTATCATGCTACCATCGCCACGCAGAATTTTTTCCCATACATTTACAGACATTTTCTCTCCCTGTCTCGCTTCTTCCTTCTCCACCTCAAGTCTTGTCTTACCTCTTCCACTCTACGACCTATCCTTTCCCCCACTCCATCTCTGTGACCTCCTTATTAGTCTTACATGTAGCACATTCCTACACCTTGCTGCTCCACTCCTTCCTTCTGTCTTATCCTTGTTGCCTCCTCTGTACCTTCTTTCCCTCTTGTCTCTCTGCTCCCCCTTCTCTTTTCTTTCAGTCTCTACTTTTCTCCCTTCCACTAACCTTATTTCCACCTCTCTTCCCCCGTTGTCTTCTTTACCGTTGTCTTCTTTACACCTCCTTTTTCCTCTTTCTTACACCTCTCTTTCTCCACTCCTGGCCTGCTTTATTCCTTACTCCTTCCCTCCTCGCCTCTTCCTGTCTTCCACTCCACTTTCCATTCTGCCTCCTCCTCCTCCTCCTTCTCTGCCGCCATTTCTCCTCTCCCTCTGTCACACTCCATCTCCCCAACTCCTCCCAGGCTGATTTCCTGTTTCTGTCGACTTTTATTTCCCCTCTGTGTGAGCCACCCAACATCAAGTTGATCCAGGGCCTTCAGCTATGAGGTGGTTGTGATTGTGAGAGGGTTTAGGTGTACTGTGGTGTGACTACAAGCTTGACAGGTGAGGCGAATAGGCAAGCTGATCTGTCTACAGAAACTATTTCAGATGCATCCACTATCTTGGCTTCAAAGATAGCAGAACACTGCAGCCTACCCTACCTGTCAGGATATATTTTTCTCTGATCTCCGGAATGGGTGTGGCTTTGGTTTTCCGACCGCCATGGATCCCTACGGCGTCCATGCGCGAAAAGATTCTGGGCCCCATTACGACACTGGCGCTCACGTAATGAAGGGTGCCGGTACGGGACCTGCACCCTTCATTACGGGAGCGCCGATTACGAGGTTCCCTTTGCGAGACCCAGAACAGACGTCTGGTAAAACCGGACGTCCTTTGCGGGTCCCGCGAGGGGAAGAGGGAGCTAATAACAGGCCATTCGTAATGTTCTCATTATTACCTCCCTCCCCATTCCCATTTGAGCCCTGTGGGGGCTCAAATGGGAATGGGGAATGGTTCCTTCAAGGAGGAATTACCGGGTCCCCCAATGTTGGAATGACCCCGTAATTCCCCATTGAAGGAACCCGGTATTGGAGCCCGGTTTGGAGGCAGCCATGGTGCTAATAGCACCATGGCTGCCTCCAACCTCGTAATGAGGCGTCTCTTGTGAAATTGAAGTGGCAACCATCCGCTGTGCCAAGCATGCTCTTTCTTTCGTCTGCCTTTCACTTTTCCTATGTAACTCTGTCAGGTGCAATCTCTGCCCCAATTTCGCTTTCTCTCAATTATCCTCTCTTCCTTTAATTCTCCTTTTCCCTCCACCTTCCTCTTTAATTCTCCCCAATCTCGTTTTCCAACCTTTCCCTGTCCCACTTTATTCCCTTTCGCTCAACTTGCCTGTGTTCCCTTATTTGTTCTCTTTGCCTTACATCTGCAGGTCCACTTCTCCAACAGTGAAAAACACCCTACATTTGGTCCCTTTTTAAGTTAAAGAAGCCTTGTTGAATTGAAGTGGCAACCATCTGCTAGGCCATCCCCTCTCCGCTCTGGCTCTGCGTAAGTCTTGAAAGTATTCCGGCCCATGGGGTACCAGTGCAAAATAACCAATTGGGACTTTTAGGCTTTCTTCGGGGTGCATTCACTATATATATTTATGTTCATAATCGCCGTTTGAACACGATTAAAAACCCCTGCTTAATGTTTTTAGAAACAAGAGTGTGACTGACGTGCTTAGGTGAGAAAAGTGGGCATTGGTTTGTCTGCATTGCTGCATTTAAAATATTCCTACGAAGCAGTTATGTATTTTGCATGGAGATCGCTGCTGTGCAGCAGAAAATATGTACTCCTCTCTATTTTAGAGACGTCATCCCATGGGGCCAGTTACACGTACATGTAGATCCAGAGATCTTTGTAAAACCTGCATGTGTATGTTTCAGATTTGTCTGGACCTTTCTGCTTAGCACTTTTACAAAGTTGATTTAATGAATAAACAATGCCATGAAGATATCCTATAAAAGTCCGAAAAATAATATATCTCTCGTTTACAGTGAACCATAACACAGGCCCACAAAGCCTAGGACCCTGTTAGAGGGCGGCCTGCTTTGGGCATCCAGCAGGCCCCCTGGGTGCTTTGGCTCATCAGCACCGTAGAGGGTTGCCAGGGGACACCCAGTCTTCAGTGGGGGCCAGGCGGGCCATACCCATAGCCATGCAGACCCCTTGCCACCTTGCTGGCACGAGGGTCCCACTGCAACATGGCCTGCAGGCCAGTGCTCACACGGTGTAGACCTGCAGGCCTACATGAGAGAAGGACCAGTCATTCATCTTTGGGAGTCTGCAGTCATTCTGTTGCACGGTTGTTCTTCTTCTTGCTGATAGATTTGTATCCATCAGCGGTGATTTTTGGATACCGAGGCTTGAGCCTCATTACTCCATCTTCTCGGGTTGCGTATGTAGTCGTGGGTTTGTATTCTTCTTGGTCTGTGTGGTCTTGTCACAGTAGGGCTGGTTTCACAGAGTCTTTGCAGTGATGGGCTGCGGGTAGTGGTCGAAGGGGTTTGCAGTGGTCGCTGTGAGTCTTATGATCAGAGGGTTCGGGTTTGATCCATTCCTTGGCAGAAGTTCTTACTCATCTTCGCTAGATGTTTGTCCAATATTTCGATGTCCAGGTCTCTGTGAAGGTCTGCTATCCTTGTGATGATTGGAGCTCCAGGCGATATCCGCAGGGCCTTGTCCTGGACTATCTGAAGACTTTTCCGGTGTCGGTGATGGCAGGTCATCCATGCTGGGGAGGCATACGTCAGGGTTAGTTTAATGATTGCCTTCTAGACGTTGATCTTTGTCCAGAGGGGCATGAACTTGGTCTTCAGGAGTGGGTACAGCGCTGCCATCTGTCCTGTTGCCTTCTGCTGAGTATTCTCGATGTGGCTTTCCCAGTTGAGTTTGCTGTCCAGGGTCACACTGAGGTAGTGGCTGCTGCTCTCCCATTTGATGGTCTCCCCGTTGAGGCTGATGTGTGGGTGCTCCTTGATCTTCTTTCTGTTGCCATAACAAAACAACACAGAGACGTAGAGCCATTTAATGACGTGATGACCAGGCTCCTAGGAACAAATTCTGGACAATCCTTCGACAAAAGATCAAACACGTCCACTTGTTAAACTCTTCCTGTACTCCCCAGGTCACATCAACTTAGTACTTTTAGCAAATAGAGGTACTAAGTCACCACACAATAACCATCACTACAAAAAAACATTTACAATTTTATTTCATATAAATCACAAATACTCATATAACCCTCTAAAACAATGTAAAATTGCAAAAATTCCTAAAAACCATTTACATTTTTCATAAAATACAATTACAATACCATAAAAAAAACCTGTGTTGTGCTCAACCCTGCGACATCCTGCCAATACGAAACTGAATAATGTACAGAACTTTAATGGACATCACTATACCTAAAGAAACACAATGGTCAGTAGCTCACGGGTTCCTTATTTGTAAAGGATACCTCATGTAAAACATGCCATCTGCTGAGTACATTTCTTCCCCATTCAGTGCTACCCTGGGATTAGTTTCAACTCAATTTACAATGTTTTAATGTATTGTCATTAACTCACAATACACTTAATTGCCCAACATGTTTCGTTCAACACAATTTAGTTCGACACAATGCTTTAGAACTTCATCAGGGGGACCATCTGTACCCTTAAACCATCTCTCTTATTCTATGGTTGGTTCAACACTACTCAACACCGAGTGATGTTCGAATAGTACAATTTAAATATACTGCACACAATTCTTGACCGTGTCACACATCCAAACAGTCACTTGACAACGGTTTTTAGGGGAGAGTCCCAACATCTATGTCAGACCACTCAATTCCTCCTATCAGTGTTTTTTTTTTCTCCTTTCTTGTCACTCGGATGCCCTCTATCCTGCCGCCGTATTCGGGGTTTACACCCTCCAATTACCGTTTTTATGGTTCAAATACGCTGCATCTTACTAATCAAAGACTGGATTCCAAAGTCGCGGTATGTATTAATCCCGTCTCCCCCCTGCTAGCCGTAGCTCTCTTACTGTTCCACCTGCCCACATGGGCTCCTTTTATTAGCTTGCCATGGCCCATGTTAAAAGGGCAATACACATTGGAGGGACACATTCCCTTAAAGGGGCAACACAATTGGGAGGGTCACACACCACAGACCTTGTCGAGAAATTGTTAGATGGCTGTGTGTGGGTGTACCACTGCTTCCTGGGCTTCACATGGTCTGTCTGTTATGTTAATTGGCTTTTATACTGCCACACCACCGCCGAAGTGGCTGTGTGTGAGCTGCTTTTATTTAAACTGTGGTGTAGGCAACCAGCGACCGAATCTGCGATTACATATTTTACAAGTACTGCCGTCATTTGTCTTGAATAAATGGGTATTTTAGAGGCTTTCTTTCTGTGGCACTGCGTTATAGTGTTATAGTGTTTTGAAGAGGCTCAAGCAGCGTTTCTACCCCCGGGCACTAGGAATACGCAGAAGTGTTTTATCTTCGGTTTAAAGAACGTCGGTCGAACGCCTTCACTTCAAAGTGGGCCTCTGAACAGATAAGAGGGTGGAATCGAGCAGAAGGCCGACATCGCCAGTGCACGAGGCCTCGAGCCGGCGCGGCTGCCGCGCAAGTCTTATTGGCGTGACCTTTCCGCCAGCATCAGAAGATGGAGGCCTAGTGAAGGGCTCTGCTCGGCGGAGATAAGGAACCGGCCGCAATCCGCCACATGCGTGTCGGCGGCGCACTGCACAGAGATTATGGAAAACGGCACGGGGCTTGGAGGGTGCTGACGTGTGGGCACCGAGTGAGCTCTTGTGTGCCGCACTGTATCCACTAAATGGACATCTAATTTGCAATATGTTGGTATGGGGGTTTTGTGTATTACTGGGGGTCTACCGTCTACATGCAGAATCGTTCGTTGCTTTAATGGCGCCCTAACAGATTAGCGACGTTTGGGGTTATTGCCAAATCAGCGGTTCTTTTTTAAGCGATAGTGCAGGGTCGGACTGGCGCATAAAACGGTCTCGGGCCCAATGAAAAAGTGCCTCACCGCTGCAAACGGAAAGTCGTTCCTTTTGTGACAGACTGTTTAACTAGTACCCACAGGGGAGTTTTTTGGGCAAATGCGTTGCACACATTCTGCATTTTAAAGACTATTTGTTCAGTAAAGTTGGTCAAAACTACTCGCTGCACAGTGAACTAACACACAAAACGGGCTCACTTTGGTAAAAAAAAAAAATGGCCCACTTTCACCAAAAAACGAACCCAGACTAGCACGCTGAGCCTGCAATTCAGGCATTGCACTGTAGGCCAGTCCGAGCCTGAGCGATGCTCTGTAATGTTTTCCGGTGTTGCAGAGGGCACCCATGGAGTTGCAAGTAAGGCGAGCTCATCAGGTCGGATATATAGTGGAGGAGGGGGTTAAGGGAAGTGCACTGGCCTATAGCGAGGGCGAGTTTCTCACGCAGATACAGCACTAGAACTCGGTTGGTGTTTTTTGTTTTAAAGAAAGCCCACTGCATACTTCATAGCTTGTTTTCCTTAGCTGGCCCCAGCATGATGCCCAGGCCAGTCAAAACCACCAGCTATGAACATGTTCAGAGAATAAATTGAAAGCAAAACCGACGATATGTGCAACAGGTTGAGACGTGCATTCGTAAGGGTTGTAGTATTTCAAAGTCGTTCTGCTTCTGTCTAACTGGCCTGATGTGAGGGCCGAGCGTTAGGACAAGTTGTGCAGGAAGTGCTAGACATACATGGAGGTGAGGAATCCCGCCTACTCCAGAAGGGCCCACCTGCAATTAAGCAAAGGTGGATCCTGGTTTGGCAGGAAAAGGCATTGAATTTACAAATATGCCTAGAGGCTTTGATAAGGGAAATGCGCCCAGGTGCTAGCTTGTTCCCCATAACCCTTCCATTTCATAAGATACTGCAAACGCCAGGGTTTTCGATTCCCACCAAACGCAGGGTTTTATATGCCCAATCGAACATGTGCAAGACAGCATATTTGGTGGGTCATTGCCAGTTAGAAGGGGGACGTGTGGATGCAGCTTTTTTAAAGCAGGGAACCATTTAAACTGGATGCATTTTCCACTCTGTTTTAATCAATGAACTAGTAATGATATCGGATTAATTATTATTTCCAGCTAAAATGGTCCTTCGAATGTGTGTTAAAAATGCTAGTTATATAGTGCAACATTTCCATCTTGTCTTTGGTTAGGCAACCAATTGGTCTGCAGCATAGATCGGAGCTGCCTTCTCCCTCTTGTCCAGTGTACTTGTAGATTTTCTTTGCGTTGACATCATTTACTACTTAATACTTTTTTCTGGATCCTTAATTGGTCGTGCCTGCCAAGGGAACTCGAGCAATTATCAAAAGAATCCAGGAGAATTGGAGCACCATGGGAGGTTTAGATGGGATAAACGATTATCACTCGGAAGATTGAATGTTATTGCTAAATGTAAATTTGTCTGGAACAAAAAACAAAACAGTGTAACATTTGTTTTTAGATACATGATGAATGTGACTTTTGCTCATCTGTTGTTTGAGTGAAAACACATAGAAAGGACTGTATCTGTGCACAGTCGAGTGTTTCATCTTCCCGAATTTTGCTTTGAATTGTGGGCTATAGGCACAGGTAATCATGATAGACAATATACATATGTGTACATTTATATATATGTATGTATTGTATCAATAACCCTGCTTACTCAACAACAAAAAACGTAGGTATTTGAATAAAGCAATAAGACCCTCTAAGGGGCTTATTGCTATTAGTACCCTGGACAGTAAAACCGGGGTACTAAAAACATTTTTGTTTCTGTTGTGAAACGCACCATCATTTCGAAACAGAAACAAAAAATGGTTAAACAAAATGGCCACCAGGAAAGGGAAAACGTAGTCCCTTCTGTCTTTCCATGCCACCCATAAAAAATGTAAACCAAAAAAATGGCAGCCCCTTCTTCCTTTCCAGGATGGCCTGTTGCAGATCGGGAGCAGACGCGCTGGGGACAGAAGTGTTCTCAACGCGTAAGCTGCCGAAATCGACTGAAAAGAAGGTGAGTGTGGGTGGGGTGGCTTGGAGGGAATGCTGTGGATGGGGGAGGAGGGAGGAAAAAGGGAGAGGACCACACTTACCTCGTTCCCCGGCAGTGAAAGATGCAGCCTCCAGCCATGAGGCGGCTCGGAGCGGTAGGATTACCGCTGGTAATGCCCCCCGTTCCAAGCCCCCTCATTGGCTGAGAGGCTGCAACCCCTACCCCCCCTTTCCCTGGCCAGGTACTAATAGGAAAATAGGTACTTTTTGTAGTTCAGGAATGAATATCTAGCTACATGCAAATTATGGTAAAGCGTACGATTTTCATACCATAGTATTCGTTTTGGTATTGTAAGGAATACATGGTATCAACAGTATACACAGACACAATAGATGCCCGTTTCAAAAACCTTTATTTTATAGTTTAGTGGGGTCGGTTAAATTCCTAACTGGCCCTAACTCTAAAATGGGAGTAATCTCGGCCATAAAATAAACAACAAACAAGTCCAAGTCAATCTAGTCAAAATAAAAAGGCCTATACTAAGAAAACCTAACCTTGCCCTCCTTCTCAAAATGACAAATGTGTAGAGGGAATACAAAAAAGGAAAAATAGCGTCTTAAAAGTAATGTCAGAATGGCTTAGGTAACAACTCCCTTCTCCACGTTCAGATGCACAGGGTCTCGAGAGTTTCTTAAAAAGGATAGGTGGATGGAATAGTTATATCAGTCTTGCAAACTCTGGCCTTCTGGTACAATTCAACAGTTCAGGCTTAGGCTTCAAGCTTTTGACAGTCTAATCAATTCTTTAGGCGTCATCTGACTTACCACAAATACACAGCTCTTCTCTTGGCTTTCACTTTGCCATTATTCAACACCAGATTCCTTCCGCTGGGCTTGAGCATGCCTCTTTTTTCGCATTCAACTCTTCACTTCATCACAGTTCAGTACAGGCTTCCTTCTGCAGGGCTCAAGCCTGTCTTTCTGTTTTACTGTCAAAGACTTTCGAAACTG
This sequence comes from Ambystoma mexicanum, assembly GCF_040938575.1. NCBI lineage: Eukaryota > Metazoa > Chordata > Amphibia > Caudata > Ambystomatidae > Ambystoma > Ambystoma mexicanum. The sequence continues at coordinate 466,640,390 of NC_090929.1, forward strand.
CAAGGATTTTACGTAGACCTCTGCCTGACCACTTTGACCTTCTTATAAACAATTTGACAGTCAACAATCTTCACAACACCAATGCTCCTTGGTACCGGTAGTTTCCTTATCCCCTTTCCTTGTGCCCTTTTGGCATCTTTCAAAGTTCACATGCAACACCAATACGTCTTGGTACTTGTAGGTTTACTTTTGTCCTCTTGGCATCTTTTAAAGTTCATGTCCTCTTTACTTTTGCCCTCTTAGCGGTATTCAAAGTTCATACAGATTGCTTTTCACTCAAACATTCGGGATCGCGGTTACTTCCTTACCTTCTTTTCCCACTTTCCATTACTCAGAACATTTCATAGAGACTTTCGAATGTGCGATTCCGCTTAGCAGGACCACTATGTTACTTTGCATCCTTTTCTCAGCATTCAATCATTGTTCTCTTCATTGCGCGTTTTATCGGCAGATGCGCAACCTTCAACTCGTGTTACATGCCTATTTTGCTCTTAACACAAACCAGACTTTTGTTTGCCTTCGATAACTCACCGGTGGTGTTCATTTGTCATCTATCGTCAATGCTTTTCCTGTAGCAGTCAAGGCTGTTACCAATGCCTCTTCTGCTCCTGTCACTCACCCGGGAGGTTAGCGGGCCGCCTGGAAGCACTTTGAAGATTTCCCCTTTCCGCTCACTCGTTTTCAGTTGTGGAATGCTTACGTCTTTCCGAAAGGATGGCATTCTTGCCTGGCACTCTCTCTTGTTCTCTTTAGCAGCCGATCAGTCCCTCGGCCTTCCAACTTCCATAGCCTGGTTCGCATCAGCCCTGAAAGAGCTGTTCCTTCTCGCACCCAGCCTAGAGTGTGCCTGTGCACGCTACCTTTTATCCTTACAGGGAGTGTTAACAAGTGGCAGGTGCATGTAATTCGTATTCCGTGCCTGACTCTGCCTGATTTCACTAGAGGGAAAGATATATACTATAAGGGTGCCTGCAATACTGAAGGTAATCCAGGTAAGAAATCTAGTGATAAACAAAAAATGGACCTCGGTAGTGAGGTTGAAAGAATAATGCTATCGCACACTTTTCATACACAAAATGAATTTATTAGAAAATACTAAAAGAACATATACTGTTTGCTACAAAAACCACAATAAATCCTGCAATTTTGACATTGTCAAATTAATTCAACTGTACATACACATTCTCATTCCCACACACATGTATCCAATGTCAACTTAACAATACACAGGGTCATCATCTACATGAAACCCTCTTACAAAATCAACAAATATTACATTTCTTTACACCTAGATAGAGTAACAGTGTGTATATCTGTTAAATAGTGTCAGAGAGCTTATTTACAAAGTCTACATATGCTTTGGTCGGTATGGAGGGCTTTTCGAATTAGCCTTGCAATTACTCCGACCTTCTTCAGGACATGGGTGGGGCGTGGATGTCGCCGTGCCCTTGCAACATACTTGGATGAAAGATGTCTTCAAAACATAAATTCTAAAGAAACAAAGAATAGAATTTAATTACTAACCAACCTCTTCACATTATATCAGTGGCCCCTTTAAATTGTGCATATAAATCTTGCGTCATTATATAAGTTCGCACTCACCTCCGGTCTGTATTTGTGGAGGTAGAGCGAACTGTAGAATAGCTACTAAGTGCTCCAAATCTAAAGTCCAAAAGTAGAAGAGCCTGGGAAAGGCAGAGGCACAGAGTTAATAAAGCACTCCCTTCCCTACATGATGTGAAATCAATCAAAAATATCAAACGTGAGTGTAGTAGAACCTACGCAGGTGTCTAACCACATAACACTTACTTATGTTCATGCAGTCTAGACTACCAACGTTTCTCAGTGTCCACCTTTCATGGTGGCCCTTCTTTGGTATCACACCCGTGCAGCTGGTGTGTGTATTCCAGTCAATTGTACTGTGCTGCAAATGAAAAATGAAAAATAGGGAATGGGTCACTCCTCCTCCCCCATTTTATGGCGTGTGCCCACACTATCCAATGCAGACCCATACATGAAATGTCAGGGTGGATACAAAGGTAGCACTTACTTGCGGTATTACAAAATCTGGTGAAGGTGGTCAATGTATCCTCCTAATCACAAACGTTGATGGCACCTGGTGCTTTCAAAACATCCCCACAATGTAACAATGTAGAGTCAATCACATGTGCTTGTCTGTACTGTAAAGAATGCCAGAAAAATAAGATAATCAGTCACTCTTTCCTGTCTAATCCCTCTGTACGCAGTGTAGTACATTCTCAAATGCATATCCCTCACAGCACCTTGGAGAAAAATTGCTTGGTGGAGATGTCTTAATGGAAAACTAGTTAATAGGGGACTACCGTGTTGTGAGCTGCTTGTCGGCATTTAAACGAAAACAAAATCACTTTCGCCTAACATTCATCCATGGCATGATAGACTATCAAAATCCAAAGCGGTGAACGTGCCAAATTACTTGCACATCGTGCCATCGATATTATTTGCTCAATATTTTTAACACGCACATCTCCTCATTGCAGGACTACTTTTGTTGCCGATTCCGGAGAGCGAAAAGAAAGTATGGGTTACTCTAGTAAAATCAGACGCTCTAAAGCGTATCTTCCGGCACATGCGGGTTAACACTTAGGCGTGTTGCTGCTGCTGTAAGGTCAAAAAATGAAAAACAAACCACGCAACAGCCGTACTTCATATTAATGGCAACCGTATCACTTAAATCCACCACTACCACACGGGTCAAGTCCTTACCTATGGTCTCGCGATCTGCCACATTCGCATCTGTGGTGTACTGTCAGATGAAGGGCGGCACGTATTCCGCCCAGATACATACACTCACAGAGAGAGAGGAGAGAGAGAGCTGCGGTTTATTCATGGATATAGAAATGGGATTGTGTCCGTGAAACGGTGATCATGAACACTCGATATACAATGGAGTTTTTCACTCCAAGGAAAATGACATAAAAGCAAAGGTTGTCATAATGACTCGGGAGGAATCCTTTTGAATAGAAAAACTGGAAATACTCTTTAGTATACTCCCCATGTGATCACACCCCGTGGGTTAGTTTGCTCCTATACTCATGCCATCCCCTCCTCTATCTCTATGTGGCCCATACTCGGGAACTACACCCATTCCCCTATCAAAGATGAATTTGGGGGACCTATTAGTAGATCAATCAGGAAACCAGTCTCGGAGCACAATATATCTATCTGAGAGCACATAAACAGCCCCAAAGGGATTGCACACCCTGGGCTAAAGAAGAAAGAATCACACATCTATACAGCAGGCTACCTTGGAAAGCTCACAGTGCATACTGTTCAGCAAACAGTTTGTTCCATTGCACTGATACATTAAGGCCATGTCAGACTGTATCCAGGTAATAGATCCATCTTTGTTTTATTTTGTGTAACATAGTAGTTATGTCACCACCTCTTGTTTGAACACTTACGGTTTGCAACACAAACCATCTCACATCCCAATCTGTGTGGCCCGCTCTAGTAAAGTGGTCCACTAAATGTTTGTCGGGCACTTTGTTCCTTATGCAGGATCTATGCTCCGAGATCCTCTGACCGATCTGTCTTGTGGTTTTACGCACATATAGCAGATGGCATGGACATAGAATAATGTGAATTGAGTTCTTCGTTAAGCAATTTTTGTGTCCCTTTAGTTGCCATTTTATTTTGCCATGTTCAAAACAATGCCTTGTTTCTGTGAATGGGCTGGCCGTGCAGTTCCCGCACTTACAATGACCAGTAACTAGCGGTAAACCCCATTGGTTCATTACTGTCTGATTGATCTCGTTTTCCATATATGTATGCACCACTTTTTCCTCAAATTGCAGTTACGCTTAAAAGCGAGCCTAGGTTTTTTTTGCCAGGCTCCCTGGTTGTTTGATGAGGTGCCAGTTTTTATTGATGCTTTCTTTGATTGCGTTGCTTATTGGGGTATATGTGGCGAAGCAAGTAAGTTGGTTGCTGATAGACTTAACTCTGGGGGTCAAGCACACATCTCTGTGTGTGTTGAATGCCCTTTTATATTTTTCTTTGACTAATCTTTTGGGGTATCCCCTATCGATCAACCTTTCCCGTAGTTTTGTTACATGACCAACAAATTCCTCTTTCTTCGTACAATTTCTACGTATTCTGAGAAACTGTCCATATGGCAACTTGAGTTTGAGGCCATCTGAATGGAAACTTGAATAGTGTAAGAGAGTTTTTATCAGTTGGTTTCCTGTACAATGTGGTTTCCATTGTGTCCTCTGTTTTTCGAATCATAAGATCCAAGAAGCTCACTTGTTCCTTGGCCCACTCAATAGTCAAATTAATGTGAGGGTGACAAGTGTTGACCCATTTGAAGAATTCAAGTAAGGATGTACTCGGCCCCCTCCAGATGAGGAACACGTTGTCAATATAACATTTGCAGATGACTAACTTGTCCCCAAAGATCTGTTGTTTTAGAGTGTTATTGGGACCCAAAAGATATAGCATTTCAAAGTTTGCCATATATAAATTCGCCAGATCGGGCGCAAAAGTTGCGCCCATGCTGACACCTCAATTGTTTAAATAGTTGTCCTTTGAAAAGAAAGACATTTTCCAACATCTCCAAGCATGCGCACTCGAGAATGAAACACGTCGGGGGAATTTGTGGTGTGGTACATAGGTCTAAACAGGTGCCTAATACATCAAAACATTCCATTTACGGAATTGATGTATAAAGAGACTGTCCATCGTCACCAGAATATCATTCTTGTCTATTCTGATATCTTTGAGGATGTTAATCATATTGGTGGTATCCTTAACATATGCCAGCATTTGTTGCACAAAAGTTTTAAGAAAACATTCAGTATAAATTGACAAAGGCTCTAGCAGGGAATCTATAGCAGAGACAATCGGTCTGCCTGGCGGGTTCTCTTTGTTTTTGTGTACTTTGGTTAATATATAAAATGCCCCTTTCCTCGGGTGGCTTTTGCAAAGGAAGGCACCATCGTCTTCACTGAGCCACTCTTCATTCATGGCATGTCTCATCAGGCTTCTAATCTCCTCTTGGAGTCTACTAGTGGAATCTTGATCTAATTTTATATAGGACCCTTCGTCTGCCAACAGTCTCAGGCATTCTTCCTCATATTTGATCGTGTCCATTATAACAATCCCACCACCTTTATCAGCAGGTTTGATGGTTATTTTGCGATTATCGCATACGTTTTTTAGACTCGCTCTTTCTGCCTTATTCAGATTATCTGAATGATGGTTCCTCTTTTTCAATGCTTTGTGCATTTGTTTTATAATGATTTTCTCAAAAGCCAAACTCTCTGGTGGGCATGTATATGGCAGAGGATTGAAATGAGATTTTGATTTAAGGCCTGTGATATTAACCACTCCTTCTGTATCCTTACTGTTGCCTGTCCTTTCAGCATTCTGAGTCGGTTAATACACCTTGAAAAAATAAAATGTTTTAGTTGAATGTTGCAAAAGAAACATTGTAGTTCCATCTCACATGTGAAGGAGTCAGCTTTTGCTACAGGGACAAAAGATAACCCTTTAGCTAGAAAGTCTAATTCAGCAATAGTCAAAATGTGTGAAGACAGATTAAAGATAGGTATATTGTCCTTCTCTATTGGTTTGAGTACCACTGCTGAGTGCGCATCCCAGGGCCAAATTGTAGCTGTCTCTGTTTGAGTCGGCCCGCTGTACGCCTCTCTGAAAAAAACTTGACAGTTGTTGTTGTTGTCGCTCTCTCGTATTATCGAAACTTGGTCCTGGTTGCCCCCCCTGAATGTTTATCACTAGAGGGACAGAGTCATTGCAAGTCAGTAGAGATAATCCTCCTGGATTAATTCCTTATCTTCCTTGGCTCAGTAGTGTTGTCAATGTGAAGTGGGTAGGCATTATGGGAGTTGTAGTTTCCCATAAAATAAGCATGGCTAGGGATTAGATGGGTTAAGGAAAAAGGGGTATACCATGTCTCGCCAACAGGTGCTTCAGCCTCACTTCCTGAGGAACCCCTACCCAGGGGATCCTCCCTCGCTTGTCCTCCCCAAGAGTCGGGATCCAAAAGCAATGGCCTTTCCCTGGTCACCTGAGTACAGGATCCCCGGGGACTAAGCTGTGAAACACCCTCTGGGTTTTCACAGTATGGAAATTAAAGATCCTATATGTAGCAGTCAAGTATCAATATGAGGAAAACCTGGATACGTGTTGGTCTAATATATATAAGGCAATGGTACGATCGAAATGGGTAATGGCTCGGAATAATAACTTGCTTTGTTTGCGTTTCTTAACACATTTGGATGTTTTGTTCCTGGACGAAGGCATGTACACTAGTACATCTGAATAATATATGATCAATCTGGCATGACAGGGACCTCAAAATAATGCTAGTTTGATAAGGGAATGACTATTACATCAGTCAGCATATTAATGGCATAATGTACCTTTTCAAATTAGAACGTGGTTTTTTTTGTGGGCCTGTGCCCTACTGCAACTTTAGTGTGTGTCATCGGTCCTGTAATAAATGTGTCTATTTGCCCTATTTTTTTTCTGCTCTTACTGCCAATGCTACCGCAGTTCATTCAAAGGGGATTTTGCTTTGCTACTTAACACCCTGGGATCAATTGAGCTTGAGGTCTTAACACACACACATTCATTGAAAGTACCCTTACGGGTTAGGACCATTGAGTACTCAAGCTTTTTCTCAGAAAGTACTTAAGAAGGTAAGCAGTGCCTTTTCCAGGTGGTATGGACGGATCCCCTTGCTGAGGTTTACCGCCGGAAAAGATGTAAGAATACGATTATTCCCTTGTGGCTAGAGCACTCAATTTGCACAAACCGAACATGTGGCCACGAATACTACTTTTTAGTTGACATTTGACCACGTTGGACCAATAAGTACTTTTCCATAATCCAAAAGGCTCTGATATGAAATGTAAAGACTAGCAGCCGCCTGCCTCATGAGGCCCCCAAAACAATTGCTTAACATACACAAACACTTGACTTGTTATGCCTGGAACCATTCAAGTGACAAGATGCATGTGTGCAGAATGGCAGACCTCAACAAACCTTCAAAGAAATGCCCGGCGAGTAACTATAGAACAAAATGACAAAGCAGTTAGTTGGATAATTCACACTGCAGGGTATAGCAGTAGGATAACTCAGGTGCTTATCCGTCTAACAGATCCAGAAGGAATCTATACTGTAGGCAGTATTCTGAAACAAACCATGCTTAGACACAACTCATTGACAGAGCATCAGCACAGAAGACACACATTGTGTCATTCCTATTGAGCATTTATTTATTTATTTGTTTTGCATTTATTTCAGCGCACAAAACCCTCAGGCATCTAGGCGCTAGTTACAGAAGTGTGTGATACATTGGTGAAGTGCAAGAGCAAGCATAAGGATACAGACAAACATGGTGTGTCTACACAGACTGGAGAAAGGTCACCTCATGTTACAGGGGGGGGGCTACATCAGACAGCATATGAGTCAAATAGGTACGATTACACAGACTGACAAAGCCTCACCTCATGTTACGGGGGGCTACATCAGGCAACAGATGAGTCAAATAGGTAAGATTACACAGACTGGCAAAGCCTCACCTGAGGATACAGAGGGCTACATCAGACAGCATATGAGTCAAATAGCTACAGTTACACAGACTGGCAAAGCCTCATCTCATGTTATAGGGGGTTACATCAGACAGCATATGAGTCAAATAGGTACAGTTACCACAGACTGGCAAAGCCTCACCTCATGTTACAGGGGCTACATAAGGCAGCATATGAGTCAGATAGGTACGGGTACACAGACTTGCAAAGCTACACTCCATGAAGAGAGGGGTAGCAACAAAGAGGCTGCCACACAGCAAGGAATTAGTTAGTAAATCAAAATAAGCAGTGAGTATAGGAGGAATATCTCACCCACATGAATGGCACTCTAAAGGCACCCTGGGTACAAAAACGAAAATGGTTGCACAGATGAAGCAACGCTTAAATTCGTTTTTTCCAGACAAGGCACTCTAAGCAGAAGAACGAAAATGGTTGCACAGATTAAGGAACACCTACATTCTATTTTTCCAGACAAAGCACCCTAAGCACAAAAACGAAAATGTTTGCACAGATGAAGGAACACCTAAATTCGATTTTTTTTTTGACAGGGCACTCAAAGGCATGCATAACTTAGTAGTGTTATTGGGAATGGTTGATAGGTAGCTATCGATGGGAAGAGGGGAAAAGGCATGCAACAGTAATAGAAACAGGGATATTGTTCAGGCAAGAAGGATGGAGCATTGTGCCTTATGGCAGCTTCCCGAGGCAGGTGGGATTTCATGCAACCAAAAGATCTGAAAATGTTTATATGGAGAGGTGCCCCTTCGTGCTCCGACAGGCTCAGACAGGGGCCTTTGTGTGGGCCTTAGTGCTGTGGCCGGCTTCCTTGCCTGCCGACTTCGGGTTGGTCCAGGAAGAGGAACAACAGACCAATGAGGAGCATTGCGACTCTTTTGTCATGGTTAGCCTCTGAGGCACTCTGGTGCTGAGGAAGAGGGTGGCCATGCCGGTGTGGTGGAAGAGCCAACAGAGCTGGTGCTGCATGCACCTGGAGCCCGCCAGAAAGGAAGGCTGAGGCCGGTGAAATCGGGTGCAGGCGACAAAGGGCACTGCTGCTGTCCAGGATATTATTTAGAAGTGGTATACAGCACCGTGAGGCAGTGTGCGCCTGATGGGCGTACCAGCATTCATAATTACAGTCAGAGTGATCTGGCATCAATGCAGAGTCAGGTCGTTGGGAGGGGGGCCAGGAAATCCTCTTGCTTCGGCGAGCATCATACTTAACACATTGTAAATAATCCTAAATCAATTCCTGGAATAGTACGTTCTGATAACCTTGTGTATGGAAGACAGTATGTCACCCGGCTCCCCCAACCCCTACACAGTATCATGATCAAAAGGATTTCCTGCAGGTGCTTTCCTGACCATGCCCATGTGATCTCTCTCGTAACCTTAGAGATAGCGAATTCTCTGGTATAGCAGGGATCAAGTATAACTTCCCTGTAATACTGAGAAGAAGGTTCGAATCTACCAAACATAGGTCTTCAAGTCAGCCTCCTGACTGCTTGTGTAGTACCCAAGCAGGAGTTAACTAGCATTCAGTTAGGACCTGCAACACCTACAAAGGAAGGCCACTAAGTGCCTCCTATAAGCATGATACATGTTGTCATTGGAAGACAGAAAATCTTGTGTGGAGGAACCTAGTCCTGTATGGGGAGAGGCTTCCTCCTATCTGCCCTTCATTGTTGGTTAGGTGAGTTGTGGAAAACCTGGAGATTAAACCCTTTGTTAATTCCACTTTGTTCACAACGTGAGTGAGCCAAAGATAGTTTCCAGTACTTGTTTTTTTTATGCTCCTCATCATGTTTTATGTCAAACATTGACCCTTGACTAAGGGTCCTCCTTTATAGAAAATGGTGAATGAGTATAGGCCATATCCAAGTAAGTCCTGGCCCGGTATTTGCGACAGAATCCCCCCAGGCCTGGTTTTGATGGATATGTGATATGGAATTTGAACACCACCCTAGAAGCTATGACCGGATCAGAAGGAATCCAGGACCTCTCCTCAATTCCATAGCCCTGTCAGTAAATCAGATACTGCAATTTCTTCCTGAGTCAACAAGGATCCATAACAGAATGCACTTCGTATTCATCCTGAAGCCCCATATGTGGAAGAGCAACGTGAACTGGCCGAGGGTACCCCTTGGACACAATCACTGGTTTAAGAAGTGAGACATGAAACACAGGGTGCATCTTGTAATGATAAGGTAGACCCAGTTGAAGTGTAACAGGAGTAATAATGCAGGAAATAGTAAAACATCCAATATAACATGGTTGGAATTTCCTAGTACAAGAATGCATCTTGATATGGACTGTGGACAAACAGACCTTGTCCTTTACTTGGTACAACAGAGAGGGCCATCTCATTTTGTTGGTGAAGTGACACGCTTGATCCTGAGCCATCTCTAGATGTTTTCACGCGGCACAGATTCCTTCTTTTATGTTGTGTACAAATTCTGCAGCAGCCAGTACATTGTTTGATGTGGAAGAGACAGGGATGGAACATGGCTTAGATGAGGAGGCGTATCCTGGATGGGAACATGGAATGTATTGTAAGCAAATTCAGCAAGATGCAGCAGTTGAGTCCATCCCTTTTCTTGCTCTGTGATATAGCACTGCAGGTATTGTAAAATGAAGGTGTGATGGGAAAGCATCAATCCGAAATGGGTGCGGAAGGTGTTCCTTAAATAACAATAAAATCATCCATCTTGGAGAAAGAATCCACCACCAAAAGAATCTCTGTACTGCCATCATCTTGAGGAAGGTTGGTTATAAAATCCATAGAACACACTTGCCTTTGTCTACTCAGGAATAGGTAATGGATTAAGTAGTCCCATGGGGGGGGCGTGGCTACGAGAGCCATGTAGGAGGACGCGTTCCAGCGGAGCTCCCGAGATCCTGAACAGATCCGGGCAAATCAGTGCAGTACGACTGCTTATTGAATACCGACGATATGCATGCCAGCGTGTGAAGGTGCTACCCGAAGTACCGTGAACTTTTGGAGGTCATAGCAGCTATGACGGCTAAGATCGGAGAAGAAAAGTCGAGAGACGCTGAGAACAAAGGGCGACCCAAAATGGCCGACATAGGCCCGAGGCGGGATTGAAAAGAGTTGCGGGAAGACCTAACCAGGTCAGCGTGTAGTGCGCCCACTCATAATTCGGTAGACCTGCACATCCTCAGAACCATGTCCAGTAAGGCAGTGCGACCTAAGGCGAAACAGCCCACGCTGGACGACTTCACCAAAACGTCCCCAGGCCCGGACGCCACCAAGAATAAGGATGCACCGGCCGTGGGTGGCGCGACGACTTCGAGCTCTAACCAAGAAATCCTGGCAGCGATTGCGGACCTGAGAGCGGCCTGGGAGTCGAAATTAGAACTGGCTGTCTCTGAATTAAAAACGGCATTGGACCTCAAAGTTGGGGAGGTCCAGGAGGACGTCAATCTACTGAGACAAGACGTTAGGGTTCTGGCGGAGCGCACAGAGTCCCTGGAAAAAGAAGTTGGCCCGAATACGGCGGACTGTGCCACCCACAAGGCAAAACTGCACGCCCTAATCCAAAGGGTGGGCAACTTGGAAAATAGAGTGGAGGAGGCGGAAGGACGGGCCCGTCGCAACAATATCCGCATTGTGGGCCTACCGGAAGGGACGGAGGGCCGTGACCCTACGGACTTTGTTGAGACCATGTTGCTGCAAGAGATACCCGGAGGGGCCTTATCCCAAGGCTTCGCAGTGGAGAGAGCACATAGAGCCCTAACGAGGAGGCCGCCTCCCGGAAACCCGCCCAGACCCATCATTGCCAAAATTCTTAACTATCGTGATCGGGAAAGAATATTAGAACATTTTCGAAAAGGAGGCACGATCAAGAGAGGAGCAGCAAACATCACGGCGTATCCGGATTACACCCTAGCTGTGCAGCGGAGCCGCATGAACTTTGGGACTGTGAAACGGAGGCTGAGGGAGGCAGGTTACAAATATATGTTGCTTTACCCTGCAAAACTGAAGGTCATACAGGCGCATAAAACTTTATTTTTCGAGACCCCAGAGGACGCCATGGAGTGGCTCGACGCACAGGGGTGCCCTCAAGAATCGGCGGACCGGCCCCAGAAGGACTCGGAGGAGCTGCGGAAGACGTAAAATGGCATCGCAAGATGGCGCGACTCATGGACCCTGAGACTTGATTATAGTCGGTTCGGAACCTTCGATATGGAAGGTCAGTTGGTTGTACTGTTTGTCACAAACATTGAGATTATCATTGAACGGGAGCCCCATGGAGCGATACTCTCTCCCCACAATAGCTTAGGTTAGGTGGCCATTAGGGCGACCTCACCCTACTGGGCTCCGTGCACGGACCGGTGTTTGCGGAACCAGATGTGGGGGTGCCTGAGCTCTTTTGTTGAAGCTGGGCAACAGTTGGGGTGTGTGGTGTTGGGGGGAGGGTGGGAGAGGGAGGGGAAAGGGAGTTGGAGTTTGGTTGTGTGTGTGGTTAGTTTGGGAATGAGCTTATTCGCGGAGTGGCTGCAGTGGGACGCCTTCTGTGTCACGAGCACCGCTGGAGGTTCCCGTAAGTGGGGTGGGAAGACACATAGCTGCCATGGGTGACCTCAAGATTGCCACCTGGAACGTCCGAGGCCTCAATAATTACCTGAAAAGAAATAAAGTCATGTTGTATCTTAAACGACAGAAGATCGACATTGCCCTACTACAAGAAACGCACCTGGCCCAACATAAACTAGACCTTGTAAAGAAAAAATGGGGTGGTACAGTGGTGGGCTCCCCGTACTCGGCCTATGCCAGAGGTGTGCTGATCTGGGTGGCCCCGCATGTCCCACTCAGAATTGTACGAGAGGAGGTAGACACGGAGGGTAGGCTGGTAATACTGAGGGTACTAATTGAGAACAGAGGACTGAGTATTATTAATACATATGCCCCCAATCAGAATACTGCTGTATACTTCAGGACTCTATGTACACGCCTGGGCCCGTGCGCAGGGGAACCGATTATCTGGGGGGGGGACTTTAACTGTGTTCTTGACCCCAAGATAGATAGGTCCGACAGTAAAGTAGACAGGCCCACCCCAGCGGCCAGGGCTCTACGGGTACTATTAGACGACTATGGACTAGAAGATGTCTGGAGATTGAAACACCTCACGGCCTTGCAGTACTCTCATTATTCGGCCCCTCAACAGTTGCACACGAGACTAGATTACTTCTTTGCTACGCCAGAAGTGGTGATAACAACTACACAGGTTGAATACAGAGCGAGGGTCCTGTCGGACCATTCGCCCTTGGTGATGGCCTGGCAATATGGCCGCCCCAGAGGGCGGATTCCAACATGGCGCCTTCGGGCGGAGGCGCTCAGAGACCCGGTCTTTAGAGAAGATATTAGAGAGACGATTACAAGGTATTTTGAGGAGAACACGGGCAGTGTGGATTCGGCTGGTACACTTTGGGAGGCCTTCAAGGTGGTAGTGAGGGGCGACGCTATTTCTAAATCAAAGGGCCTTCAGGGGGGGGGTTTAGCTGAGCTGGAGAAAGTGGAGAAAGAATTGGAGCGTGAATGTACCAGAGGGGGAGGGGACACAGATCTAGTACTGGAATTACAACAACGATGCTCAGAGCTTTGGGAGCGGCTTTGTGACCTCAATTACAGGAAATACGTGGAGAGGCAACATGCAGGAGGTGACAAAACTGGTCGCCTACTGGCATGGCTTTATAAGAGGGAAACCCCCAGGGCCCCGGTCATGATGATAGAAAGTGAAGACGGAGAGGAGGCTCACACTCAGGAAGAGGTTAATGCTGCTTTCTTAGATTATTATAAAGCGCTGTATGAGGACAAAGGGGAAGACAATCTGGATGAAATCAGGGACACACTGGAAGATATAGAACTGCCCAGGATTAGTGCAGAGGAAAGGGAGGAGTTAGATGGCCCCATTACGCTAGATGAACTGGAAGAGGTGGTGAAACGGCTGCCTACTTGCAAGACCCCGGGCACTGATGGACTCCCGAGTGAGTTCTACAAAACGTATAGCGCAGAGATACTCCCCCCTATGCTGGAGATGTATAACGAATCATTCGAGGGAGGCCGATTGCCAGACACGCTCAGAGAAGCGCTGATCGTACCACTACCCAAGCCTAACAAGCCGAGACAACATTGTGGATCGTATAGACCGCTGTCGATGTTGAACCAAGACAGTAAGATCCTGACAGCGGTCTTGGCGGACAGGCTGCGCAAGGTCATCGGCAGACTGATACACTCGGATCAGACAGGTTATGTCCCTGGCAGAAATATAACTCATAATCACAGGCGGCTCCACCGAGTGATAGAAGAAGGGAACAGAAGAGATGAGGAAATGGCAGTGATCTCCCTAGACGCAGTTAAGGCGTTTGATTCGGTGAGGTGGCCGTGGCTGTTTGCGGTCCTGAGGGAATATGGGTTTGGGCCAGGCTATATCAGATGGGCGAGACTACTGTATAGCCAGCCAACGGCTAGAGTGCGTACGGGATCAGTGATATCCGATAAGTGGCACCTAAGTAGGGGAACTAGGCAGGGATGTCCTTTGTCCCCGATGTTATACATATTGGCCTTGGAACCCATAGCGGTTTATCTTAGACAGCAATATGACCTGGTGGGCATCGAGGTGGGAGGAAAGAGCCATTTGATATCCTTATATGCCGATGACTTGCTGCTATACCTAAAGTATCCGGAAGAGAACCTCCAGTATATTTTGGAGGTCATGCAGAAGTATGCCGAATTGTCCGGCATAGCGGTTAATCCCGGCAAGTCGAGCATGTTCCCCCTAGGGTATTATTCGAGGGTCCCCACGGAACGCTTACCGGTATTGCCCGTGCCTTGGGCAGCCGAGTCCTTCCGATACCTCGGAATAGACGTATATCACACTGTGGGAAACGAACATCTGCATAACACCCAGGTTGCTGTGGATAAAATCCGTGCGTCTATGCGATTTTGGGAAAAGCTGCCGCTAGCGATGATAGGGCGAGGGGCGTTGCTTAAAATGGTTGTCTTGCCTAGACTGCTGCATTTCTTCAACAACATACCATACTTAATAGCTAGGAAGTTCTTTACCAAACTCGACAGTATGTGCAGGGACTTCTTATGGCACGGCACTCGCAACCGAGTGGCGCTGTGGAAGCTACAAAACTTCTACGATAAAGGAGGGATTAAATTACCACATTTTGAGGCCTACTATGTAGCGAGCCAATTGCAATATGTTACACAGTGGCTCTCTGATGGGGAATCTCCCGAGTCCAGGTTGGTTGGGACAGATTGCACCCGGTTTTATTTGAAGGAGATCATCTGGGTCCCTAGACAAGACTTAAATCTTCGCCCTGGTATGCTTTTACTTGGGTGGAAAATGTGGCGTAGAGCATGCCAGCTACTGGAAAGCCCGGATCCGTGTTCGCCGCAGGTGCCACTGGTTGCCTTGACTGCGGGGGATGGTCAACTTAGAAAAACGATTAGAATGTACTGGGAATCGGTTGGGTTGGCCACGTTAGGAGATATATGGCAAGATGGGGCCATCAAGGATTTTGCAGACCTAGAAGAAGAGTCTGGGTTACATGGGGGCCAATACGTTACATACCTCAGGTTGGTACGGATTATCCGAAAATCTTGGCCTGAGACAGTGTTAGCGGAGGATCCGGACGCCCTGATTGACACAATATATGACATATCAGAAGGCGGACACGAGATCTCCAGATTGTATGAGGTGGTGATGTCCCGAGTGGGGAAGGACTTGACAGACTTGAGACTAGAATGGGAAATGGAGGTGGGGGTTCAGATGACTGATGGGATGTGGGAACGGGCTCTGGGATATCATAAAAAAGTGTCCAGAAATGCTAGATTACAGCAAATCCAACTATACATCACACACAGAGCGTATATGACCCCCAAGAGAATAGCTAAGTTTGCGAACTCGGGCAGGCAGGCATGCCCGAAATGTAACGAGGAGGACGCGGACATGACGCATATGTTCTGGTCCTGCCCAGTAATCGAAGTCTTCTGGAGAGAAGTGTCACAGAAGTTGGCTGACAAAGGGGTCCCGATAAGCATTGACACGACCTGGGCTTGCCTTCTAGGGGGGTTCCCCAGACCGAAGAACACCAGACACCTGGGGAAACTGAGAGACCTAGCGTATATACTCGCTAAGAGGAGGATAGCTATGAACTGGAAGCAATGCTACAAACCTAGGATAGAGATGTGGTGGAGGGATCTCCAGAAATGGGCGGAAGCCGAAACCATGGTCTGGCAAGAGGCATGCAGTAAATGCGGGGAGGAGGATGTGGGCAACCTAGTAGCCTGGAGGTCATTAGTCACTGGTCTGTTTGGGGTATGAGGAGAACCTACTGCCTCGGAGGAGGAAGTCACCCGGCCACACCAGGTCGATACAGAACTACCCTGTGGATGAGCTCTTGGGGGGGGAGGGGGGGAGTGTAGTGTTGTGTTTTGTTAAGTGTTTATTGTCTTACTGTATATAATGTCACAAGTTTGTTTATACTGTTTTCACTTAAAACAAAATAAAAATATATTTAAAAAAAAAAAGTAGTCCCATGGGTTTTCTACGAACTGATTTGGCGCAGACTACACCTCCTTGAATGTAATCAGTTATGTCCTGTTTTAGGGTGTACCCCCTTGCATATCTTTGTACCTTTTCTAAGGTCTTCCTTAGTCCAAAGTGGCCAGGAAAGTAATGGATCATTTCAAAATGCTGTGTTGGCTTTCTCTGGTAGGTAACCATATCTTTTTCTAGTGAAATAGTAGGCCTTTTTCTTCGGTGTTAGATGGAGACCTGTGCAGGAACATTTGTTTTAAAGCGGGGGTATAGGTACGTCATAAAACGTCCTCGTACGTAAAGAGGTCAGGTTGACTTAAGGAATTCTAAATTGTGAGGATCTGTGTACTTGTGATGGTGTGACCTGCCCCTTCTAGTAGATGTCTCCAATTGAAGAAAACATCCTTGATGGCTAGGAGTTCCTTTTCAAATACGCTGTAGTTTCTCTCAGCAGACGTGAAGGTATGTGAATAATATGCCACAGGGTCGGCCACAGGGTGGGATATATTTGTCTTTGGATCCTTTTGTATCAATAATGCACCCAGAGCATGATTGAAGGTATCCATTTCGAGAATGTAGGGTAGATCTGGATCAGGTAAACAATTGTTTTGCAAACACACTGCGCATAAACACAAATTTAGTCCAAAGTGGTATAGTGAATTTAATTGTCACTGAGGTAGCCTGACACGTGTTTCGGGCACTTGCCCTTCAACTGAGGCTACAGAGTTGTACATATATACACATTTTTGATACGGGGTTAACCAAAAACAAGAAAAAGAAGGAAAAAGTAATTTTGAAACCAAGGTTGATGCAAAGTGTGGGGACCCAAGGTATCGGTGCATCCAAGGTGAAAGACCACAAAAACATACATTAATAGTACGGAAACACAAGATTTTTTGGTACATCATATCAAGAGTCAAGTTTCCAATTTTTAAACAAATTTCAAAGAGTCACAAAACAAGACAGAATACAATCAAACGCAATTGCAAATGAAAGAATAAATAAAAAGAAAAAAACGAAAAAACATACCATATGTATGAGTAAGATTCATCAGGTCAAAATGAAATGGGGAAAAAGATTAACCAGAAATTGGAGCTTACAATCATTTGAGAATTGAAATACTGGTATAAATTCCCCTATCTTGGACACACGCCAATTGGACGGCCTCTCCCTTCAATTTCTACCTTAAAGATACGCGGAAACGCTTTTATATAAACCCTTGAGTGCAATTGCAAGTGACAGGTACCATTTTGGCATTTGCCTTCGATTTTAAATGCTAATTGATTACAGATGTGGATTTGTCTAATTAGCTGCGCCCATTATTGTCTTTCAGTGGAGCGCATGTTAAATTATTCTCTCATTTACCCTAATCAGGGTAAGTACCTTGCCAGTATTTCAATTCTCAAATGATTGTAAGCTCCAATTTCTCATGGTAATAATTTATATGCTGCCCTAATTAGTTTTACGGCTTTCTCCCTCAGTTCACACTGAACACACCTAACTCACAGGTAAAAAGGCTCCCTTTTCAACACCAATCCAAATGATGTATGGCCCGCTTAGAACCTCCCAGCTAATGATTTTCTGGTTAATCTTTTTCCCCATTTCATTTTGACCTGATGAATCTTACTCATACATATGGTATGTTTTTTCGTTTTTTTCTTTTTATTTATTCTTTCATTTGCAATTGCGTTTGATTGTATTCTGTCTTGTTTTGTGACTCTTTGAAATTTGTTTAAAAATTGGAAACTTGACTCTTGATATGATGTACCAAAAAATCTTGTGTTTCCGTACTATTAATGTATGTTTTTGTGGTCTTTCACCTTGGATGCACCGATACCTTGGGTCCCCACACTTTGCATCAACCTTGGTTTCAAAATTACTTTTTCCTTCTTTTTCTTGTTTTTGGTTAACCCCGTATCAAAAATGTGTATATATGTACAACTCTGTAGCCTCAGTTGAAGGGCAAGTGCCCGAAACACGTGTCAGGCTACCTCAGTGACAATTAAATTCACTATACCACTTTGGACTAAATTTGTGTTTATGCGCAGTGTGTTTGCAAAACAATTGTTTACTTGGTTCCTTACTTGGCGTTAGATTTGGCAAATCGCGCCTCCTGCATCCACCTGCAGCTTTACTCACTCCAACCAAATATATTAGATCCTTGCGCTGAACCTCAAAACCCCCCCTCTTGCCACTCAATTCGGATAGATCTGGATCAGGTGGCTTGAGGACACGGCTGTGCTATACTTCTTTTTTAACATGCTGTGGGCCTGTTCTGTTTCTTTTGTCCACTCATAAAATACTCCTTGTTTCAGAAGCTTGATAAGAGGCAGAAATATTCTGGAATACTGATGAATGAAGCGTCAGTAGAAATAAGAAATCCTATTGATTGTTGCAATTCCGTGCCGTTTCTTGGAACCGGCCACTCAAGGACAGCAGAGATCTCCTGAGGGTCTATTTCTATTCTCCAAGGGATTAGAATGTAACCTAAATATGTGCCCTGATTCTTGTGGATTTCCCATTTTGAGGGTTTGGCATACAGACAATTAGCTTGTAGCCTTTGAGGACTTTCTGTAGATGAAGAACATGAGTACCATAGCGGGGTAAAAATGAGAATATCATCTAGATATAGATCTACGTAGGAGTCTAGGATATCTCTGTCAATGTCATTGAGGAAATACTGGAACACTGCTGAGACATTAAAGAACCCAAAGGACTAACGAAGCATTCAAAATGCCCAAACCTAGTTCAGAAAGCGGTTTTCAGTTCCTCTGCTTCAGCTGTTCGGATCAGATTATATGGCTCTTTGAGCTCCAACTTCGAGTAAATTTGGCTGTCCCGTGCTTGATTGAGCAACACCTAAATCACGGGCAACGGATTACTTTTCTTGATGGTTATTGAATTCATTTGTCGATAGTTCACTCATGGTTGAAGTTCTACCTTATCTTTCTTTGGCATGAAAAAGATTGGGACTCCTGCAGGAGAAGTGTAAGGAGAAATGAATCCTTTCTCCAGGTTGTCATCCATGTATTGCTTGAGTATCACATTCTCCTTTTCTGACAGGGCATAGGTATGTCCATAAGGTATTTTAGCAACTGGAGTTATTTCAATTCTGTAATCGCAGAGGAAGCCTTTCTACTTCTTTGGGGTCAAATATGTCTGCAAATTATTGATATTCTGAGGGTAATTCCAGCTGAGTAATGAGAGCTCTTTGAGGAGTACTCTGAATGACACTAGGGTTTCAATTGGCCGCTCCCCGTGTTGAAAGGACTCAGGGTTTGAGAACTCGTGTGAGGACATTGATCACTTTGGAAGGTCAATTTTTTATTTCTCCAATCAGGATTTTGTTGTTTTAGCCATGGTATTCCCAGCATCACCTGGAAATGAGGAGCTGCAGTGGCATCAAAAGAAATGTATTCCTGAAACCGAAAGTTATATATCATAAGGAGAGATGGTGACTGTAATCCCATAGGTCCTGATATAAGAGGGGAATGATCCACTCGCAGGATAGGTTCAGTTCTAAACTTAGAACATAGAGGTATCTTGTTCCAGTGAGCAAACTGGATGTCCATGAAATTCCCTGTTGCTCCACTATCGACCAGAGCTATAATTCCTTCCCATTTCTGTTGGTCATGTAACAAATCAACTAAGATAAACAATTTCATTAATTGAAATTGAAATGAGGATACAATCTCTAGACTATTTTATTACATGTAAAACATGAATGCTATTTCATTACATTTTAAACCCTCAAGGGCACTCTTTATATGTTGATTTGTATAGATAGTATTTGCTAAATTGGCACTTCCTCTGTGATGATTACAATGTACAGGGAATGCTTAACAACATGAGAGGAAATAGGTTCTAATTTTGAAGACACCCTGCCTCAGAGCCTTCTTTAGCTCTGGGCTTCCGAGGCAGAGGTAATTTCAGGGCCCCCAGTTGGTCTCCCGCCACTTCTCCCTGTTTCCCGAAATCCCATGGGCATGAGCGCCTCAGCGCTACAGCGCACGCTCTTTCCTGGTGCCCCTTCCCCCACCCTGTTCCGTGTGACCACCCCCCTCCCTCCCCTGATGTTGGTGATTGGGCCTACAGCCCTATTTAAATTCAAGTACTAGGGCAGCCCCCCTGCCCGGCAGCCCCCTCCTTTAAGGAATCCGAGGCAAAGGGCAGCTTCAGATGATGTCTGCAGATGTCCGCAGAAGATGCAGTACGTCGGCAGCCATCAACCAGCAGCGACTACCAAGGTAAGGGTAGTGTGGCCAGGGGTGACAGCAATCACTACACCCCACTAAACTGACCCACCGCTTGGACTACATATTTCTAAAATAGCCCACGCTTTGATGGTCATATATCACAGATGTACTATCATGTTAATTATTGTCTGGGATAAGCTTTTAACTGTCCCACCTTTCCCAGATTACCATGTGTCACTCCTAGACAGATTTGTAATAGAACTGCGAGATTAGCCTTACATGATGTCTTGTCATAATTGTGATGTTTGGCATGCGTCACATCTAGATAGAACTGTGTAGTTTAGCATGCGTCATGTCTGGCTAGCGCTGTGTGGTTTGGCGTGCGTCACATCTAGATAGAACTGGTGTGGTTGGGCATGTGTCGCATCTAGATAGAACTGTGTAGTTTAGCATGCATCACGTCTGGATAGAACTGTGTAGTTTAGCATGCCTCACATCTAGATAGAACGGTGTAGTTTAGCATGCGTCACGTCTGGATAGGACTGTGTAGTTTAGCATGCATCATACATGGATACAACTGTTTGGTTTTGCATGTGTTGCGTCTAGATAGAACTATGCAGTTTGGCTTGCGTCCCATCTAGATAGAACAAACTCAACTCTAAAATCTCTATTTTCCGCGTACACTTCTCGTACAGAAACACACATGACCACTTCTCTGCACAGCAGTCCGCACGTACATCACCACATGGCACCAGTAGACAAACAACACATAACCCGACACAATAGCACATGGGAATTGGCCCCGACTGAAAATCACACTCAAGCTCAGCAAACGGTGCAAACCAAACTGAAGCTGCCAACATGACACAACTCTCACTGTCCTATTCCTACTACACCCTACTTACCACCCCACCACCCTTTGTTCAGATCTGCCAGAGCGCCTAGGGACCACTACGTTGGTGACGGTGAGCATACAAATACCTTTAACATTAACATTAACATCTAATATCCAACCCTAAAAAGTAGAATTATGGGACTGGCGTCAACAGAATGAGAACATTCAGAAATGTATGAACACTATAGGCAAATTGAGAACAAAATGAACATCTTACCCAGATATCTGATGTCATTTCCAGACAAACAAATGTAAATGTATTTTGAGATTCAGGCTTAACATGCAATGTACATTGGATATCATGGGGCCCTATAGGATAATTGAGCTCAAAGACAGTGTATTCCGGCTATGTAAACATAGGAAAGAAACTTGGAAGAACCTTATTCTTCTGTGGCCAATTACTGCCAAGGCAACGCTTGTTAGTCCAATTTGTACCCGCTCTATCTACGGATCGAGCTGACAGATTATGGTCATTATTATTTACAGGCAATCGTAAATCTGTAATCATCACACTTGTCCACTTTATTAAGGTTGTGTATGTGATGTTGGTAGAGTCCTTCATTTATGGGTATTAGAAGTATTTTTTAGTGTATATGTGGTATTTAATTTGTATAATTACGGGAAGTATTACCTAAATGTTTCAGTGTATTCCTATATATTATGATGAATGTGTTGGGTGATAAGGTGTTTTTAAAGGGAATGCTGACTACATATCCCATTCTTTATAATTATGTTTTGTGATATACATCAATGTTGGATGAATTGAAAGTTGTTGATATTATGAATTGTGTTAAATTGATGTGTACAGTTTTTTAAACTGAATCACATAAAAAACATAAAAAAAGATAAACAAGTGTAAGTACTGTATGCACATGAGCGGACAGATAACAGGGCGGGAATTCGAAAGGCCGTGATTCCTCCGCAGTGTCCCTATTGAGGACGAGCTATAGCATTTCCCATGCTGCTGGGGTTGCGTTTGGAACAAGCTCTAAAAGAGTGTTCAGGATCACTGCAATAGAATCACAGATTCTGTCTTTTCCTCTGTTCTCTTTCATTAGGATGAATGGGCCCTAGGGTACTACACAAATGAATGGACTCTGATTCACTAGAAGGGATCGGGTCCTTCTCCCAATGAGGTAGCAAACTCTAATCCCTTTTTACTGACTTTCCGCTCGCTGTTACATTGATCAACCCTGATGACAAACAGCAAATATTCTGCAAGGATGTTGTGGGGGGGAGGGGGAATGTGGCACAAGGCATATTTGAGCTCTTCCTTTAGGTATTTATGAAAGATCATCAACTGAGCTTCTTCAGGACACTTGGTTTGAGTGTCTAAACACTTGAAATGGGCAATGTAAGAGAGGAGATCTCTATTAGCCTTGCGATTATCAAGTAATTTGTTTCTGATTAATTGGCCTGCATACTGCCTGTCAAACATGGCCTGAAATGCTTTCAAAAAACCTTGGAATCTGTTAATAGAGGGCCTTTTCCATCTATGTAAAAGGTGGCCCAGGATAAAGTAGTTTTTTCATAAGTTAAATTAAATGAAAGAAGCCGGAGCCTGATCTGGGAGGTATAACTGAGGCCGATTTAACTAGTGTATCTTGCATTGAGTCATGAAAGATTTATATTCCTTGGGGTTTCCCCCATATTTAGAAGGCATATGGGGAGATGGAACACCTGTATTTATTCCTGGTGCTGGCAACGGGTTAGGGCAGGACAGGAATCTGAGCAGCATTAGCTCGCAGAGAGGAACTAGGACTTGATCCTATTCCCCACGATTACTAGACAACACCGTTTTTTTAGTGAACGGATCAACGGCCCCTTATAAAACAGTAATAGACTGATATAGCAGAGCATTCTCTTGGTGAGAACATGCACTGCTAATTACTGCGCTGCTGTTGCCATATCTTTAAGCATAGCCTCCATGGCTCAGGAGAGGAAAAGGGTCCTTGCAATCTGTCAGTACCTGAGCAGAACTGTATGCAGAACTGTTGGAAGCCTTTGGAAGCTATAACCATCGTACTCCAGAGGGTAACCCCATACCCCCTTGTAAGAATACTACACAGGCGAGTCTACCCCCCAAGTAGGGAGTGTTACTGGACACACTCTGAGACACTGGTACTTGGAAACTGGAGCTGTGAAGGAACAACATTAAAAGAATTAGGGAAAGACTGAATAGAGGAACAATACTTAAATCCATATAGTGGTAGGCTCTCACCTTAATGTGGTAGTAGAGCGCTTGCACACCTGAAGACTGAAAGCAGTCTAGAGGGTTACAAGAGGTAGTGGTGAAAGGCTCTAGAGAAGAGTACTTGGCTACATATTTAATTAAATACCATAATAAGTGTGCTTGAGGTTGGGGTCCTGGCACGAGGTATCACTGATGCAAGAACAAGCAGGTTGTGTTCTTTTCAACTTTTATACCTGCTGTATTTCTGAAGATCATGGAGCTCCATGCACGAGGCATGGTTAGAGGAGAGGACCTCATAACATTGACACACACAGGGCTATGAACGCAGAAAAAGAAAGGACCTACACATCAGTCCTTCCCTGTCTGCATGTCTCTCTGGGTCCCATGGAATGGAGCAAAGCCTGCCTCCATGGCCTTTTATAGGCTGTCAAGAATGGCCTCACCAGGTAAGTCCTGGCCCGGTATGGTCGGGGCACTCATGTCCTAACAGCTCGTGCATAATAGCCCATTACAGAGGGGCTGTCCCCAGCAGTTATATTCAATGTACTATGCAAGGCTTGGGGAGTTTTACTTCCCCAGCCTTGCAAGGACCATGGGAGATGCAGGTTGGAGTACTGCAAGTATGAATGTGTAATGCAGCGCTCCTGTGCCTCCCTGCACATCCAGACTCAATGGGGCATTGACAAAGTGGAGCTCTGTCTACTGTGCACATGTGGAGGAACCAGAAAGCGCTTTGTGCTTACTGGTTCGTATTGTTGTGCGCGGTGTGAAGGTATCATGAAGCAAGACACAGGAAACTCGGGGGTTCCCTTGCCCAAGTTTCAATAACCCAGTTCCATCACAAAAGAACCTCAAGACTTCGTCCTCAAGTCAATACATGTGTCAAGCCTCAGGGTTCCCTTCCCCAAGACTTAGGGCCTCATCTT
This sequence comes from Ambystoma mexicanum, assembly GCF_040938575.1. NCBI lineage: Eukaryota > Metazoa > Chordata > Amphibia > Caudata > Ambystomatidae > Ambystoma > Ambystoma mexicanum. The sequence goes on from NC_090929.1 coordinate 466,664,772, forward strand.
TTTTTTATTTTTATTTTTATTTTTTATTTGTGTTATAATCAAAATTTGATTTTTCACCAAAAAAGAATATATTAGAAAAAAGATAAAAGAAAAAGAATCTTACAATTATTAACGGAGAAATTCATACAATTCTTTTTAAGTTTAAGAAACTACAGACAGATATGTCTATATGATATTAACAATATTTTGATAAAATGAATTCCATATCTACAAGTACTCTGATTACAGTTCTCGTCAATGCCATCTCTTGCCCAGTGATCGATCTATTCCAGAACATCAATGATGAGAGACCTGTCTCTAGATCTGAATTAGAGACAAATTTGCCCAAATGTTTTTTTCTGGCATTTAGAGTGCTTTGGCAATGTCTCAAAAGATGCTCTAGTGTCTGATGTTTTAGGTCTCTGCAGCCCGTGCATAAAATTCTGCCACTTTTTTTTTGACCCCTTATGACTTAAGGTCCTGTGTGAACTAAATTAAGCCGCATTCTAAGAACATGGGGCCTCATTACACGGTAGGCGGAGAACCATGGCGCAATTAGCGCCATGGTTCATGCCGGTAAAATACCGGCACCGCCTTGGTGGAAAGGGGAATTACCGCCCCATTCCAAAGGGACCTCGTAGTAAGGCGGTAACGATTTACTGGTACCGGTAAAATATCTGTACCGGTAAACCCTTACCGCCTACCGTGTAATGAGGCCGATTGTGTCTTATCTTGCGATCTGGAAATTTTATTAGATATCTCGGTAAAAAAAACATTTTTTTTCAAATAAGGATAAAGAGGTTGAGGAGGATGATGCTCTCATTTCCCTTATTGTCTTAATCCAATCTGCTGTTTCCATCTGTTTCTTTGTCTACATCGGGTTTGACACCAAAAGATCTTCATTGCTATCGCAATTTGTTAGAATCTCTTTTACCACGTTTTTTAGGTTGAGCAGAACTGACGAATGCTGATCCAAGTGCTTTTTAAGGTCTTCATACAGCGAATTTCGTAAAGGATCCATAATAAGTCTATATAAAGAAAGCAATTTCCAGTCCATTTGCGATTTTAAAGATTTTAAGCCCAACTCAAAATGAAGGCGAGAAATTGGTAGGTCTTTGGGGAGATTTAAGATTTTTTTCCTACTTGAGCCTTCAATGTTATCCCAGGCCAATGCCCAAGCCAGTGGTTTAGCCTCTATTTCATATTGAAGAGTTGGAATGATCTTAGCCTTATAATATCTCAATGCTGGGACCAATGAGAATTTGCAGTACTGACCAACAATTCTTTGTAGTTGCGCTGTTAGTTGTTTAGTCGCACATGTGATATCAGATAGTATTTGTGCCCTTCTTGGTTTGGCGTACAGTGTGTATCCTAGGTTCTTAATTTCGTCTACCACAAGGATGATTCAGCCATTTATCTTCCAAGAGAATCGGTCAGCATTTCCGCTACCACCAAAGACGACTATTTTTGATTTTTCTGGTTTAACTATTAGGTAGTTTTTTTCATGTACAACGTCGTCTGCGTACATGAGCCATTTGATTACTTTCTGCCCCACTTTCGCACTTGCTAGACCTGCTGAATCTACTTCCTCACCGAAATCGGCAAGATAGAAATCGCAGAGAAATGGGGCCACCATGCAGCCCTGTGTTACTCCTCTTTTCACCTGGATTTTGTCCGACAGAAGGCCTTCGCAGTTTAGTCTTACAGCAGCTGTGTTATTATCATGAAGTGCTGCTAAGATATTTATCAAAGGCCTAGGTGCGTCTTTTCTGGTGAGCTTAAACCAGAGTCTCTCTCTATCGACTACATCAAACGCACTGGATAGATCTATAAAGGCTGCAATTGTCTTTGGTGGTTTTGTTGTTTCTTTCCCATAGCAAATAGTTGCCGAAGTAATATCATTCAGGCCCGTTGAGTGACCCCTTCTAGGTCTGTTGTTTTGGTATTATAATCTTCGTTTTAGCCTATTTCTCCAGTTCTTTTAATAGTAGCCCAGCAAAAATCTTGCTCTCGATATCCAGCAATGTGATGGGCCTATAATTACTAGGATCTTTTCGGTCACCATTTTTATAAATCGGTATTATTAGAGCAGTCTTCCAAGATTGCGGAATGATTTTAGTCCTCAAAATTTTGCCGAAGAGTTGACACAATATTCTCGCCCACAGCTCTGGATTTGCTTTTAAAACCTGATAGGTAAGTCCAATTGGCCCTGCGGCTCTGGATGAAGATGACTTGTTGATTAACTCGAGGATTTCCTCCTCTGTGATTTCAAATGCCCCTGAGGAGTCTGAAGGGATTAACAAAGGGCCCTTATCTGATTTAGAATATTTTTATGAGAAATAGTTAATCCATGCAGATTCTCGCACACAGTTTGTTTGGATCGCCTCTTGATCTTGACCTTGAGAATTTTTCAGGGACCAGAAGTTGCAGGAGTTGTTATCTGATAATGTTCTTAACATCGATTCGCCATCTTGCTACAGGCGATTGAAGCGCTGCTGTCTGGACTAATTTTTGTACAAGCTTTTAATAAGTTGTATTTCTTTCCATCGGGTAGGGCTATCCAGAATTTCTTTCTTTGCTATTGCAATGGAAAGGCGGGTTTCCTGCTTTTTCCTCATAGAATCTTCGTCAAATGCATGTTTATGAGAATTTTATTTCGAGGAAGTTTAATTTGGGGTTGGTTTATTGACCAAAGAAAATTATGAAAATGCTGCGGGTGGCAGTTTCCTTACCAAGACTCTGGACCCGAAGCTGTAGCAATATGATGAGTTCCTGATTTAACCGATGGCCTTCATTTCTGTATTTCGAAACTCTATTCTACTGGTTGTTTACTTGTATGCTATTATGCCATACTGCTGCTTTTTGCTTGGAATTCCAGCGAAATGAGGCCTGTAGCTTACGGTGATGACTTAAATTAGAGTCACCCACTACTAGCTCATGACACAGATTAAATAAACTGGGAGATGCAGCAATGTAATCCAGAGTGCATCTGATGTTCCCACGTGACCAGGTGTATGCTGGCGGCACATCTCCATCTATGTTACTATTCAGTAACCTTAAGTCCCAATCTTTAAAGAAGGAGCACCATTTATTGTCATTTACACTTATTGTTCTTACTTTGTACAAATGGCACCCTGGATTAAATGGGACACACTGAGAATTTAGATCAACTGCGACCGGTATATGTGAATCTGGGTAAATGACTTTGATATGTGTAAGAGGTTCACTCAGGGAATCTTGGTAGACCAAGAGTTCTGTACATGCGGGATTCCAATATAGGTTAATCACCAGCAGTTCTTTCATCCCGGCGGTTGATGGCGCCTCCAATTTGGCAGCTAAGATGCCGTCCTGATTACATGGTATTTTTAGGCCTTGTTTAAAAAAAATCAGATCTACAGGCCTTAAGTAGCACCCCGTTTGGTCCACCCTTCCCCATCGTTGTTGCTACTTGGCTCACCAGAGTGAAACCTTCTAATTCTGGTGTGTGCATTAACCAGGTTTCTTGAAAAAGAATCAAGTTATTACCCCCAAATACTTCTAATTTGGTCTTCGCATTTCTGAAAGTACTTGATCCCCTCGTGTTCCATGTTGTTATTTTAATCTGATCTTTGCTAAAGTATAGTCTGCCCTGTGCCCAACTTTGAGCAGATTTGTGTAATAATTTCAGGAATTAAAGATAGTAGGGCAGCATGATCTAAGCCACTTTTTGGAGGGTAGTTTTGACCACCCTGCAGATGTCCAAAATTTCTGCGAGCTGTCTTTTCCTTAAGAGTGGGTGCTTTATCTTGTTCCTCGTCTCCCCCTGGTAGGGATTCATGCACCAGCAGGCCTTGTTTTTCCAAGAGGTCTGCTGCGGTAACAATTGCTCTGGCCCCCGCTCTCGATGTCAACCCCACTTCGACCAAATGTGTCTTACTGGGATTAGGGAACTTGATGTATTCTATATCTCTAGTCGAAAAGAGATATAGAGCTGGAACTTTTTTGATTATTGAGAGTATCTCTCCTCTGTTCAAGAATTTTTGAATAAATATGTTTTTTTGCAGGTGAACCATAATTTCGGAATAGCAAAAGACACCTGCTCCTCCTGTGTGTTATCGGGGTCTTTGTAATCTTTTGAACCGGTTGATGTTTCCTCCTGTCTATGAGTCTATACTTTCTGGCCCAGTGTACTGATTAGCACTGGCGGAGTAGGTACGGTTTTAGCTTCTATTCCAGCCACTGCCGGTCTTGCTTGTGTGTCTTCTATTGAGCAGGGCTCCGTCGGCATATTTAAAGTCTTTTTTTGAGGCTTACAGATAATGGGTGCACTTTGTAAGTGGGCTCTTGAACTTGACTTGACACTTTTCGAGATGTTTTCTTTAAAAGAAAGATCGGAGCCCACTTCATTTGTTTCCCTCCATCTAATGATGTAGTGCCAGCTTCCAGAACTTGAATACACCCCTTTCTTGGGGCTATTTGATGGTAGATCAGTTTGTATGCCTATAGTTATTGATGCGATTCTTAATTCTTTGCTTGATGGTGGTAAGGTTATCTCCTTTGAGGCTTTTCTTTTTTTCTGTAATGAGTTTTGCGGCCCAGGTTGGCTGTCTGTGGTTGTTAGGGTGTCCTTTCCCTTCTTCTGTTGGATTTTTGGATTTGCCACTGGGTTGGTTAAGGCTTTTATGAAATTATTAGTCTTACTGCTCCCCAGGTTTTCGATGTTTCTGTTTTTTGACTTTTTCCCTTTGGGATTTGGAGACTCAGATACTTTATGCTTTCTTCCGCTCTTCTTTTTTCTCAATCTTCTCCTACGCTTGTAGGTTTGTTGCGAGCCATCCTTCCATTCCTCCATCTCTAAATTCTCTTCAGGCCCTTGTTCGATGGGGGATTCCTCTGGAGTGGAAGGTAAGCTCTCTGGAATAGTGTCCGCCAACTGGGCCAGATGGCAGAATTCATCTAGGATTGACTGGGAAAGAGGAGTGTCCTCAAATGTGGAGGGATAGTCAGTTGTTAGAGGTGAGAGGGGTATTTTGACCTCTAGCCGAATTCCTGTTGATTGTGGTTCCTGTGTCATGATTTTTTTCCTTTTTTGTTGTAGAAAATCCGTAAGTAGATGTTTAACTTCAGAACTTTCTATTTTCAAATCCATTAGTGCGTCTTTCAGATGTTGTGTCTCTTCTCTTTGTAGTGTCATAGCTTGTGTAATGGCCTGTAACATTGGTGAAACTGTGTTGTTGATTGCATTTCTCAAGGCCACTATTGTTGAGTCAAACTGATCTGTGCCTTTAGACATTTCCATTAAGATACCCGTTTGTATCTGTACATCACCCTTGATATTTTCAAACGCTTTGACAAGGGAGTTTAGAACGAAGTTTAGGCCAACCAGTGTTGCTTAACTCGCAAGGGATGGTCGCGTCTCCCTTAAAGGGGAACTAGAGTCCCTATCCCTTTGGTGGCCAGTAGTGTTGGGAGAAGGTGGGTTGCTTCTCAGTTGTTCTGTCATATTCTACCTTAATTTGGCATTATGGGTACTGTTTCGGGAGATCGGTGGTAGCATCAACCTAGAGGGAGTGTCCGGTACTGGAGGTGCTTGCTTATTTTCCTCCCCTCCATTAGTATTCCTTTGTCTAATTGCCAGACTTGAGTGCAGGTTTATAGGAGAATTAGTCGGCCTCCCATACCTTTGACTTGGGAAGTAGTGTTTAATTGTTCCCTTCATGTTTGTCGCTGTGAGAGTGAAGTCTTTGATGGCTTCCCCCTGGCCATCTTGCATGGACGTCTCTTCCCCTAAGTCTGTTTGAAATGTACAATCATTATCTACATTGTGCAATTGCACTTGAATAGCGATGGTTTTTCCGGCTGGTACGATTTGTTGTAAGTGCAATTGTTGCTGGAGATCTAGCCTGTAAGACGTGCCAATAAGAGAGTCCCCCCCAACCAGGGACTCTTGGCTCATCTATTCCTGGGCCACCTCTTAGATTGTATCTTGGGAGCATACTTGAAATTCAGAGCCTCAATAAGAGGCCTATTGGGGCCGTGATTATCAAGTTGACACAGAGTGCAGTATTCTGCTGCCTTGTGGAAGATGGAGATGTCTTTCGTAACGTGTGAAATTTTCCTTATTTATTTACAAAATAGGCAGCAAGTATCTAATGCTGTATGATGGGTATGCTGAGCTTTATGCAGGGTGTTGTAGAGAGGAATCCGAGTGGGACGGATCAAAGGGTTATAAGCCCCACAGTCTCCGAGCCTAAGGTTCCTCTATGTTGAACCAGGCATAAAAGCAGGTTTGAGAGCTAATCAAGTTTCTTTCAGAAGGTCAAATGAAAGGGACGGTGGGTCGGATCAAAGGGTTATTAACCCCACAGTCTCCGAACCGCGCATCGTGCGCCAATACTAAGAAAACAAATTAAACGTTTTTCTTGGCGTATTTAGTATGTGTGGTTACAACCATCTTTCCTTGTAGACAACTGTTGGGAATCCCAGTAATGCACACTAGCAGCCCTCCGCTGCAATATCAGGAGGACGTCCCAAGAAAAAAATAACAAAAGATTTTTCCGGCACGTAAGTGATGCATGGCTTACCAGAAGAGTGTAGTACTTAATAGTAGTTGCAGTTGTGGGCGTCTTGTGAGGCATCTTTGTGAGATGGCAGCCCGCCCGCCCGCAACGGCGCCACTCTGCTCCACTCCGCTCGGCTCGGCTCGGACCTGCTCCCTGGCTCCTGGCTCCTCGCTCCTGGTGGACAAGAATTTCGGCAAACAGAACGCCTGCTGCAGCCATACCGTACTGAACTGAGCGCTGAGCCCGACCCTGGGATTGAGAAAAGGACCTTGGAACATGGCTCGTACGTGTCAAGCCACACTGATCACGTGAGCACTCAATGAGTCAGCCACTTCCGACACTCTACTATCCGCATGGGGCCTCATCACAAGCTGGGCAGTAAGCAGGCGATATTTCCACTCATCAGAAATAGCGTTACCGCCGTGACCCACGGCACAGATAACGCTGTATCACAGTTGCGAGCACACTCACCCGACTTCGGCGGTAACCCTGTTTGCGCCTGATGGGAAATGTGACGAAACAAGGGCTACTTCAGAAAATCCTGGCGCAAATAGCGTTACCGTCGTGGCCCGCATTATTAGTACCGGCTGAAATTGCGTCACCCCGGAACAGGAAGCATTGCAGTGGCTATTTTGAAAATCACAATTGAGTCAGAGCAGTGGGGAGAGGAGCCAAGGGAATCATCCATGTGCCATACACTAAATACCCATGCTGGCAGCACAGCAGTGCCCCACAGGGACCTGGCAGTGCCATGTATCAATTTACCGCCCCAATTTGATTGGCACCCGTGGACGTGTGTTCTTGGGGACCAGAAGCATACATGCTAGATAACAGCTGCCCCAGCACAGACCCCTTGCCATCCCCACACACAGGCCAAAGACCAACTGGCCATGTGACAGACACCCATATCTGCATCCGTCCCCACCATTGTGAGCCCACATGCAAACACCCCTGACCAACCATGACCATCAGCTCAATTTTCCGGGGTCCTACTGAGCACCATGTAATGAATGTCTTGAATGCCAAAACTCGTGGGGGAATGAAACCTGATGCCATCTTCTATGTCCCCTACAGGCACAGAAGCAATGCCAAAGCATCCGATGATGATGAGGTGCCAGGCCCAACTGTGAGTAGGACATCCCAGCAATCCGTAACCGCCAGTACCACCACCATCCCGCAAAGGGACAGACAGGCCGTGCAAAGGCAGACGTCCGGCCATGACACATGCATGACAGCAGAACCAGGCCCAACCCCCCCAACCCCCAAAGCACACCAGGAGCACAACAATGGCAGCTGCACCCACACCCGCAGCTGTGTGCCCTGCCACAGAGGACACACACCCGGTGTTGCCAGCAGGTAGCCCTATGCTGCACTCCTAGAGGGACCTAGACCCAAACACTGTTTCCAGCCTTATAAGCTCTATGTACTTCCCACTGGAAGTCTCTAGCCTAGGCTTGTTGGTTTAGTAAAATCCTTTCAGAATAATTAGTTTCACATTGCTTCACTGTTGTAGAAAGACATATCAATGTGCATATACCTCTGCCAATCTGCCCATCTACAGTCAAGAACCACCAGGCTGAACGACGGCACAATTCAATGTCGAATTCAAATACAACAAAACGCTTCCTATTAATGCAATTCTAAAAACAATTCAAAAACAGTATCATATTTGAGGTACAAGAATGCTCAAATCAGTTGTTAGATACATAAAGACATACATATAATGTAACTCATGATGGTAAAAGAAAGAGAGTCGTCGTACATAGATTGTTTCATTCCAAATGTCAGCTATCCACTAATGTGTAACTGAGTAACAACTTGTGTGTGTTAGCTCTTCTGGGCAGTATCCTTAGTTCTGCTCAGAATTTCCTAAATACACTCTCCTATATGGTCATAAGTGCCGACTCGTTTCGGATGATGATTAATTCATCTTCAGGGCAGGATGTGTTTTAGTTTCAAAGTGATCGCTTATAATTCCTACAAAAGGATAAGATTACACTAGTGAGATCTCTCTAGTATCTTGAAAACTCAACAAGATGCTATCATATAGTTGGAAATCCACTAACCTGAATTTCTGGGCGAGTGGAAAAGCACTGGCTAAGTCCTGTACAGTAAAAATACATAACATTAACTGTGAAGTCCCATCTTGCAAGGAGAACTTAGAGTGGAGATACATGCACTATATAAATTACTCACCCGTTCAGAAGACCAAGCCCTCTCCCCGTTGATGGTGTGGTGTCAGGAAGTGACTCCTACTGTGTATGGCTAGGAGTAAAAAAGTAAGAAAGTAGAGAGTTCAGGTCTGAAGATCATACGCCATTACTTCTAATTACATCATTCTAACTTCTAACTATACGTGGCTAGTGTGAGTTTGGGTAAGTTTGAGCTTGTTATCAAATTACCTGCTCATCGGCAATCCAAATCGTCAATAGCACATCAGTTTAAGGGTGCGTACAGAATTGCGCTCCTACGCAACTGCTCGCTCGTCTTACTTAGTTCGATCAGTGCTAATTACCCTTTGCAGCCTGTGATCCTGACTTTTTGCTGAACATGAGGACACACCAATATAGTAGTATTCAGGTCCTTTGGAGTCTGTGATCCTGACTTTTTGCTGAACAGGAGGAAACACCAATGAAGTATTGAGGTCACCGCTGAGAAGCTGCCAGAGCAGCTGCAGACTCCTGGGCACCGACCACCATATATCACCCGTCTCCAAGCCTGGCTGAGGAGATGGGTTAACAGACATTTGCAGTGCGGATGAACAGACATCTATAGTAAAGTAAGCATGACAAGTGTTATTACGTGGCTAGACTGGCATTTTGGTGCAGCCAGTTTTTTGAACGTGTAGTCTTATTGTGGCATGGCATTTTTAATGGCAACGCCAAAAGGAGTATGTCCTTATGTGGGGATACTGCCAGGTCCAGTCTGGTCATGTTTTCTTATAATATAAATAGCAAAAGTACCTGTTCTCGGAACAGGTTCTATAGACAGACATAATAACACTCTCATCAGATCCAGCCACACCAACCGACTAACCATTCCAGAAAGCATTAGGTCCAGAGCAGGCGGCGCTAGCTTCCCAGTCCTCACAGCTACCAACTGGAACCTGTTATCCCCACTATCAGAGGCATCGAGTCCCACCTGGTCTTCAGAAAAGCAATAATCGTGTAAACCTCACTTTGGACCTGGTACCATATGTATGTACTTCTCATATGTCTGTGCTCATCTTGCCAACTGTATAGCGAATGTAAGGCAACCATCCATGTACGGGCTAATGTAAGTCACTAATCTATTGTAACCAGTACTGACTATTGTAACCCTATACCTACCTTACCCCTGTAACTAAGACATTTCCTTGAAACAGTGCCCTGATGCCCCCGGGCTGCTAGGCGCTTTACAAATACAAAATAAATAAATAAAAATCAATTGTTGAAAATCAATTATCCTGTAGGTCCCAGTTCCAATTCTCTTATCACTTCCACCCTGAAGTAAACTGCATTGAGAATGGGCACGTGTGGCTGGCTGACACACCCCGGGACAGACGTTGTGGGGAGGCGAGAGTTGGTGTGTTACTGCATACTGAAACCTTCTGTGCTCTCTCTCCAGCTGTCACCTCACCCTGGCGTGGAGCAGTTTGTTGTGGTGCAAATATCTCAGAAACCGTGCATCCTAGGGCCTTGAAACATGGTTTTCGGACCTCGAGTTTTGTTCCTGGTGTCAGGACCAGTCCTTCTACGACCACATTGATGTTTCGCCCATTTCAGGCAAGCGTCTCATGTGTGAAGCTGCTGAAATCCGGGTAAGGGGGTGTGGTGGCCAGATTTCATGTAGCCACTAATGTATGGAGAGTCTTAACACGTAAGTATTCCCAATTTAGTTGCAGATTGGCAAACAGTGCGGAATTGTATAATGAACAATGCTTTGCGAAGCCACAAACACATTTTGACTTTTGCTGAAATCCAGGGAACGGGTGGGGTGTCCAGATGTCATGTAGCCAGTAATGTCTGGAGGGTCCTAACAGGTAATTATGCAAAATGTGGTGCACATTGGTGAAACGGTGTAGAATTGTAAAAGGAAGAACGCTTCACCAGGCCACAAACCCACAACCTAATTTTGACTTTTGCTGAAAACCGAGAAAACGGTGAGGTGTCCACATGTCATGTAGCTAGTATTGTCCGGAGTTTCCTTACAGGTAACTATGCAAAATTTGGTGCAATTTGGTGAAGCGATGTGGAATTGTATAAGGAACAATGCTTTGCCACACACCCAGCCACCCACACATTTCACTTTTATAAATATAGAAGATTACTGGCATTATACGCAAATCAAACATGAGTATGTTCTTTTATAGGAATACTGGTATATATTGGTGCAGCCATGTTCGACATAAATGGGCACAGTTTGTGTGAAAATGTTTTCATGCTAGCATATATTGTGGCCAAAGGCATCATGAAAATGTGTTGGGAAATGCTTCTGTGCACTGTTGGTGAGTTAAATCAATTGGGTTTTGGATTGGAGTTATCCTACAAAACCAACTGGACATTTTCTGGCTTTTTGCTCACTATTTTCACAAAAAGGGTGCTGTATAATGCACCACTAGAATCCATTATTCAACATTTTTTTCAGGAAGAAAATCCTCCCTAAAGCCCTTTTTGATTGGTTCTGGTTCCCTCGCTGCACACGGTCACTCTGGTATATTTATGAGAAATATTTACGCCCCTCCAATTAAACAATTCACCAGGCGTGTGTCTGCAAGGGTGGGGCTCGGGCAAGGGGCATTGGAGCATGAACATTTTCTTACATATTTCACTGGTACTTTTGGTCAAAGTCAACTTGATGAATGTTATAAGATGGAGAACGGTTTGGAGTGGGGCGTTATAGCACAATGGGGCAAGCAGACTGCACATTTATTTCTGTGACATGGCATTTTATACTCACATAAGGGGCAAGACCAATATGATGTGTGTTCTTACATGGGGAGTGGATGGGCACTCGTGCAGTCAGCAAGTAAAGGGTTTCTTACTGTGGCATTGCATGTTTTACTGGTGTTAAGGGCAAAGTCAACAGGATCAGTGTTCTTACGTGGTGGGTGGAGTCATTTGTGCAGTTAAACAAGAAAATTGTTCCTTGCGGTAACATTGCATGTTTTACTGGTGTTGAGAGCAAAGTCAACCTGTAGAGTATTCTGACACGGTGGTGCAGTGGTTGTGTAAGCATTTGTGGCGCAGCAATAACATGTTTTCTTCCTGTGGCAGGAGAATTTTTAAAGCATTACAGGCAAAAACAACAAGAGAATTTTGGTACATGGGGATACTGATGTATACTGACAGAGCCAGCATCAGCATGTTCTCCTATGGTATCATTACTCTGCATAATATTACTGACCACGCACAGAGTTTATTTATTCATTTATTTATTGGATTTGTTGAGCATGCTACAGCCCACAGGCATCGAGGAGGCTTACTTAACGGTTACAATGAAGCCGCCCAAAGAAAAGAACATTAAAGAGTCACATGTTACAGTACATCACAGGTTACAACAGCTCAATACGAAGAGGTTTGTTTTGATGGCTTTACGGAATGCTGAGTGGGAGTCAATGACCCTGAGGTGGAGTGGGAGGGCATTCCAGAGAGTGGGGCGACTGTGGGGAAGTTAGAGCCACCTGCACAGGCTTTGCGAATTCTGGCAACAGACAGCAGGGTTGAGTACGGGGATCTGGATGGTTTGTAAGTGGTGGGTTTGGTGATCCTTAGTGCTAGATAGGGAGGGGCGAGGTCACGGAGACACTTGTGAGTCAGGGCCAAGGCTTTAAAGATGATCCTTTGCTTAACTGGAAGCCATTGGACTTGTCGTCTAAGTTCAGAGATGTGTTCTTTACGCGAAAGACCAGTGGCGGCTCTGAGTGTGTTGTTATGAACAATTTGAAGTTTGGCCACATTCTTGGCAGAGGTGCCTAGGAATAGGGCATTGCAGTAATCAAGCCTGGAGCCAATAATGGCCCTGGCGATGCTGAGGCAGATTTGTTGGGACAGGAAGGGTCGGACCACGTTGATAAGTTTGGAATAGTAGGCTGACGTGGAGGCTATGGCATTGACCTGCCGATTCATGGTCACGTCAGGTTCTAGGAAGACACCTAGGGTTTTGATGGATGGTGACACAGTGATGGGAATGTTGTCAATGATGAACTAAGAGTATTGGTTGCCCATCTTACTCAAGGTGGAGGGTGAATCAACCAGCAGAAGCTCGGTTTTCTCACTGTTGAGGCAAAGCCAGTTTTCTGCCTCCAGGAATGGATTGTTGAGTAAATGTAGTTCAGGGTATTCTGGTCGGACAGTTTGTCTCCAGAGAAGGAGGATCCGTACCTGAGTGTCATCTGCATAATTCGTGTATGAGATGCCCAGGGAGTCCAGGATTTTAAACGGGCCCCGTGAAGAGGTTGCAAAGGGTTGGCACCGTGCATGAGCCTTTGCGGGACCCCACACTTGATGGTACTAGGGTCAGCGCAGGAAGAGTCAGAGAAGACCTTCATAGCCCTGTCTTTTAGAAATGACTCTATCCATTTGCATGCCTTATCAGAGAAGTTGGCCACTGAGGATAAGTGCTGGCATAGAGTTTTGTGGTCGACCAAGTCAAAGGCTGTCGATAGATCCAGGACCAAGAGGAGCGCGGGTTTTCCTGCGTCTCTTAGGTCATCAGTTTGGTTTTTAAGGTCAAGGAGAGCCGTTTCGGTCCCATGACGTGGTCTGAACCCTGATTGTCTATGTCCAAGGAGATGGTTGTCCTCTATGAATTTCTGAATTTGCAGGTAGGCTGCTTCATTCAGAATTTTCAGTAGGAAGGGCACAGTAGTGATGGGCCTGTAGTTGCTTGGGATGGATGGGTCAAGGGATGGCTTCTTAAGGAGCAGCCAAACCCATGCTTCCTTTAGTCCCAGTGGGACGTAGCCAGAACAAAAAGAGGCATTAATGAATGCCGTTATGATCGGAGCTAGGGAGGGGGCACAGTCCTTGATGACTTGTGCTGGACAGACATCACCTTTACAGTTGGTAGGTTTGATGGTTTGGAGAAGTGAGTTGGCCGATACATGTGGGTTTCAGGACTCTGGAGCCAGACACAGCGCCCTTGTTTCTACGCTAGGTCAAAGATGTAAGGTTTGTTTAAAACATACTTACAACTTTCACCTCATGCTGTGTGTGGCGTGCCCGCAAAGCAGCATGATCATCATGCACGTTGCGTATATGTGGTGCTCCAGCCCGGCGCAAAGTGTGGTATGGCCAGTGCTTTGTTGCCGAGCTTGGGGGACCCCTCAGCTTGGCACGCAAACGGCCCCCCACATTTTGTGTTGTGCCAGTACCTTTCACCTGCCTATAAATGAATCGGATTCTTTTATCCTTATCCTCTTTCACCTTCCACAACTCCTCTATCCGCTTGCTCTGCATAAAACAGTCAACTTACCCAGGGCGGAGGGACACAAACCAAACTTCCAGACAAGACTAGGACCTCTGAGATGGCTATGGTAGTGATTTGGGTCAATATGAAAGCTTCTTAACCTAACATGCAGAGCAATACCCTTACAAAATGGGCATAGCGATATTTTAAATAATAAGTATAAAACTTGAATTGTGCAAACCAACAGCAAGTTACATACACATTGTTGGAGCGGTAGGTTTGGCAAACGTGAACAATGATTTGCAAACTATCTTTGCTAGCTGCTTCCTGGGTTTTGGGACTGACTGTGGTCATTTAAAAACAGAGTTGTCATATTGGGACAGCTCGAGTCCATTTTAAAAGGCTTCGCGCCTCAGGAGTACCTTACACTGTCATGGACCACTAGGGGGAGCTGCAGTGCAGCTGTACATCCAGGCTATGTTTGCTCCTGTAGCACCTTGGACATTTCGTGTTCTTGTACTGACGTGGCTTTTCTCTTAAAGTCTCCGATTGTCTAGGCCCCTGGGGGTATTATCCAAGTTTTAAAGGACGTTATTGTTTAAACGTATTTGGCGAAACATAATCACTACCGGCTACCGCGCCAATAGGGTTAACCGGTTAAACCGTGTCACACACAGCGTATTCATTCATTTATGTGTACCGGACCATAACACTCCCTCTAGCTGCTGGGGTCACTGTTGCACATCACGGCAGTCCGTGTAAAATAGGTGCACTGTTAAAGCACACCTATGCGCAAACGTCGATTCATCGAAGGACGTGATGAAGAAATCTTAACAATCGTTCATAAAAATCAGGAGCAAATGCCCGAAACATTACAAGCCAATCGCAGTCAACATGGTACATTTCACAAGCTGCACACACCCTTCTTTTACACTATTATATGAACTTGAATGAAGGAACCGCTGTCGTGCTTTTAAAGAAAATACCATTCAGGAGCATCATGGGTCCCTAAAACCACGCGAATGATGATTTTAAAGACATTGCGCCTGATTCACAGAGTGTTTTCCAATGTGATTGAATTGTTTTTTTATTTATATTGCGCTGGTATACACGTGTTTCAGAGCACGACAAGGCAAGGGAGGGGAACAGGGGATACCAAAAACAACGATCTTATTAGACCGAGTGACATTGAGAACGCGCAAGTGCATGGGAGAGGGAAAAAAGGGGAGAAGTGCAAGAAAGGGGGAGCAGTGGAAAGTGCAGAGCAAAGGAAAAACAGATAAAAAATAAATAATTAATAAATAGATAAAATAAATAACAAGCAACAAACAGTGGAAGTGAAGCCTACAGGTGGCAAGTGCTGGTTTAAGGCAACAGACAGGGTGAGTCTGTTAAATGCAGCAGGAAAAGGGGGGGGGACTGTATGGTTACAGATACAGGCCCCAGTGCAAGGGATTGCCAGGAGGCAGTGCGGGTGGGTGACACGGTTGAGCAGGTACCTGGGTCCGGAAATCAGAAGGTAGGCCAGGTGCACAGTGCCAAGAGAGCAGATCAGCAGTTGAGAGAAGGGCTGAAGGCAGAAGCAAAGAGGAAGGTCTTGAGGTGTTTCCGGAAGCGGAGATGGTTTTCCTCAAGTTTCAGAGTGGCAGGGAGGCTGTTCCAGAGGGAGGCCCCAGCCAAAGACATGGATCTACCCCCAGCTTGTTTCTTTGAAAAACGACTGACCCTGAGGGAGTTAGCGGTAGAGGAGTGAAGAGCTCGAGAAGGTATTTACGAAGGGACAGCTGAAGGTATATTGGCCCCAGAAAGCCTTGTGGACAATGCAAAGGATTTTGAAATTAATTCTTGCAGCCACCGGGAGCCAGTGGAGAGATTTCAGGGCTGGAGAGATACAATCCCAGGGCTTGAGGCCAAGGACAAGTCTCGCAGTCCTAT
Organism: Ambystoma mexicanum; assembly: GCF_040938575.1. Classification (NCBI taxonomy): domain Eukaryota; kingdom Metazoa; phylum Chordata; class Amphibia; order Caudata; family Ambystomatidae; genus Ambystoma; species Ambystoma mexicanum. The sequence continues at coordinate 466,680,617 of NC_090929.1, forward strand.
TCTGGATAAATTGTAAAGGGCGGAGAGTAGAAGCATGTAGATTTAGAAAGAGGGTGTTACAGTAGTCCAGCCTAGAGAAAACCAGGGCTCGAGAGACAGTGAGCTTCTGGGGGAAGGAGAGGAAAGGCAGAATACCTCTAAGGAGGTGCAGTAGGAAGTTTAACTTTTTAGAGACTTCAGAGATGTGGGCAGAGAAAGAAAGTGTGGAGTCAAAGGTGACCCTGTGGATCTTAGCCTCACTGGTAGGGGTAGGAGGAGGGCCAAGGGAGGCCGGCCAGAGAGTGAGTGGAAAGGAGGGTGAAGGTGTGCCGATGAGGAGGATCTCAGTCTTGCTGGGATTTAGGCAGAGACAGTTGGCGGCTCACCAATCTTGAATGGCAGATAAGCAATCGGAGATGAGAGAAAGAGAGGAGGTGGCCGAGGGAAGCCTGAAAATGAGTCAAGTGTCATTAGCATAGCACTGGAAATGGGAGCAGAAAATGGCGATGCAATGAGCAAGAGTTCACAGGTATTGGTTGAAAAGCCAGGGTGAGAGGTTAGACCCCTGTGGAACACCACATGTAGAGAGGGAGATAGATGAAAGGAAGGACCCAAGTTGGACCTAGGAGGGTCGATCAGAGAGGCAAGAGGTCAGCCAGTCCAGAGCCTGATCGGTGATACCCAGGTTGTCACAGAGACGATTGAGCAGGATCGTATGGTTGACCGCATCGAAGGTAGAGGAAAGATCAAGTAGGATGAGGACAGAGGGCTTGTTAGAGTCAATGTTGGAGAGCAGATCTTCACGGATGTTCATGAGAGCAGTTTTCGTGCTTCTGGCAGCCCTAAATCCAGATTGATGGTCGTAGAGACAACCATCAGAATCAGAGTGAAGGTTAAGCTGCGAGATGGCAAGCTTTTCTAGGAGTTTGCCCAGAAAGGGAGTGATGGAGATTGGGTGATAGCTGGGCAGGAAGGGCCATCTGTGGGTTTTTTTTTTAAGAAGGTGCACAAGAGAGTGCTTCAGGGGGGAAGGGAAGGCTCCTGAGGCAAAGGAGAGGTTGCAGAAATCAGCCAGGGCAGGAGCGAGGGTGTCAATATGGTCCTTGATGGTTTTGGAAGAGCATAGAAAAACCTGTTTTGATGAGGCTTTCATAGATCGGACTTGTCTAGAGACCTTGTCAGGGGAGAAAAGAGGAAACAAGGAGAAGGCAGGAGGTGGGGTGGCAGTAGGAGCACCAGAGTCCAAAGAAGGAGGGGAGGGGATGAGGATATCCTGGGTTTTAGAGATGAAATGAGAGGCAAGGGCTGTGCAAAGGACCTGGGAAGCAACAGGAGCGGTAGAGACTGCAGTAGGGTTGGCCAGCTCCTTGCAGATTTTAAAGAGTTCAGCCGAGTTGTTAGATGCTGCATACACACGGGCTTGGATGTGGGCTCTCTTCTTAGTGTGGACAGAGAGTCGGTATTGCCTTTGGAGCAGGCAACAGGCCAGTTTGTCAGAGGATGAACAAGAGGCCCTGCATTTCCTCTCAGCCCCCCTACACTTACGTTTAAGTATAGCATGGTCTGAGTCATACCAGAAATTGCATTTGGCTTAGGGCTTCAAACGGATCCTCATGACAGGGCAAGAACATCAAGAGCATCAGTGATAGAGCAGTAGAGCGTAGACAGGGCTGGGTCAGGATGTGAGCCAGCCAGATGTGGAGCTTCAACTGACACACGCTTCATGGTACGGATGTCCGAGAAGGTAGGTGGCAGTGTTGGGGTAGGTTTGGCCTGGGGTAAGGAGAGGAAGAGATGAGTGGAGAGGAGGGAACGATTGCTCCAGGAGAGGGGAGTGGTCAGAGGGATGGAGAGGGGTGGTCAGATGAGATCAAGACATCAAGTGTGTGTCCTGCAGAGTGAGTCGGGCCAAAGTGGAGTATAGAAAAAAAGAGAGAATCACAGAGGTCACGAAAGAGTACAGACGAGGATCAGAGAGAATCAAGATGGATGTTGAGGTCACCAAGGAGGAGGATTGCGCCATTATAAAATGCGGCTTTCAATCAGGCCCATTGTGTGCATGGCTTCGATCAAATAATGGTAGTAAAACGTGCTATTCGTGTAGAGCTTGCCGCCACGTACACTGTAAAACTGTAAATAAAAGGTGGACCTGGTGAAATTATCACGCTCAAGGGGGCCTGCTGTTGTAGCAACGTCAGAATAATGACACCACTCAAGTCGGCACCACCAAAAGCAGTCACGCATATGATTTCTGAATCCAGTGCACAACCTATTGAGCAAAATTTCAATAAAGAATGTTTATTAAAAAAGTAGCAAAACTGCTGAGTCCATGTCCCATTTATATCTGTGTAAAATATTGATGTACAAAGAAAAGCTTGCTTAGGGAGATGAACCTCTTTGTAGAGTAAAATGAATCCTTTTTTGCGATCAATAGAGGCATGTGTGGATGAATCAAAAACGTTCCACTGGATGATGAAAGAAGGACTGTGAAGAGAAGGTAACCCTGTTTGGGATTAAATCCCTAACAAGTGAATATCTAAATCCCATATGTGAGGCGGCAGAGATGCGAGGCAGACAACATGTTTGATATTTGTTCCAAGTATGCCATTTTATTACAACAAAAAGAACATAAAAATGCCTCACTTGCCCTACTCTACTGTGGGGTTCCCTACCTAACAAACACAAGGGGAAGCACTCTAACACAGGATTGCTGGCCCTCATACAAACATCAAATACAAAAGAAAATATATGGCAATTCAAACAACATAAAGAAGATCATTGCAGTTTCTTATGAACCTTTTCAACAACCTGGGTGAACTCTCTTGCCCAGGATTGAAGGTTAATTCAGCTCCACTGTTCATCAAAAGAAAAGAAGGAAATCGACAGTCTTAATTCAGTTCCTGAAATTCCTAAGGGGCCTCATTCCTAATTTAGGAATTCCTCATTAGGGCCTAATTCCTAACTGGCCTCATTACGAGGTATGCCGGTAGCCATGCCGCTATTGGCGGCATGGCTGCCGGCAAAACCGCATCCGTGTCCTCGGAATGAGGACTTACCGGACCATTCTGAGTTCGGATGGCCCGATAATTCCTCACTCGAGGACACGGACACGGTTCATCCCCATTCCCATTCAGCCCACATAGGGCTGAATGGGAATGGGAGAGGGAGTAAACAACGGGCCATTACGAGATGGCCTGTTGTTTGCTCCCTCTTCCCCTCGCGGGACCCGGTATGCACGCCTGGTTTTCCCAGGCGTGCTTAACGTGTCCCGCGAGAGGACCTTGTAATGTGGCGGAATGGGTTGAACGGCGCTGCTGCCTTTTACGCCGCCGTTTAACCCGTTCCGCCAGGGTCGTAATGAGGCCCAAGGTAAAGTTTTGTTACCAAAGTTCCAGTAACAGTGGTCTTCTTCTTGACAAATTACAGACTTTCCACTTCTTCAGAATAGCGTCAATGTTATTTTTAGCCACAATGCCCTTTCAACACTTTCCATAAGACTTGACACAGTTCAAAAGAAATACAACTTCTAGAAGATTAGCGGAACACAAGTCTTGGTTAGCTGTACTTTTTCCTATATTGAATTTGTGATATAATCACAGTTTCAGTACTCTGTAGTACAGCCACAGCGTCAGCATTTTGTGATACAACCACAGCTTCAGTACAACCACAGCTTCAATATATTGCAACTTTGTAAACCGTATATATGTCAGGATGACTTCACAATGCGGCTACCACTTACACTTCAACAACTTCACTTCTACTGGAGTTTACCATGAGGACATACTCCTTTGCCTCATAGCATTCCACTTTGCTTGTGTTACTGAAAGTTTGCGTCCTCTGACAATCAGATACACTACAACTGCTTCAGTAGTATTAAGATTCAAGACAGACTTTGGCAAAACTCACTTTGTGGTACTTCAACACCTTCTTACAGGGAAGGCACTCCTCCTCTGAATAACTCTCTTCAAAAGGGGCAGCCTCTTTGCTTCTCTTGTTGGTCTGCCACAGTAAAAACCCAAGTTTGCCTTTAAGAACCACTTCTCTCTCGCAGTCTTTGGCAATATAGGTTGTCTCAACTTAAACAATCCTTATGAGTAGCAAGTTCCCCTTCCCCAACATTGCCTTCACTTTCATTGCCAACTGTTAGACAGATGTAGAGGAGCAGCTGAACGCCTCTGCAGGAAGTCCCGCACCCATCTTGCCTATATATTGGAAACCGGACATTGCAACATGCCTGATACCAGTGATTGTGCCTATTCCACGGAGAGTCTTCATAAAAAGGTATCCAGGGCCGATCTTACAACAGATTGCACCCCAGGCTGGAAGGTTCCTTGGCGCCCTCCTTCCCCGGACCGGTGATCTCATGCATGTGGCATGGGCTGAGTAGTGGGAGTGGGGATTATGAGTTAACAAAATTGTCAATGCTGGCATCTGCTGAATTTCATGAACCTCAGAAAACAGCAATAAGAGGGTCAAACCCGAACAGGCCTGGTTATGTTAGTCTGCTTTTGCTCTTCATTTTTAGTAACAATGACCAGTTTGCTGCTGTGACTCAGGTCAGAGAATCAACAATTTCAGATCTACACTAATGTCATTCCTATGACCTCAAACATTTAGCCACTCTTAAAAGGTGATGAACTGGTCTTGAACAGTGTTACTCAAACCTCCAAGAACAAGCACCAGCAACATACCCATCAATAGCTGTACAAGCCCGTCTACCTCAGCATTAAAATACATGCATTTATGCAATATGTATTGCCTCAAATATTTCACGGGAAGTTAAATATATTTAGGAGGGACACACTTAAACAATATCACTACTCCGTGTGAGTGGTAAAGTCTACTTTAAACATATGCAGAGAGTTAACATGTATGTACAATTCAACATAGCTCCCAATGTTAATGTTAGAGAGGTGGCGTTCTAAAATTATGACATTAAAATGTGGACTTTACATTGAAACAAACTGCATTGCATTACCCCGGAAGAGAAATGGCAGTTCGAGTATTGGAGTTTGTTTCGCTCATGCTTGTGAACTCTCCAAATTCTTAAATGTTTCCTTCGTGATCACTCATTTTAGCTCCTGACAGCACCATGAAACTCTTAAGATCGCAAAGAAAGACGATATCTACCATCCCAACATAAAAACAAAAACAATCAAATTCTTAAAGGATGGAAGATGACCTTTTCTTGGGGCTCGTTAAGTTTACTTTTTGCAAATTACTAGTCGTGTGCTGCTTGAATAACAGCACCCCTTGCACATTGTGCAGTGTATAGACAAATTTCATTTCTAGGGACTTGGAGTACTGCGGGTATCAGGGGAAGCATCTCCAGTGTACCCCAAGAGTAGTGCACTTTTCCCTCCACCCTCACCCCCCAGCCTTGCAGCCCTGCGCTTTTTCACATTCTATATTATGGTAAAGAACATTGTCCCGAGCTTGGGAGAGAAATGGACTATGCAGAAGGAGCTGCCTCCCCATGGTGTGTTTAGCTGCTGTTGTATCAAATGCAGAAATGGGTGGCATCAAGAGCCCCACGCTCTGAAACATCTTTTGCGCACTGGTTGGTCACACGACAGAAAGTGTGAGCAGGTGATTCCCCAAACCTTGAACCATTCTTTAGAGACCTGGCTTTGATTAATGTGGCGTTAGCTAGTCATGGCCATATCCCAGCGTTTGTGTTAAAGGAGATCGGAAGCTGCACCATGCAGGATATTTTAAAGGCCATGAATTGATGCTACAGCATGTCGCTCCCAATGGAACAAAGAAAGTGAAGCATGCATCCTACAAGTCTGGGTATTTGCATTATACGGAAGGTGGGCCAACCGTCCACAGAGACGGTTTCTACTGTAGTTGCTGAGTAGCTTTACCAAGCCAGCTGCTGTGCAGACTTCGCTCAGCTTTTGGTCCAGCGCCTGCATCCATCCATCACACAATCATTCACAAGGCGCGTTTGTGTAGGTGTTTGTTTATCTCGTTAGACTAGCGTGATTACTATTCCAAACAAAAGTAGCACAACGACGAAGAAGAGTATAAGACAAGTCTGAGCGAACAGTGAAATGTATGAAACTCTTGCACTAAAATAAAGTCAGCAGTGCATGCCCAGGAAAGAGAGAACGACGAACAATATGCTCGGGAGCGGGAACTAGGGGGGCGTAGTAACCCCAAACCGGCCCAAGCGTGGTACCGGCCCCCAGGGCCTCGCCCTGGAAGTGATTTTGGCCCGGCCAACGGACCGACCAATCCAACCCTGCTGGAATGTGCAACTGTCTAAGATCTGCTGACGGTGACACTCTGCCCAGGTCTTCCGAGAACCGGCCTTTTGATCTCCTGCGGAGAGTCCACCACCAGTGCTTGCTTCCTTTTTCATGACTACTTGAGCCTTGACAAAAGAGCCTAGCTTTGTGGCCTCCAGAGGCTGTTCTTGGATGGCCCAGTCATCTCCGCAATACCATTTTAAAATAAATAAAACGCCTATGCAGTAATAGGCCTCACCTACGAGGACGGGAGCAGGAGGAAAGAAGTGTGCTTGCGTTGGCAGGCTGTAGTTACTGCCGGGTTTCCTGAAACAAGGCCAATCAGTGAGGGCAGGATGCAGAAACTGTTTGTATTTGCTGATTATGCTGCTGCTTGGCAGTGTGTGCTTGTGATGGGAAAAACTTCAGGATTTGGTGACCCACTCACTCCTCTTTTCTGTAATGGCTGGGCCGACAACACCAGCCAGCCCCAATCGATCCACACTTCAGTGTCAGTGTGCGCCCGTAGCCTGGAGGAGGTCACACCACACGTGCGCCCATGGGCCTGGCTGGCGCCAGCAGCGCCGGCGCCACCCGGGGCCGGGGGAAGGTAATAAAGCAACAAATGTTGCTAATTTATCTGCAACTTGCCCTGCCCTGCCTGAGGGCCGAGGCCAGGCCTGTTTCTTGGCCCGGACGAGGTGGGCAACTGCCTGGGGCGCAATAGCCCCAGGGGACGCAATTGCCCCGGTCCCTGGAGCCTCTGGAGGGGATGGAATTCCCCAGTTTGTGGGGCGGCGCATTGACGTGGGGAAAGTTCCGCAGGTCAGGTTCTGGCGCTGCCCATTCCGACTGTAATGTCACGTAGTACAAACGTACTACGTGACATTACAGAAGTCAGAGGCTCCCTCTGACCACTTTTGCGCCACTTGGGGTGGGGGCATAAGTACACCAATAAAAACACTTTAGGTCCCACTGCAGCTAAAACCAGCCCCTTCAATCACAATGCCGGCCGGAAACTTCTAATGGTGGCCCATTAGTCACTAAATGGTTTCGTGCTGGCATTGAGATGGGAGGGGAGGTGCAGTGGGCTGTGGGGAGTGTGCGTGCCTTGCAGGGACGCACCGTGGGCCCCGACCTGTTTGGGCCCATGGTGCGTCCCTGCAAGCCCAGAAAATGGGCAAAATAATATTTTAAAGCAGCGCTTTTTCTTTCATGCTGCTTCTTTTCCAAACTATGTATCAATTACACTTTAAACCACTTCCATGGCACTGGTGATGAGTTACTTCACTATGCGGATAATAGTTTTGACCAGTGTTGCTGAGTAAATATTCTTTAAACTACGAACTTGTTTATTTATTTATTTGTGTAATGTTTGTTGGGTACATGGAGACGGATAATTTATTTATTTATGCAATGTTTGTCGGATACCTGTATCCGACACACATTGCATAAATTAATAAATATGCAGGTACCCGACAAACATTGCATGAATAAATAAATAATCCTGGTCCATGTATCCTTACAACAGTCAAGACTTTACTGTATCAAAGCATAACCCTTGATTCCCATTCAAAGAATGTTAAAGTGATTGTTTATTGGGTTCAGGTGTCTCCTTGTCATTGCCCTTTTGGCTTAGGTTGCCTCCAAACCCCCTTCAGCATCTTGTGTTCTTTGTTGGTTGTATATACTGCATCCTGTGCCAAAATCATGGTCTCTTGGTTGGTGTGCCCAGTCCTCATTATCTGCAGCCTATGTGGGACTGGGGCATAAAATTGTCTTGGGCACCAGTGAAAAAGTGGCCCACCGTTGCAAATGGCAATTCATTCCTTGTGTGACAGACAGTTTGACTTTGGGTAGGAGTTCCTTAACAGTGTAGTTTGGGAATGGCACGCAGGGTGCGGTGGGAGTGGTGCGCAGGGTGCGGTGGGAGTGGTGCGCGGGGTGTGGTGGGAGTGGAGCACGGGGTGCGGTGGGAGTGGCACATGGGATGAGGTGCGGGTGGGCACATTCCTAGTGTTTCGCCCTGGGCACCAAATGGATTAGAAACTGCCCTGGCCGAGGCCACAGCCTGCAGCAGTCCCAGTGGTAGAATACACGTGTAACACGTTAGTTTCCTAACATTATAAAAATGAACAGGCACATTCACTTTTATAATGTTAGGAAATTAACGTGTTACACGTGTATTCTAGCACTGCCCTGCCTGAGGGCCGAGTCCACAGCCTGCAGCAGTGCCAGTGGTAGAATACACGTGTAACACGTTTGTTTCCTAACATTATAAAAATGAACAGGCACATTCACTTTTATAATGTTAGGAAACTAACGTGTTACACGTGTATTCTAGCACTGCCCTGTCTGAGGGCCAAGGCCGCATCTTGCAGCACTGCCAGTGGTAGAATACATGTGTAACACGTTAATTTCCCAACATTATAAAAGTAAACAGGCACATTCATTTTTATAATGTTAGGAATCAAACGTGTTACACGTGTATTCTAGCACTGTGGACCGGTGGTGCAGCGCCCCCAAGAGGCTGCCTGATGCAAAGACCAGCCCTGAAGGTATCCATTAAGTAAACCCTGTGTGATGTACCCTCGTAGAGATGATAACATCTTTGAGGAGATCCCCGAAGGAATATGAATATGAGAGGAAAAGAGGCTAGTGACGTCACACGAAATGAGTGTGACGCACTGAGAAGAATGTAACAACATTGTAAAAAGTCTAAACTCGTGTACATCATCAAAGAGAATAGTTGTTGTCTTATTTTGCCCTCTGCACGTGTTTCCCCACTTTAATTTCAGTGGTTCATCAGGAGGTAACTTTGCATATAATATCTAGTGATCAATAGTTTTCTTGTGGCTCCTAGGTGTTTAGTTGGATGATTGCACTGAGAAGAATGAAGAAGAAGAAGATGCATAGACTTCATAGAATCTGATAATGAAGTAAAGAATCGAGCAAACTTTCATATGCAGAAAATGCAAGCAGTTTTATAACTGTACAGATGCTGTAACGCAAGTAGACTAAGTGATCATAAAGGCTAGCTGCACGTAGTGAATGGACTGCAGGCGCGGCCGCCATTATAAAGAATTTTGGACATTGGTGTCACATATTTAGTAAGCTCAGACCCATGAAGAAAGAAGGATCAGAGGGCTGTGTCGCAGTAAAAAAGCAGCTGAAAATCAAGGAAAGGCCTGGAATAGCTGTCTGGCCTGGTGTCAAAGGATGGAGCAGTCACAAACCGGTTATCTATCCTTCAAGAAGAGTGAACGTGAGAAGCTGAAACAGCCCTTGGGTAGGTGCAAGAAATAATAGCATGAGTGCCAAGTTTATTAATTCAAGACAATTAAAAGCTGCAAAACAGGCTGAAATACGGTCTTCTGTCACGTTAGTCTGGGATGGAAATAGGAGTTGAGCGTATAGACCAGAACTGCGATAAGAGTGTACCTATACTCCCTTTTATTCTCAGGAGCAGTGATACTTTGCAACGACAAATTCAAAGACAATCTGAATGGCAGAAGGTATGAGCGATGAGAGATGTTGGGCTAATTGGGTGGGGAGACACGGTCAAGCCCACCCGCTGGCGCCTGGGGTACCAATTTACGTGCTGCTAGTGAGCCGAATGTTCCAGAAGGATACAAGTGTGCCCACCAATAGTAGAAGGCCATATAACCAAGGACCTTATAGTTTGATAGCCAATGGTGTATCGTGTATCTAGTAACTAATGAAGATGACTTGCACTAAGGGTGGCCTTAAGTTGTCCACCTGACTGTAGAGACCCAATCACAACCCAATCCCTTAAAGAAAGTATACTTAGATATTCCCCTTAATTCAATCACAGTACCCCATAGGTTTTCTCATGTATGGCACATTTTTTGTACTTAAGTATGTTTTTTATGCAAAATGATTGAGTGCATGATCGAACGTCTGTTGATGTCCGTTGTAACTCCCTGTTTTAGACAATTGAAAATAAAACAGTCGGAGGAGACATTTTGCCAACTTCCTGAGTCGGTCTGATTATTTGGTGTAAGAGTCATTCTGCATCCCCATCCTTTTATAACATGTTACTGATTAAAAGGGCCCCCGTGGGTCCACAAACAATCACCCCAAAGCCTTGGTGCTACTTTCTTAGCTCTAGGCAATGCTTGCCGAGTGATGTCTTAAGCAAGATTAAAATTCTGTTGGCCTCGCAGTATTCATAGAAATGTATTTTGGCTCTGAGAAAGGCTGCTTTCAGTGTCAATAGGGAAAAGGCTCTTGGCTTGGCCTATACTTGCTCTTTCTCTTCAGTGGCATATGTAAGAATACAATATTTAACCACTTGACTTCCTACTTTAGTTACAATTGTTCGTGGAAATAAAGAGTTGGAGTTCAGTATTCCTTCCCAATCAAAATTAGGCACACGTGATCACTTCTTAATGATTTTCTCAAAGGTTAGAAGTTCATCAGTGTCTTCTGTAACATTTATTTTGCACAATGGGAGATACACAACCACTTCTTAACAGAGTTTATTAGCTTTAAGGGTTGAACAATGGTCTTGGTAATGGCTCTTCACGCAAGTGAAATGTATTTTACACGATCACACGCAAGCGTATCCCATTGTCCCTTTATTTTAAAAACCTCAACAAACACTTCAGCATACTTTAACTTATATGCAAGTGAATAATTGAGCTGGATACTGTTGCCAGCAGTGCTCGCGCAAGGAATCAAAAGGCCAGGTTTGACTCACCGGCTTTTGTGATCCTTGTTCTGTGGATTGCCCAACTTCTACGACTTCGGACACAACCTCTACTGCTTCTGGCTTCTCAAAGACCTGTACCTTTCCACGCTGAAGGTATCTTTGGTTCATCCACTCAGCTTTGGAGCCCCTCTCGCTCCTGAGACTTGCAAATCACCCGCAGCTCCTCGCTTCGGTCTCCAGCATGGCACCTGCCCAGCAATCACAGCAATTGGGCTCACATGGTGAAAGGCAGCCGCCCTGCATATCATCCGCTGTGCAGCCTCTGCACTTCAGTGTTTGGGAAACCAGGACCCTCTCAGAACAAGCAGGTGAAATGTGCTGCCTCCACAATCCGGCAACCCTCTGATTCTCCCACTTCTGCTTGATTTTCCAGCACTTCCTTCTGCCTCTGCCACTACAGCGCTCACTCCAGCCACAGTTCCAGCACCTTCTCATTGCCTGCACCTGAGGGGGCCTTTTATGCCTCCCAGGTTCCTTCAGGTGGGGGTTGTTAGGTTTAATTGCCTGACTGCTGCTACATCATGCCTCTTCAACCCTCTGCCTCGTCCCAGTACTCATGGGATTATGGGGCTTGTAGTGCCTAACAACAAAGTTAGTTCTTTTAGGTATTTGCGTGACTTTAAGGGTGGATCGGCTTCCCTTGAAGTCATTTGAAGTTAAACCTTTAGAATTGGATGTTACAGAGGGAGACAATTTATTCAAGGCAACATTTCCAGATTCCTTTACAATACACATTTCGAAGTAAAGAGGGTGTTTAGCTTGAAATACCCTAAAGGGTCTTTCCATTGGTATGGCTTGTTCTGATTGTATAATACTCATGCCCAAAATCACAGCTCTTATATGTGGGTCAGGAACATTATAATAACAATAAGCCATTAGTAACCTAAAAAGGTTCTTCCTTTCAGAGTACAAATACTGTGTCTCATCCCATGGAATCTCCTCACTGCCCTGGGCCTCGTCTTCTCTCAGGTGATCCTCCCGCAGTACACCACCTCCAAGGTCAGGATCAAGACGAATCTGCCTTTCCCTAGCACCTGGGAAGAGGCTTTAGGCAGGGCTTTAGTGAGGGATCCATAGGATTCTTCACACAAGAAAAAGCAAAGGTTCATGCTACAATTTTCCCCAAAAGCCTTGAACCCTTATGGTCCTTTTAATCGAGGCAACACATCGCACGATGGATAGAATGGAGAATAACTTTCACACCAAATAAGACAGACTCAGGAAGTTGGCAAAATGTCTCTGTTTTAAACTATAAGGCCCTTTGTTATATGGCCGTCTACAATTGGTTGGCACGCTTGTACCCTTCCGGAGCATTTGATTCTCAAGCAGCACGTAAACTGGCACCCCAGGTGCTGGTGAGTGGACTTGACCATACCTCCCCACCCAATTAGCCCAACATCTCTCATCGCTCATGCCTTCTGCCATTCAGATTGTCTTTGAACTTTGCCTTGTAGTCGATTTTCTTCTCTGGGAATATAAGGGAGTGTGGGCATGCTCTTATCAAGGTTCAGTTCTGCATGCCACTTCTCTTTCCATCCTGGACTCACGTGACAGGAGACTGTGAATGGGTCAATTTTATAGCATTTAATTGTCCTGAATAAAGAAACTTGGCACTCATGATGTTCTCTCTTTGCACCTTAGCAAGGGATGCCTCTTTGTCTCTCATTCCCTGTTCTTCCAGGACTGATAATAATTTTTGGCTGCCTTAGCCTTTGACACCAGGCCAAATAGCTTTCCTTTGGTCCGTCTTCGAGTCTCAACTTATTTCTTTGCTGCGACACACACACAGCTATCAATCCTCCTTTCTCCATGGGTTAAGCTTACTAAAATTGTGACATTGCATATCCAGATTCTATATACATATATATATTATTGGCGGCACCGTCTGCAGTGTATTCACTAGGTATAGCCAGCCTTTATGATTACTTATTCTACTTGCGTTACAGCATCTGTGCAGTTATAAAACGGCTTGCAATTTCTGCAGTGCTTCTTTACATGTTCAATCTTTACTCCGCACATGGAAGTCTTCTCGATTCTTTACTTCGCCATCAGATTCTATACGGTCTATACTATACCTTCTCTTCTTCGGTCATCCTTCTCAGTGCGTCACGCTCATTTCTTGTGACGTCACAGTCCTCTCCTTTTCACATCTTCACACTTTTTCGGGGATCTCCCTCAGGAGACCGTCATCTCTTCGGGGACACATCATATAGGGTTTTCCCAATGCATGCCTTGTCTCTAAGGCTTTTCGTGTAATCGGCACCATCACTGGCGTTGCATGTGTCGCAATGTCCGGTTTCCAACATATAGGCAGATTAGGGTCAGGATTTACTGCAGAGGCATTCAGCTGCTCCTCTACATCCTTATAGAAGGCTCTTTGTGTTATCTAGGATTAATCCCAATGCACTGGAAGTCATGGGTGCAATAAAAGGAATCCTGAAGGAAAATAGAACTTGCTTAGTTTGTCAGTGTGCTACATTACGTATTCTCTGAAAGACACAGAGAAGACACAGGAAACCCCAACATGTATATCTTCTTTGTAGATGCCTCACCAGCCTGAGAAAATAATTTTTAGGTTGTTTTTATATCCGATCTGGCTGTACCAAACACCGAAATGTTGTGCAACTAAATGCTAGCAGGAATGCAGCCATCCCTTAGCTAAGTCATGATAAGATACTGGTACGGGGTGGAGAAAGTATTGACATTATTATCATATCCTGGGAGCATGCAACATTCATTCATTTATTTCATGCAAAGGGGTTCTTAAAGTATATGGTGTAACGGTTGAAATTTAGTACTTATTTTAATAAATTTTGAATATGTGAAAGCAAGTGTTGAGAAAATGTGAATTATTTGTAGCTGTATCTTTTGTGTGTTACGCGTGAAAGGCTTAATTTAAGTCAAAACACAAAACACATATAAATAAATGAATATAATAATAAAGAGTCCCGCAAACATAGAGGTGGCTGCTGGGGCTACCTTTTCTGTTGGATAGACAGCAGGTTTAGGATCCTAAGTAACATATTTTTCATTGTCCCCTTGTTATGTTATGTTAAATACATTTCTAAAGAGCACGTTCACCCAGAGGTATCTTGCTTGGCGCTGGGAGTGGCAGAATGAGCAACAGCAAAAAGGTCTAAAACAAATGGGTTTTTAGGTTACGGCAAAAGATCAGATGGTTATCGCTGGCACGGAGATGCAGAGGAAGACTGTTCGAGGTTTTAGTGGCCATTACGGAAAAAGCACAGCGCCAATCTGGGACAGTCTGACTCAAGGAACAGCGATCAGTACAGCTGCCTGAGATTGCAGAGGCCGGGATGGCACATAATAGGAGAATATTTCCTGTATGTATTCAGCGCCTTGATTGTAAAAAGCGCGGTATACCAGGCACAAAGATTTAAAAAGAATGCTCTTCTCAATTGGCAGCCAATGCCCTTAATTTGAGGCATGAGGGGCATGTTCGCAACCACTTGTTTAGAGTTTATATGGGAGTAAAAAAGATGGATGAATAGGCTGCATGGATAGCCCCATAGCCATCCATCCAATTTAAGGGGCTTTACTCACCAAACGGAAAATAATCGGATTACACCCCCTGGCAACTCAAAGGGCTTCATCATTCATGAGTTTGGCCTTAGCCCTTAAATGCAGCAGTAACGCTATTACCGGTACATTTAAGGGTTGGGCCAATCATTAGTCGGATGGTAAGTGGGAGTTTTACCTAAGCTTTTTGCTGGAGGTAAAAATGTCCCCTTACCGCCCGTATTTTGCTGTTTTCGGCACTGCACCCCCAACCCCTTTGGGTCCAATGGACCCAATGGGGATTGGGAACTTACCGCTGTACCGCAACTTGTGATCCAGCACTAATAGCGCTGGAGCGAGTGGCGCTAACACTATTTGAGCTGGGGGTATCCCGGCTGTATTACCGCTGGTATACCGCCAGACCCCTAATGAGGGCCAAAAGGTTGACAGGTATGGGTGTGTGAAGGTAATTGTCATGTATTACGGTAGATTTCTTTTTTTAAAACATATTTTTATTCTGTTTTCAATGAGACATGTCATCAACAACAACAATCCCCAATTCTCACCCCTCCATCCCTTTCCCTCCACTCCCCCCGCCGGAAGAGCATCTTTCTCCTTTTCGTCTCAGGATAGCATTTCATGATGAGAATAGGTCCATAGTTCTTATTTTGTGTGGGCACCATTGAGCCATATAGTCTGTTTGTAAATATGCCAGCACTGATCCCCACTCCTTCTGGAATAACTCTGATGTCCCATGGAGATTATGCGTTATCCATTCCATTGTTACTAATACCCACACCTTCCGTGTATCGTTGGCGCAGCCCGTTGCTTCCAGTTCTGGGCTATCTCAAGCCATGCCCATGCAGCTATCAGTAGGCCCATAAATCACCTTTTTAGTAGCTTCGTGGGTGTCTTTGACTTCGGGTCCCACATCCCACAAAGCCAAACTTTTTCTTCTATGTGAGCCATGTCCAATAGCATTCCCTGTATCTGGCTTCTACACCATCCCAGAAGCGCTGTATCCCCTCACAGTCCCACCCGATATGCCTCTAGATTCCTACCCTACTACAGCCTCTCCAGCACACATTTGACATCTGCAAATACATTGTCTTCAGCCTCTCTGGTGTATAGTGCCATTGTAACACCATTTTTACCCACATTTCCCTCATCTGGATAGCCCGTGTCAGCTTGGGAATGTTCTTCCACAGGGCTGCCCACTGATCCCTCGGGATATTCCTCCCCTAGTGTTTCTTCCCATTTTGTCATGTAACTCCAATGGATCTCTTCTTTCTGTATGTTTATAAATGTATATAGAATTAAGACCAGTTTCTCTGCACCTTTGTTGGACTGTGTATGTTTCAAAGGGGGTGAAAGCTCTCGTCATGGCTTCCGCGATGGACGGTGACGCTAGCCAGTGCCTGAGCTGCTCATATTTAAATCTATCTGCATCTCTCAGGCCTAGTAGAGATTTACATTCCTCAAACAATCTGATGTTCTGTTCATGGAACATATCCTCTATTTTCTTGCAGCTGCTGCTTCCCACTTCCTGAAAGCCCCATTCTCCATTCCCGGGGGCAACTCAGGATTTCTGAACATGGGTTTAAATGGGGCGTGCGCATCTGTGAGGATGCCCTTACTGGCTAGTGCATCCCATGTGCCCAATGTTGTTTTCATCATTTCGCTGATACATACGTTAGGGTATCTGTATTGTTTCCCTTTCCATATGGTCTCCGCCGGCGGGGCACCCGCCACCGCCCTATCCTGTATGGCCCATATTTTTTGTGTGTCTCTCGATGTCCATTCCTTTAGAACCCACAGCTGCGCCACTTAGTAATATTTGTGAAAGTGCGGAAGGGCAATCCCTCCCTCATGTAGTGGTGCTGTCAGTACCGTTTTTGCTACTCTCAGAGGTTTTCTTTTCCAAATATATGACATAATGCCTTTGTCAGTGCCTTAAAGAAGGATTTGGGGATCTTAATCGGGATGGCCTGAAAGTAATAAAGCAGTTTGGGTAAGATATTCAATTTTATTGATATCATTCTGCCCCACCACAAAATTATTAGGGGGTTCCATCTTACCAGGTCCCGTTTGATTCTCTCCAGTAGTTTGGGTAGTTCCCCCCTTATAAGTGCCCCACCTGATCTGCAAGGGTTATGCCCAAGTATGTAAACCCTCTTTTCTGCTATCCGTAGTTGTAGGGACCTCGCCTGTTTCCTAATCTCGTCTTGGTCCTCAGTTAATATTAAGAGCTCAGATTTTTGTCTATTCACTTTTAGCCCCGAGACTGCTCCGAAGCTTTCTAGTTGCTGTATCGCCTTCGGGAGAGATCGTATTGGATCCTTAAGGGCCAATAACATATCGTCTGCATACGCCACCACTTTATGGGACTTCTCTGCCATTTCTATCCCTTTCAATATGGTTGATTCTCAAAGTCTGATTAGGAGGGGCTCTAGGAATATGGTTTACAGGAGCGGGGATAGCGGGCATCCCTGTTTAGTCCCCCAGGAAATCTTGACTTTCCCTGTGAGCTCTCTGTTTATCGCTATTCTGATGGAGGGCGAGTTGTAGTTTGCTTGAACCATTTTTATAAACCGTTGCCCCATCCTCATAGGTTTTAGTATACAGAAGAGAAGTGCCCATTCTACTCAGTCGAATGCCTTTTCGGCATCAACAGAAAGCAATATTGCTGGGGTCTTAGTTATGCCTATCTTCTTCGATGAATGATTTGTCTGGTATTGTCATGGGTTTGTCTTCCTGGAATGAAGCCCGATTGGTCTAAGTTAATCAAGTAAGGCAGAAGGTCTGCCCGCCAGGATTTTCGTGTACAATTTTGAGTCAAGGTTGATAAGCGCAGTCGGCCGGTAGGATCCCAGTTGTTTTGGATCCTTCCCCGGTTTGTGAAATACCAGAACCTTGCCTTCATTCATGGATGCAGTGATGTTCCCCACCTCTTTGAATGAGCTGAATAGCCTTGTCAAGAATGGGGTCAGTATATCTGCATATTTCCTATAGAAGATGGCTGTGAAGCCATAAGGCCCCAGGGCTTTATTTAACAGGAGTCCTACAATGGTCTTTTTTACCTCTTCTTCGCTGATTTCCCTGTCCAGAGATTGTTTATCCATAACCGCTATATGTGGCATGATGATTGTTTTTAAATATGTTTCTTGTTCTTCGCTAACCGGATTGTCCGACTTGTATAGAGATTGATAGTAATCTTTAAAGACCTCTCCTATGTCCTCGGTACATGTCTGTAACTTCCCCGATTTATTTTATATATTTTGATCGTTAGATTGTTTTGTTTGGCTCTCAATTGTCTAGCTAAGAGTTTTTCTGCCTTATTGGCCTTCGTATAGTACCAGTGTTTTAGGTATAATAGACTCTTCTCTGCTTGTTTCGTTCGTATCATTTCAAGTTGGCCCTGCACGTGTCTCAGGGCCCTCTTCAACTTGTTACTGGGGTTCTGACTTATTTCCCTTTGAATGTTGCTAAGATTTCCCTCTAAATCTCTTTCCCATTGAAGCCTCTGCTTATCACTGGCTGCCTTCAGGGCAATCATATGGCCCATCATCCCTGCCTTGAAGGCCTCCCACAATGTCTCAAGCGACACTTCTTCCGTGTCATTGTAATTGAAATACTCCATGATCTTTTCTCGAATATTGTTCTCCACAATGGGATCTGTAAGTTGTTCTTCCGGAAGTCTCCACCTCCACAGTCCCTTGTTTCTGCCTGGTAATGCGATCTCCACCCACAAGGGGGCGTGATCTGATATTGAAATGGGTCCTATGTCTATTTCTTTAACCTTCCCTAACAGCCCCACCAACACCCAAAAGTAATCTATTGTGGACATTGTATTGTAGACATGGGAAAAGTGTGTGAACCCTTTTTGTTGGCTCCTTCTCTCCCTCCATACACTGCAAAGCGCTAGATTTCCCACCTTCTGCCGGAGATTGTTCGCTGGTGCCCCCTGCACCTGGTGGCCTCTGCCACACCTATCTAAGTTGGGTTGCCATTCTAGATTCAGATTCCCTCCCAGAACTATCTCTCTTTTTGAGAATTCTTTGAGTTTCCCGAGAGTGTACCCCATGAAACCGTCCTGTCCCATATTCAGTGCATATATATGCTAGTGTCAGTGGATATCCTTTGAGTGTCACATTTGCGAAGATATATCTCCCTGCTTTGTCTGTTCTTGTGTTATGTACCTGTATCTTCAGGTGTTGTGAAATGCCATGAGGACCCCCGATTTTTTTTCTGTCACGTTAGATTGTATGACGTGCCTATATCCCTTCAGGTATAGTTTTGCTTTATCTTTCAACCTGACATTTCCTGTAGCATTATAATATTGTACCTTTCCCTCCAGAGAACATTTTCCACCTTTTTTCGTTTTACTGAGGTGTTCAGGCCCCTCACATTAAATGTTAGAATTGTCAGCCCTCCCATCTCTGTTCTCCCATATTGGAGTTCCTTACTGTTATCCTGTCTCCGTACCCATTCCTCTTTCCTGGCTCTCCCCCCTTGTCCAACTCCTCAACCATCCCCTCTCCACCCCCAACTTCTAAACTTTTTAACTTCACAAGAACTGTCCCAAGGAGGGCCCAGGTACCTATGGCTTCATGGGCGATTTGCCCTACACTCCTGGCCCTCTGCTTACTCTGGATTAACTGCGCGGGGAGTCCTAAACCCTACATTCACCCCTGTGTTCTCAGCTGGATTCCAATGGATGTCCCCGGCCTGGCCGCGGTAGTTAGCTGGTCATTAGAACAGTTGTCACTTCTGCACCTTCAGTAAACTGCTTCTCTGTCAAAGAACTAGTACCCCTGCCCGCTGGGGGCTTGCCGCCATTTCGTTCCCCTCATTTCTTGTGTCCATTGTTTGTCTTTTTGGGGTAAATCATCTTCCATTCCCACGGTCTTCTTCGCAATCCTTCCCTTATTGTGTGCTTCTCCGCCTCTCTCTCTTCTTCTCGAGGATTTAGGATATGCATCCCTTCCTTGCATTTGGTCACTCTATGCTGTTTGCCCTCCCATGCGAAGAGGAGGCCGAAAGGGAGGGTTCATTTATATCTTTTCTGCTTTGCCACCAGTTCCTTCACTACCGGGGCCATCTCACTTCTTTTTTGGAGCGTTACTTGGGTGAGGTCCTGGACGAGCTGAATTTCTACCACATTCATTCTGATGTTGTCCATTAATCTATCTTTCCGTAATATTAATTCCTTCTGTGGATAGGAGGAGAGGGCAACCAGCACATCGGGGGGGCGTGCGCCCAGTTCTCCCGTTCTTCGTGGGCCCACCCTATGGATCCTGTCTATCAAGATTTCCTCTTCCTCCCCATTCACCAAAATTTCTTTAAATACTTGATGAACAGCCTGCCTAAGGTCCTTATCTTCCACCGATTCAACCATGTTCTTAATTCGAATATTGGACCTGCTGGAGCGGTTTTGCAGGTCCTCACACTGGAGTAGTTCGAAGTTGTGTGTGAGGCGTACCAGGTGTTTTTGAGTCTCATTGCTTTGTTGTGCTTCTTTCTCTACATTTTGGACCACTCTTTCTAGGGTGTCTGTATGTTCTTCTAGTTTGGCTATGTCTGTCCTTAATTCCTGGACCGCTTGCTTCATATCGTCTTTGATAGAAGCAAATTGATCCTGTACCGTAGTCATGAATTTCGCTTGGAAAGCCTTGAACCAGGCTTGCATATCCTCTTTTGTGGCTGCCTTTGATTGTGTGGCAGTCAGTTCCTGGTATGTCTGTGTTTCCCCTTGGGTTTTCCCTTTGCTGGAGGTGGAATTGTCGTTGGTCCACATCTGGATCAAGCTTGAGTCCAGTCTGGGTGCCTGGTGTTGAGGGGTGGCCTAACACCTTTTCCTTTTGATTTGGACATTTACCCACTTTAGTAATGTCGCTTGACCCCTTCTGTTTGTATCACACATTCTATTGGTGAGCATTCTACCCTGTTCTCCGTTCACACCCTTCGATAGCCTCCGGTTTGTTCATTAAGCCTGGTCATTGCAGCCTATTGTCCTATAAGAGTTTCTCCTCTTTGGTGCTGCTTTGTTCTAGAGTGATGGGCGGAGTCGGGTGTTCCCCTTATTCTGCTGACTGCCCCTTGATTGAGGCATGAACATAACTATACCGGTTAGGCATATGTTATGATCTATTTTTATTGGGAGAGCGCGAATCCTATATATGGTCTTGATGGGCCCAACTGTTTGCTTCCTTGCGGTTCTTTGTGAGGGGTGAAGCGTGTGCTCCTTCCTGGGACCCTGGATCGGCGTAACGAATGAGGTGGTGAAGAGAATGTATCCTCACCCCCGCTTGCTGGCTTCGTTTGTCCCTCTCCTTTCTGGAGTGAATGCTGTGGGTTTGTGACTTTTTGAACCCGGTCCTCTCCACAAGAGTCTTTTCCCTTTGGTCTTGTCTGCTTGGGGGCAAGAGCCCTAATCTATCAGTGTTGGGACCCTCTGGAGTCTTATCGGCCTTTGGCAGTCCTACAGTTTACTAGTTGGCACCCCACCTGCATTGGTGCTCTCGCTGGCTCACTGCCCGCTCTCCCTGGCACGTTTCTTTGTGGCTTCCCGTTGGGGGCTCTCTTTCTGAGCGAGGGGATTGAGTGCCCTGCCTCGTTGCCGGGGAGTCGCAGTGATTCTCTCCTATAGCTCCTTCCTTTTTTTTCCTTTTTATAAATTTTCTTAATATTCCGGGCTAGTTCTAGTCCATGGGAGTGAAAGGTTGGTTGCTATATACGGTGTCCCCTGTGTGCCTGCTTCATATCTTTGACGTTGCAGTCCCTTTTCCTTTGCTCCCTGCCCCGCTATTACCGTGGTGATGCAACTGCCTTCTGCTGTTTCCTCCGGGTAGTATTCCAGGCTGCAGGCCTATTCCGCTCCTAGTCTCTTCGCCCAGTCAGGGGGAGCGTGTGTCCCCTGTTTGGTGTCCAGGAGAGCCTTTTCTGCCTGTAGTTGCGGCCCCTTCCATTCCGATCGGGGTCGCGTTGATGACCACCACCTGCCAGGGTGTTCCGCACGCAATGCCGTGGAGCCGCACTCCACTATCCGATGGGGGTGAGGGACCGTTCCTCTTCCTTAACAAGGGACGGTGTGGCGTCTGGAGGTCCCGATCGGAATTATGGGGTGGTGGGGGAGATGGGGGACCAGTCTTCTGGGCACCTTCTATGAGGCTGATGTCAACCCCCTGCCTTGTCTGGATAAGCTGGGCTGGGTCGGTCGCTTCTTTTCCTCTGCTCTTGGTTGACCATCTTCATTATCCTGCCCACAGGGTTGGGACAGTCCCTCCTCTGTGTAGTATGCACACGCAGTCCGTATCCGCTTTCTGCCAATTTCGTTCCCCGTTCCTCGGAGCACCTTAAATTCGCCGCTCCACTGACTCCGGTGTGCGTCCGCTGTGCCGGGGTGTAGAGTAGATGTGGGCCTCACCACTGCTGCCCCCGTGCCCTGCCGCGTCCTCTTAATTTTCGGGCCGGTAACTGTTGGCGGTTTGAGTGGCCCCACCCCGCTGTGCTCCTCTGGCTCGCCTCGCCCTACTCTCGAAGTGCCGATGTTTCCGGGTTAGCACCCCAAGCGAGAATTACCCAGCAGAATGCTTCGGCTGCATTCCGGTTCCAAAGTTTTATTTTAAATCTTTATAGTTGCGGCCCAGGAGAGACACTCACACTCGTCTCTTACACGCAGCTGTCATATTGGAATCATATTATGGTTGATTTTAAGGTTTTCAACCATCACTTTGGTTGTTTATGCTTAACATTTCCTGGTCTGAAGAAAATCAGCTACATTTTCTTGCCCTTTACTGGTACTCAATTTCACCATCCATATGGAACCAATATTCATGAACGTGTGCAATGTGGCCTATTGTCCTACGGGGAGCTACCCTGTTTCCTCGCAAGACACTTTGCTTGAAGCGCATTCGCTCATACGTTTTTTACCACATTTTACCACAAAACGTAGATGGGGGTTGGGTTTAGGTATGTATATGGGTAGAGGGTCTGGGTGTGGGGCGAGCAGGGGGGTCTCCCTTAGCATTTTCTGTGGAAAATATGGTAAAATAATTAGAGCAAATGGGCTTCGGGCAATTTGCTGCGAGCAAATCACATAGAAACGTGTCCTACGGACCCAGCAGCTTGAAAATACTCTTACTGCACGTGTTTCAAGAGAGCTGTGAAGCAGAGCTCCTTCACTGGGTAGATACCTTTTTCACTCTGGCTCGCCATCTACAAGGTGATGATTGCCAGCCGTGTGAAAAGTGGCCCTGACGTCCATTATGTCCAAGCAGCCTTCTATTCTGTTGAGTAACTCATGCCACACAGCATGGAAAGCCGTTTCCATGGTGCTTAGGGAGCTGAATCTGAACTGGTAGGATTCTAGCTTGGTCTGAGGTTGTCCATCAACAATTTTCTTGATAATTTCAGCCCAGATAATTTGAAAGGTATATCCCAGAAAGATGAGGGTCAAGCTAGAAGTGTTTTTAATCGTTGGGCTGGTGGGTCTCTTTCTAGTCACACAAGGAGCTGTTGAGGATGGTTGCAAAGCGAGGACCCATGTTTGAAGAGACTTAGCTGGCCTGTGGCCCTTTGGGGCACTGATGGTTTTAGTTCGGTCAGGACGGACCAAGCTTGTCTTTGGTGCCATGTAACTTGGGGAGTG
The DNA here is from genome assembly GCF_040938575.1 of Ambystoma mexicanum. Taxonomy (NCBI): domain Eukaryota; kingdom Metazoa; phylum Chordata; class Amphibia; order Caudata; family Ambystomatidae; genus Ambystoma; species Ambystoma mexicanum. Next base: position 466,703,733 of record NC_090929.1, read on the forward strand.
ACGGGGGGTGTGGTGGGTCGTGGTGCACGGGGCTGCATTTTAATGGGAGCCACTAGGCTTAGTAATCTCCTGGTTTGTCTCACGTACAGTTGTAATTTGGGAGATGAAGTGCCAATGAAAAAACATAGCGGGTTGAATGGTATGGTAGCTGTCTTTACATAGTTCTGTAGCTCTGTTCATGTGCAGACGATATTTGTTTAAGGTTAGACGCTTTGGCTTCAAAGACTTGGCTCTGTGCCATGAAATGGGTGTTGAATTTTTGTTTGTTTGATTCTTTTGTTTCTCATTTTGCACCACTAACCAGTTCATTGACGTCTGTTGGCTTTTCTGGTATGAGGGCAGAGATCTCAACCGTCCTCTGTGTTCAGGTTTTGAAATCGGTCAGTCAGAGTCTTGACAAAGTGCGCACGTGCAGCCTTGGGGCTAGCTGGATGCTAATTCATTCCCTGGTTTTATGGTTACTTCAGGTCACAAGGCCTAAAAAAAACTGAGGACTCATTGGGGGTCATTACAACCCGGGCGGTAAGTACCGGTCATTACCGGCATGGCGCTAGTACTGTGTCCGTGCTGGCAATAGAGCACTAAAAGCGTCTAATTACGAGTATGCGGGCACGAGCTTTCCGCCATGCCGGTAATGACCCCACTGCCATGCCGTTAAAGGGCGAAAAATCCCCCTTACCGACATCGTGCGTGGTGCAAATAGCTCCTCCGGCATACAAGCCATCGGCATTAGAGTTGACCGCTAATAGCAGTCACCTCTAATAGAGGTAACCGCTATTAGCGGTCACCGCTAATAAGCGGAACCGGAAGTAGCATCATCGCACAGGAACAGGAAAGAGCACGGCGGCCATCTTTAAAAACACAATCCATTGCCATCCACCTCAGCCAGGAGCCATCTGACCCCCAGAACTCTGCCACACCTCCAACACTACCTGCTGCATCTCACCATGCTGAAAGCTGTCAAAAAAAACACTGATCGCCTGCGCAAGGAGCGCTTCTCCCGAGAGGAGCTAACCATGCTCGCGGAGACACTACAGGAACATGCCGATGTTGTGTTTTCCTCAGACATGTCCCGCCATGCAGTGCAGCGCAAAAAACAGATATGGGCGGAGGTCGCCCAGAAAGTAAGTGCAGTTGGCACCACACCCCGTACTCCCAAAGATTGCCGTAAGCGCTGGGACGATCTGCGTTTACGCATGCGGAGCATCCTCTCCGCCAACCGCAACCTTGGGATGGCAACAGGCGGAGGTGCGCAGTCCCCCATCAAATTGCAACCATGGGAGGAGATATGCGCCAGCACCATAGGGACCGAGGCAATTGAGGGAGTGGGGGACATGGAGCAAGGAGCCCCGTCATCAGCCGATGCAGGTAGGTGTCCCAAATGAAACAATGCCAATACCACCACAACAGCATCACTTTGTCCACATACACAATGCACCCCATATGTGTCCCAACCCAGACGCCTCCATGCATCACCCACCCAAAAGCCAAGCAACCCGTAAGTCACTCTCCCAATGTCAATCATCTGCCATACCATATGAATGCAGCCAACCCAATGCATGCCCGATGCCTGTAAACCCATCACTAACCCTCTCCCTCTATTGGTCCCCCACAGGCACGCATTCAGACAGCGGTGACGAGGACACCAGGGAGGAAGATGCCACACCACATAAGAAGGCCAGGGGCGAGGAGGGAGAACACCATCCCTCGACTTCAAGGGGTAGAGGCCAACCTGCACCACTGCGGAAGGCCAAGAAAACCCCACAGACCACAGCACCAATGTGCACCACGGCCCCTACAACATCACCCACACCAGCCACCATCACCCAGGAGGCAGTGGCAGAAGGCACAGCATCGGCTGCCAGCAGCACAGTTGGTGAGACAACTGCCACAGCAGCCGTATCGGATGATGAGCCAGACGTACAGCTGCATGATGCAACACCCACCACAGGCCCCCTGCACTCACCACAACTATCCCCATGCAGCTTGCAGAACAGCAGCATGCACGGGCTGTCACCTGGTGATTCATGGCCCGCAAGTGCAAGCCCCACGCCAACTGTGCATGATGAACAAAGCATGGTGGAAACCCCTCACACATCCACCCAAGTACCAACCAGCCAAGAGGGGATCAGGGCTATTCAGATGCACCAGGAGGAGCTCACAGGGCTGTTGACGCAGCATATAATGGAATGTGGCCGGGCAAGGGTCGACATTAGGGACTGTGCTGCATCCCTGAAAACAGCAATCGAGACCACCTCGAAGGACATTTGTGCCAAATTGGCAGCAGTCCGGCACGCCCTCTCTGAAATGGTGGCAGCAATGCAGGCCATGCGTCCACCACAGTTGCCAGAACAACCTGGGTCATCTTCGAATGCAAGTTCAACCAGGACCAGCCCCGTGCGTAGGTCTGCCCGGAACCTGCGCAGATGGGACAGGGGTGCACCTGGTGCTGGAGGAGAGGGAGGGCTGTAGGCACAGGCAGTCATACTGGTGCCATGTGGACTAATGTTGCACGCTACTGCACACCATGTGTGGGGAAGTCAAGGGGGGAGACGGAGGGGGAGAGGGTGTGTGGGGGAGTTGAGGGGGGAGGGTGGAGAGGGTGTGTGGGAGAGTTGAGGGGGAGGGGGGATAGGGTGTGTGGGGTGGAGGGCTTGTGCACTTTGTTATATTTCTTTAATACACGTTTTGGGAAATCATAATTCACATGTGCGGACATTGCTTATTGTGTAAGTGTGCTTTACTGGTGAACAGTCTACAGTGTCCATGTCCCTGACACACCCAGTGCCCTGAGTGCCACCTTCATTTCACACTCCCCGTCCATGTGTGCTAGAAACATTGGTTGATCAGAGTCTGACGCATGGCACGTCCCTCTTGTGCATCGCTGCCTCCCTGAAGTGCAGCCCCATCTCCACCCTTCTCATCCTCATCGTCAAGTGGTTGCAGTTCAGTGTCAGGGGGCAAAGGCACATTCCGTCTGATGCACATATTGTGTAGCATGACACATGCCATGACGATCTTGCCCACCTTCTCATGACGGTACAGGAGTGCCCCACCAGACCTGCTGAGGCAGCGAAACCGTGCCTTCAAGAGGCCAAATGTCTGCTCAATCACCACACGGGTACGTGTATGCGCACAATTGTAGTCCTCCTCGTGCCTGTTCTGTGGGTTCCGGACTGGGGTGAGGAGCCACCTTTACAAGGGATAGCCTGCATCACCTGCATGTGGGCAACAATGTATATGTGTAAGTCATCACATCATATGGAACCTGTATCAATGACACCATAGCATACATTTATTTCCTGATTTGAACCACATTTCCATGCATGAATGGAGACACACGATGTGACTGCTATGTGTGTATTACTCTTATGGACAGGTGTGCATGCCATCGACTAGTGGGCGCAGGGGGGTCCTGTTCCTTGTGAGTGCTCATGCACTGTGTTAGTCCACGCCGGTTGTTTCCATGATCTGGCTGATGTGCAGTCATTTGTATGCTTTCATTCCTGTCACCGTTGATGTCAGCCTCATGATGATCTCACTATGCACAACAAATGGTGACATGCAGTTTTGTAGGACCTCTGTGTCAGTGTAGTGGTGTATTAATGTATTTGTCCCTCATGTGACTCCTTTGTACGCAGTAATGGGGGACAGTCCTTTCTGTTGGTGGTATTTGGTGCTGTGTATTGGCCATACTAATTGCTTGTAGCTGCATTGTGTTGCGGGGGATACAGTCTGATTGAGTACAGTGCACATGTAGATGCCTATGGTATGGTTGTGACACTGCATCAATTATATGGTAGGGCTGCTCACATCTTGCATTATGTGGTCAGGTGTCAGGTCCGGTCTGGCCTGCTTTGGGGAATGAGCATGGTCCATTCTCTCAGGCCCTCGCAGCCAGGTGAAGTATGCATCTCTCCCCCAACCACCTACCCACATCGCATTTCCATGAGCCTAATATCCAACTCACCGAGAAGCCAGGATGTCTGCCCTGCATGTCGCTCCATGTAGCGTGGTATTGCGGAGTTCCGCAGGACCATTGAATCATGGGTTGATCGGGGGAATTGGGCACAACAATGTGTGATGATCTTGTTTGAGTCACATACCATTTGCACGTTGATGGAGTGGTATAACTTACGGTTGCGGTACGCTACCTCCATGGCATGTGGGACCACCAATTCCACATGGGTGCAGTCGATGGCGCCAATGCAACCAGGGATGCCGCCCAGTGAATGGAAACCAACTTTGTGTTTGAGATCTCCTGGCCAGTCCGTGGTAAGTAAATGTGGTCGCCTGTGTGCTTCAGGAGATCATCAAGCACTTGGTTCAGCGTACGTGAGAACAATGGTTGTGATATGCCATGCATGTGCCCCACTGTGTGCTGGTAGGTGCCTGTGGCCAGGAAGTGGAGCACAGACACTACCTTCAGTAGGGGTGGGATGGTGGTGTGTGTTTCAATCAGTCTGACAATGTCGTCAATGTATCATGTCCACAATGGTGGGGATGGTGTCCCGGTCCAGACGGTACAGGGTGTGGATCTGCTCAGGGGTTAGGTTGAATGGACTAGCTCTGATGCGAGGGATTGGGGGCTGCCTGCGTGGTGCCACTGGCTGCACTGGTTGGGCATGCTGGGCCTGCCTCACCCTCCTTCTTCTCCTGCGTCTCCTCTGTGCTGCCTGTTGTTGTTGTTGTTGCTGCAGCAGTTCCAGTGCAATCATGTCCTCCAGCCCCAGCATTGCTAGTAGTATTGGAATCATTTTGGTGTGTGACTGGGTGTGGGAAGGGGTGGGTGTGCTCCTTTTGGGCTGGCTCAGTCTGTATTGCCTCCACCTGTGCTGATTGTGTGCACCTGTGGCAGTTGGGAACACTGCACATGGCCGTTTACGGGTGGTCCGCGATGCCGGTATTTGCTCCATGCCGGTAAGGTACTTTTCGGGCATCAGTAGGGCGTTATTTGCATGTCTGCCTGACTTGTGATGTTCCCCTGTTTGCGCCATGCCGGTATTGCCGGCATGAAGGGTCGCGTGCCCGCCCTCCTGCCGCTATTAGCGGCACTGTTAATTACATTGCGGGTTGGCGTATCATAATCGTGCAGAGCGGTAAGCAATGCCGGTAATCCTTTACGGGCATCGTTATTCACTTACCGCCCCGGTTGTAATGAGGCCCATTGACAAAGAAAATGTGTAAGTGACAACACAGAAAGTGTCCCCACACGAGTACGCAACTTGAGCCCTGGTACGCATGGCGTGATTGGAATGTCCAATTAGGTTTTAATAGTCCCACTTTACAGGTGACAGTGACTATAGATTACCTTCACATACTGTAAACCTTTTGAGTTTCCAGCCGGGTGCAATCAGATCCTTTTCCGTTTAATGGGTAGAGCCCATTAAATTGGGTGGATGACTATGGGGCGTGCCGTGTGTTTGAACTGACTCTATTAGAGGTGACACCCACAAAAGGCATGTTGGTTGAGAGGTATGGACATCACCCCTCCCTCCGCCCCCTTGCTGGTGGGATCAGGTAATATTGTCCCCGTATATAATGTTGCCATACATATAGTCGCCAGGAAACGGCATAGTCGACATAATATATGGGGTAAATGCAAGCAGGGGTTGCGAGGGTGTCCCCCGCTCGCTTTAAAACAAACAAAAAAATGTGGGGGTTGCAGGGGTGTCCCCCGCAGGTTCCCTATGATAATGTTGCTGCAAAAAAACATTCTTGCATGGCGACATTTTTGCGGGGACTTTCTGACCTGGAACCCTGCTGGTAACCACAACAAAGAGAGAAGCAGCATTGAGTGCAAAACATGCCTGTCATGCTGGCATTTCAGAACCGAGGAGAAATGCCCACTCTTAGTATCTGTTCATCCAGGGGAATTTCCTTTTTAAGACATATGCAGTCCCCTGCATGACCAGAAAGCTAATCCTAGGACAAAGTGTGTTGCTTTGATTTCCTGAACTGAAATAATTTATAATATTCTTTTATAGTCAAACAAAATCCTTTTCTTCAGCCATATTGACAACTCTTTGTAGGTGTGTCTGTTGACCACAACACTAAAAAGGTGTCTTCATTTACACCGGAAGGACAGAACTGTGGTTTTGCAAAGCCTTGTGTGTATGCAGTTTTTAGGGCGCTTCCTCTTAGAGAAGATCCCCTCTTCTGTGCAAGGTGACAGCATAGAAAGTATGTTCAGATGTATCTGATCTTGGAGATGTTATATGGGTACTCTACATAATCGGTCAACGCGTTGTAAGAGGGTTCCGTAATATGTATTCCACCTTCATCGGAATCATAAAGGTGCTTGTGTTTCTTACTGCAGCCTCTTTTCATAATCAAACCCATTGAGAGGACATCTGTTGGTTGTACGTAGCTCATCTGCCTTTGCCGACGTTATTGGACGCCCCGCCCCCTTTTCTCCGAGACACCACCCACTGGCGCCACCCATTTCTTTTTAAAAAAAAAAAATCAACATCTTCACTCAAAATACGCTTTAACATATATCTGATATAGTAAAAGCTACATGTATTTATACATTTAGGGATCAGTAGAGGAGGGGCTGCTCATTTATTTATACCAGAAAAACAATGCTGACCCCTTCAGAGGTCTCTTTATTCTACTGCCCGCGACGTTTGGACGTATTCAGAAAACTCGATGTCAGTGAGATGTCACTTTGTAGGCAACAGCTAGGAAGGAGGCCACTGCGTTGCACTTCCCTCTACTGTTGCTCACTCTGCACTGAACGTGGCAGCATGTACTGTCCTCGCCCGTCATGCCATGCCTTTCCGCACACCGTGAACTGCCAGGCAGACATTGCCACACGGCCTGGCCTGCATCACCCGCAGCTGTGCTTCTGGGTCAAACCAAGTGTTGGAGGGGAGCTAGAAATAAGACACAGGCCCTTCTGCCCAGCCCTGGCATCTAGGGGTCCCCGTATGCTTCTGTACCATTTTGAAAACAAAAAGTGGCTGCCGAGGAGTACATCATCCACTACCCTCCAGCCGGAGAGAACATCACAACAAGATATATTTTTGTATTTATTTAGACAATTTTGTGTCATAGATGGCCTTAATAACTTGTGGGAGATTCTAGAAAGTTTCATAGATTGTAATGAAAATGATAAGAAAACGTGTATCGACTGTTCTCTTCTGAGGATATAGATGATCCAGTATATACACATCCGGGTGGTTCACAAGAATGCACCGGGCTGGAAAAGGGGTTTGGGTAGTGGTGCTAGTGCTGTCTATCTCTCTCTGTCACTCTTCTTCTTCGGCACCCGTGGCCTAGGTTAGTCTCTACTGTCTAGAAGTTGGCTGACTGTAGATGGCTCCCTGAATGCTGGCGATCTGAAGCTTCCCCTAGGACCTCCTAGCTGACCCCACACTACCAGTGGTTGTGTCATTAGATCTTCAGGCTCTACTCTAGCTCTATGATGCTCTCCTCCTCCTACTGTCCGCTGTCCAACTCCACCCACCTTCTCTCCGTCCTGCCTCTCTCTCCTCTCTCTCTGATATCTATCTTTCCTTCTATCACCTACCTCCACCCTCCAATGTTACTACCTTCTTCCTGATCGTATTACTCTTACTTCCCCCCTGCTCTACTACTCTGTCCTTCACACTGCCACTCTCTCTTCACCTCACTTCTACCACTCTCCCACTCCGCACTACATTCCTCTTCTTCCCCAAACTCAGGGATATGGTGCCCTGCTCACCCTTCCACTACACTCACTCTCACGGTTCTCACTCCTCACTTTTCTCATACCCCCTTCTCCTATCACCCCATTCCTACAGCTCTCTCCAGTACACTTACTCTCTCCTAAAACTCACTCCCTCTAACAATAACTACTACTCTCACTCCCCTTCTGCTATCTCCCACTCTGTCTCTATCATTCCTTCTCTCGCCTTCAGTATACGCCCCCTTCCTACACAGCACTACACACAACTGGTACCACTCTCTCTCACAAATACCTCATCTGTACTAAGCTCTGCCACCCACTCCTCAACACTCCGCTCCTCTGTCCTACCTCGGCCTAGCCTCTTGGACCACCTTCACCTCCACCTGTGACCTTACACAAACAACCCACACACCGCCTTTCGTCGACACCTTATATAGTGTGGAGCTGGTGGTTCCATGTCTTCCTCCCCCTTCCATTGGCTGCAGTGCTCACCTACCTCTTTGGACTGTTCGGTACCTTTTTTTTCCCCCAGAGGTTGGATTACACAGGCTAGAGACTTTCAAAACCCCAGTAAGCCCCTCCTCCTTTCCAGCATGATTTTGCGGACTGTTTTTATGGTTTCTGTGTTGTTTCTGTGGCGTGTTGCTGGTCTGCAGCTGCGTTTTTCTGCTGTTGTAGTGAGGTCTGTGCTTTTCTGAGGTGCTGGATGCTGTTCGGTTGTAGTGCCGTTTCAGAGTACATATCAGTTACTGCAGTTTAGGTTTTCTGTTGGTTTGGCTCCGGTCTGGGTTGTCTAGGCTGCTCCCAGATGTTCTGTGAGAGATGTAGTTCTGCAATAGAAAAGAAAGAACCATGGTCAGAAAATGTATTGGGATTCATTGGAAGACAAAGACTTGTACCCGTGGAGACATTTTTGGCATATGGGGAGAGGGAGTTCAGGGACTCGGCCCCCCTTCCAACTTCCACTTCCCAAATATGGGATAGGGCTGGCTCAGGCTTTGCTTCGGGTGTGCCTCCTCTCTCAGGGTGAGAGAGGTCCTCCTACCCCCCTGATAGGGTCATGGCCCTGACCCTGTCACAGTTGTTGTTGGGGCCGAAAGGCTACAGAGCCACACTGTCGCTCCACCCCCAGCACCCAACCACTCGACATAGTATATGTACACACAGAACTCTGTACGCTGAAATAATTAGACTCATAGGCAAAGACATACACTGCAGCTCAGTTTGGGTTTAGAATAGGCAGCAAGCAGCCCGTTATTAATATTAGACGATCAAATGAATAGAGGAAAGCCAGCCCTTAGGAGAGTGCGCCTGTTGTCAATAAGGTGGCCACTTAGATGGTCCTTTATCACATTTATGCAGCAAATCACATTCCTTCCTGCATCAACATCCTTCCCCTCCGGCAGCTCAGCGCAGAATCCTGAAGTTCTGACACGGATCACCTGTGACTTAAATCCTGCCTAAAGAAAGCACCTGCTGCCTTATTCCTTTCCACGCATATTGATCTGAGTCTGTTAATGGGCAAAAGGTGAGTGAGGGCTGTTGCAATGGCTAGAGTCTGTGTGGGCAATATGCTTGTACGCACAAGGAATTGAGCTGGAATGAGCTTGTGTGGGCTGTCACTGCCATGTCCTCTCAGGAGGCTGCCCATCCTGCGTTCTAAACCGCTGTCTACTGCACCCCACCACCACCTGCAGAGGAGAATACATGCAAACAAGCTCTTGGCCAGTGCCACAGACGCCTAACCTTTAGGGAATACAAAGAAAAGAAACGCATTCCTTGCTGTATACCACCCCAAACTGACTTTGCAGTGCATGGCAACCTTATTTTGTACACTGACCTAGTGTGAGATGTTGCTGCTATTACGCTGGGACACCCACATCATAAGTGGGTTGCTACGGGTAAAGGTTTGGCTGACAGTCCTTTTGGGGTCCCGCCCTCAACCACAAATCCCCACCAAACCTAGGCGGTAAATGCACAAAATGGCTAAATAAGCCAAATGGTTTCATCACCTTTTTGTAAGTCATTGCACGTGAGAGCACTGAGCATCTCATTGGGCCTCATTATGAGTCAGCCGGTCCGGAAACAACGGTGGTGGTAAATCCGCCGCCACCGTTGTTTCCAGACCGGCTGATTCTGAGTTCTGCAGGCGGGAGGTGTCACTCCCGCCCGATCTGACTTGGGGGAAGTAACGGCACCCGCCTGCATGTGGAAATCGAAACACTGGGTCCGTCATAGACGGAACCAGTATTTCCATTGTCCCCACTCCCATGGAGTCCTATGCGACTCCATGGGAATAGGGATTAATGGAATTCTGCCCCCGGAATTACCGGGTCACCGGGATTGTAATACCCCGGTGAATCTGGCAATCACGGAGGCATAATGGTATTTCGGGTCCGGCGGCAGCCTACCGGTTTTTCCGGCACGGCTACCGTCGGACTTGTAATGAGGCCCATTGACACATTTTTGATGCAAAGACCAAAAACTAAATATGTGGCTGCAGGGTTCGAAATTAAGAGGAGCTGGGAGCTATCTAGCTCTTGCTTCTGGCTTTGTAGAGCATGGTTAGCTTGAAACCATCAGCTACCAGGAGCTACTTTTGGCTTGTGTGTCTAAACATGTAAATTTGACATTAACTTTGAGTATTTGAGAATGTCAATAAAGAAGCATTAGAACACATCTAATACACATTTAAACACAATAGTTCATACAAAATGGGCAAAAAGTTAAACGAGCATCTCTTGCAGCTCCTGGTTCCCCTGCAGTATCTCCTGCCTACAGGGTGAGGCCCAGCACCCAGGAGCTGGTTTTAGCTCCTGCTCATCCAATCTCAATTACGAACCCTGGGCTGTAGTGCTCTACACCCGAACAGGAGCTTTCACACTTAGAGGACGATCCAGGGCACTTCTAGCTGCCAACAGCTGAGGCCCACAGATCACAGCTCTTTGTGGTTCTCAGTACACACACAGCAGGGAGTTGTAGAGGTTAGGGTTTGTAAGCTGCTGCAGATGTTTGTGCAGCTCCCAGTGAGATAATGTCAGGGACCCAACCTTTATGCATGTCTAGCTCCAAATGCCGGTGCAGACAGGGTGTGTGTGGCCTGAGTGACAAGGCCCGCCCTCATATGGGCGTAGATCCTGGTGTAAAAGTATAGCCACAGCAGGATGAGATGTACTGCACAATAAATGAGTGGCACCTTTTGGGTTAAATTTGCAGAAAAGAATTGCTATTTTTGTGAACAACTATTTTTGTACATTTGTATATGTTCTATATGTTTGATTTCACTGTGCAGATTTTGTAGTAGATTGCACAGCTTTCAAAAGAGTTGGGTCACTAGTACTTTTTGCATTTAATGAATTATAGGAATGGGGAATGCAAATCATGCATTGACCTGGCACTGATATTTTCAAAACTTTGTACTTTAATGTAGGAACAGAGTTAGAGATGGGGGAAGATGAATGACATCCTGTCATAGGTCACTTGGGTCGCAATTAAATTGAGTACACTGTGTTGCTAGATTGATTGTTTTGCTGTATTTGATGAGTGTATGTCAATGTGTTGAAATGCATGTTGAGCACTAACATGCTTAGAATTTGTACTGATTAATACATAACGCGCATATTAGTACATTGCTTCTTTGCAGCAGTTTCTTGGCTATTAGCATAATGTATTTAAATGAGTGACTGAATGTATATATGTCAGGAGCCTTCATGTAATGTTTTGCCATATGCCAGTGCAGACAGGGTGTGTATGGCCTGAGGGGCAAGACCCGCCCTCATTTGGCAAAAGGGCTTAACCTGCCTTTATGGAAGGCCACATTACATGCAGGGTAAGAATGACTAGGCAGCCGCTGCTGCGCTTTTTAAAACGATCTCTTTTAATACTATGATGTCATCTTGTTAGACATCCAAAAACGTGTTCATGTTTTTTGCACTTCAAGAACTGCATATTTTGTCACATCATGCACAAAAACCAGCTGCGTATCCTTGCCAGACAATGACTACAAGCAGGTGGACTTATCGCATTGGACATTTTGACATGTATCTTGAAAGTACAACCCTGAGGAGATTTTGTAAACTCACATAATTCTCCAGTCTTGTACTTCTACTCTTCTGTTCATGTTGGTTGAAGTAATACTGTACAGGAATGCTAATGAAGAATTGAGTTAAATATCAGTCATTCCAGAATATCACAATTCTCTGTTTCTGCACATTTTTTTGAGAAACAAGAGTAAGTGAATAATCTTTCTGAAGAGTGGGTAGTGTTTTGTAAGCATTACTAGTTTTAGTGAGCCCCAGAGTTATTTTGCATTTTGATTATAATGATGTGACATCAGGGTAAATATTTATTACTAAGGTGTGTTTTCACCCAATGTGGTCAGGAATTAGATCTGTGTGCAACTGATATGAAGATATTTCATGTCCTGCATGGCCGACTCAGCATTTCATAGTTCTGAGGTCGATTGAAATAAGTACCATTGATTTTGGCAATAGTAGCAATAGTTAGAGCTCCTCGAAAGAGCAAAGCCAGGGTTACTGTGAAGAGAGGTGACAATGGAGAAGCTTGGGGCATGGTTGGAGGATGATGGGCAAGAAGTGGCCAGGAGGTGCTGTGGGAGAGTGAGCTCATGTGGTTATAAAATCGCCTTACCAGGAATATCGTATATTGAAATATTTAGGGTCAGGAATCGCCTTACCACGAATATTGTATATTGAAATATTTAGGATCAGGATCGCCTTACCAGGAATATCGTATATTGAAATATTTAGGGTCAGGAATCGCCTTACCAGGAATATTGTATATTGAAATATTTAGGATCAGGATCGCCTTACGAGGAATATCGTATATTGAAATATTTAGGATCAGGAATCGCCTTAACAGGAATATCGTATATTGAAATATTTAGGATCAGGAATCGCCTTACAAGGTTGCATTTGGTGGGAATGAGTCTTGTAGGTTTTTAGTTGGAAGTATGGAAATGCGATAGCCTCAGCCTTAGAGGTCTTGAAAGTGGGGAGCTGGACCTCCCCAGGAGTTCCCAAAGAATGTCCAGTGCGGCCCCATCTCTTCAATAAGCAAGTGGGGGAGCAGAAACATTATTTTACTCAAGGGGGAGCTCAGTATGAAAAAGGTTGAGGCGCGATTCCTATAAAAGATGTACTTGGGCGCAGTATAACATGTGCATGGATCTTTCTTGCAGTTGTAATGGAGGAGCTTTGAATGTGCAATCGTGTGCTTACACCGTATCTGGCCTTCTCACCACCCAGTCCCATGAATCGCAGTTTGATCAAGAGGCATAATGACAGTAAGGCCCAGATCCGGTCCCAGGAAACTTGAGCCGCATATACACACCCTCAGGTGCGCAGAGTGGGCTTATTAGCTGCGGTTCCTGCATCACCCCCGTTTTCTGTTGTTTAACCTCCTGGAAAAATGTTTTTTATGCAGCGGTGCCATCTGCCATGTACAATCCAGGTAACAAAGCGACCCCCACTAAAAAGCAGATGGGGGTCCCAGCCCCTCGCCTCTAACGAGCAGATAGGGAGTCATTAAGTGGTTCTAAAGGTGGGGAGGGGGCTGCCATGCTGCAGAGCCGCCTGGCTTAGGGGAGCGCTCCAATTACCAGCCATGCAATTACCTGCCTACAATTAGAGCACGCGCACTAATTATTGTGTTTACCTCTCCTAACCCCTCTTGTCTGAAAAATAAAATTGGGAAATCTTGTGAGCTGCCTGGGAAAAATGTCTTTGGACTGCAGATTAAATATTTCACAGCTGACACCGCTTAAAGTGCCTAAAATGGTGCATTCTCAACATATAGCATGGACAAGCTCATGCGCGAAGTCACGTAAACAATCTCGAAAACTCCAAATCAGAACTTTAAAAATGCCGAATGAACAAGAAACTCATTATTTTACATAAACAGGCAGAGTCTGAAGCGTTATGGGGGGACCAGCAACTGTTGTGTGTTACTAGGGGGTTGCAAGTGCAAGGCCGGGGGCAGAGGGCATGGGAAGGTGTGGGGTAAAACCCCACCACCCTGTTTAGGAAAAAGTTAGTTTAGAAATTACGTTCCAAAAGGTTAGCAGGTTAGGTGAACCTTTTATGTGTTCAGAAAGCCAATTACAAGACTGTTAGAATTCTATATCACATTTTCGATTTTATTTTTGAGATTTACACTTGTGACCATCTACCGTTTAAACGTCCACATTTTTCACACAGAACCCCCTAACACGTGTACTTTTCTCATAAACGTTTGTTGTATCAAGCCACCTGAAAACAAAGATTTCCTTCCACAAATTGTTCATGTATTGCTGTCAAGAAACTACAATGACTATGCACTCGAAGTGTGCGCAAACGTAAGGATCACACACTCACACACTATCCAAGTGCAGGGCGAAAGATAAGTTGTGGACAGAGGAAAGGCACAGACCCCAGTGGCACAGCATGCGCACGTATTTAAATGGCTCTTACCCTCCTTCTCAATGGATTGCGACAAAAGGATACACTGGGATTCCACCAGGTTCACACAATACGGTGAAGGCCAGAAGCCAGGATTCAGACACTAGTCTGTAGTTTCCACACCTAGAAATGCATTTATTTGTTTAATTTCTTTCAATCTTTATCATAGCACAGTCAGTGCTGGGTCAAAGAGTAAACATTTCAGAAATATAGTAGCAGTTTACATTTGTTGTACACATTTTCTAGGATGTGTGTGTGCGCGTGTGAGGCTGTAGGAGACAGGGGATCACTAGAGCATTTGTGACACATCCGTTATTGACTTTGTATGTTTTACTGGTATTTTCGGGCAAAACCAAGTTCATGCATGTCCTTACCTGACTAGACCGCCATTTTGGTACAGCTAGTCTAGGTATTGCTTACTGTGGCATGACATTTATACTCAGCATCTGATAAAGCAAGCATGTTAAGTGGTATTTGCTCGCTAGACTGATGTTATTTGGTGTAGTGGCCTGTATATTTCATACTGTAGTATGATATTTTATTAACTGAGCATCTATGATGAAGCAAGGATGATAAGTGTTCTTATGGGTCTAGACTGGCTTACATTGGAACCCGTTCGAACATGTTTTCTTATTGTGAGATGTCAATTTTAATGGCCAAACAAACGGTCGAATTTTCTTACATAGGTGTACTGGCAAATATTGGAAGAGCCAGCTTTGTGCCTACTGCCAGTAATGATACTATAAAAAACATCTCAAAGCGAACATGAGTATGTTCTTATATGGGAATACTAGCATATGTTGGTGGAGCCAGCATGGAAACGGATGGGCAATGCCAGCATGAAAATGTTTTGTTATACTGGCACATATTGAAGGGACCGGCAAGACAATGCATCGGGAAATATGCTTGTGCACTTTTGGTGACTTGCATCTGTTGTACTTTTTTTATGTGAGTTACCCTATAACGTACAAAGCCGATTGCAAACTGTCTGGCATTTTACCCACATTTTTCCAAAAAGTGTGCAATGTAATGCACCATTTTAACTGATTATTCAAAACATTTCCTCATGGGAGGGGGAAGAATCCCAAACAACCTAAACTACCTATTGCTAGGCAGAAAGCCCAAATGCACTCCTACCGAATCTTCATTCGGGAGTTAAAAGTTAACTCTTAGTTGATCAATTAATAATCTCATGTGGAAAGAGTGTTAATTGAGTCTTGTCTTTAACAAATTGCAAAATAGAAAGATAAATAGCTTCAATAAAGGGTAAACCGAGCATGTAAGATCACTTTTGTAACCAAATATACAGATCTGGTACTTTTTAATACTTTTTAATACTTTTTAGTAGACCTCTCCAGGTCTGTTTTTTGTAAACAAAAGAACAATGTACAAAAGAATTATTCACAGGCAATGGTAAAGCATCCAGGAATTCTTATTCCAATTTACAAACAGGGCATATCCTGGTTCGTGAAGGTACATAAAAGCAACAAAAGCAGTAAGCAAGTAGCCCAAAGCCTAGCATAGCTATTTACATCCTGTAAATGTTCAAAGGGACATGTATACATTTCATTAACCAATTGCAAACCAGCGATATAAACTTGACAAACAGCAATAAGTTCCCTCTTGGGATTTTGTACTGTGAAGTAGCTCCATTCAGGGAAGCCCCTTTTAGTGGGTGACATAGGTAACCAACGCGTTTCGGATCAAATGATCCATCTTCAGGGTGGGGACTTCACTGTTCCTGTATGTAGTAGGGTAGTGATTGCTAAATGCGTTCTAAAAGCCTTTCCTGCGGGGAATTCAAAAGGATAAACATTACCAATTAAGCTAATCAGTAAGGTTAACTAATGTAATTTTGAACCGAAATAAGTAGCAAGGTAATGGGTACTGACCTCAATCTGAGGCTGATAGACTTCCAATTCGGACCTATTATGTGGGAAACATAAATATGACTAGGGTCAATATCTAACATACAAGAGCAAGTCGCTCCAGCTCAGATATTCAATGATATGCCAGGACAACCCACTTACCCAGTCAACAGCTGCAATGCGCCGGAGGCCGGGAAGTGACAGAATACGGCCGGGACACCCTATCAGGAATAGTAACAGGGTAATGATCAGACCAAACAGTCATGAATCATCTAAAAGGTCATAAAAAAGTTTTCTCTACGAGCTATATCTAAACCGTCCGCCGAGGGGATAGAAGCAGATATTCAATGTAAATAGGAGCGCAAGCCTAGTATCTCGCTATGAGATATATGAAGTTCAATGCATCACGCCAAATGTAGAGAGGCGGGTGCAAATAAAGTACATGCGCAGGTACGCCGTCCAAAAGGAGTCTAAAGACTTACCAAGGCTTCAGACGAACACCGAGTGAGCCGACCGCTGTAAGCGCAGCGGCTCAACTGCGGTAGGCATTTGTTGTAGTCCCGGTAACCACGCGCATGCGCGCTGGGCCAGCCGGGGAATCCGCCATATTGGTGTGGGCATCAGGAGATGTCACCGTTGTTCGGGGAGAGGAGCTCCATAGAGGAATAAGTGAGAGCTCCTTAGAATTAATGTAATCCATGTAGCGGGGTCTCTATATTACATATGTAAAGGAAAGCACTCAAGCAGACATTACTTACTCCGGGATGCGAGTGGGGGCACCACCGCGAAACCAGAAGGATTCGCGGGGTGCCCCCATCTCGCATCAATAAAAAATGGCAATTCTATGGGGGGGTATCTCAGCTGGCCGTATCTCTATACTGAAAGGAGGTATTGAACTGGCGAGTCAAGTCAATATAACTATGTGTTTAACACCCTCAAAAGAAAAACATCATTCCTGATCTGCTAATCAACAAGTGACAAAGTCATAAAGTAAATGTATCGACAAGCCCATGTTAACAAATCGAGTGGACATAGAGGGGAAAATGTATTCTCACACATTCTAGATGTTAAGGACACAGGCTCTAAATATTTGAGAACAAAAACCTAATAAAGGATAGAGAAAATGGAAATATGAGCTCGGGGTCACAATGGTATGGGGACAACCCTATTTACAGCTTGGGGTGAAGCATTGTAGTCCATGAAACAATCATATGCTAGTTACCCTTGCTGCTGGGCGGACATTATCCCCCCGAACCTCCCAAACCTATATTTGTTTGTTCTGGCCCCCTAGCTGTACTTGGTTGCAATCACATACTTGTGGCAAATATTTACACCCTCCAATAAAACAAATCACCATCCACCACTGGTGGCTGGTATATTTGGGGTACTTACAAGGAGAGGAAACCCGGTATACAGCTGTCTAATCAAAAATTAGCAGTGTATACTTTGTCTATATCCGGGGGGATAATAGTCACTGTATAGAGAGACAAAGTTATCAGGCAGGTAGCAGAGGTGTCTAACATTAACACTCTGAGTAAATCCAAAGGTGGGACCAGACAAGGTTAAAAATAACAGATTCAATTTTTAATAACGAAAAAATCGTAAAATTTAAAACATCCAATTAAATAAATTGGTCCACAATACAACAATTGTCACATCTAATATATAAGGCAACAACAAGGAATACGTAACAGGCTGAGATGCCCAGTTTAAAAAGGTGTTACAAAAAAACACTGCGGGTACTTATCAACCAAATATTATAGTACCCAACCAGGTTTGGATAGGTGTGTCATAGATTTTAGTCTCTGTTTAAAGCCCAGAGAATTGTCTCGACATGTTTCTGTTCCGCTAGAAAAAAGTGTGGAACATTCATCAGGAGGGACTTTTTACAACGTAGCCTATTTAACAATTGGAGTGGTAAACATTACTATTACAGTATCATAGCACCTGCAAAAGATATAAACAACAGACATCAAAGGGTCAGTTCAAAAATAACTGAATACTTTGGAAATTTCAATCAATGAAAAAGGCATCCTATCAAGGGAGATAATTACGTATCATAAAGAGAAACTGGAAAATTTTCAGAACTGCTACACAAGCTATCCCTATGCCCATATTCGCTTACACAAGAAGCACCACCATTGGCAATAGAGTCAGTAACAGCAAACTCAAATCGGTCCATACTCCGGAACCTAAATTAACCCCCCTCAGGGGTCTCCCAGAAGCCACCGGACATTACCCCTGCGGCACATGTGGGGTCTGCAAATTAACTGCTAGAACTAAAGAAGTTGATGTTGGCCTCTCACAACTCTGGACCCAAAGGAACCTCACTAATTGCAATACAGATTTTGTTGTATATATGATCACCTGTATATGTGGATTGCATTATGTAGGCAAGACTGTTAGAAAAGTAAAAACTCGCATCATGGAACATCGGAGCTGTTTGAAGAACAGAACTGAGAATGCTCCACTTGTGAAACACTTCAATCTTCTGAAGCACAAATATGAAGACTTCACAAGGACGGTCCTGCTTGCCTTAAAAGGAACGAATAATACAGCACGCGAAAAGAAACTGTTGAAAATGGAACAAAAGATGATCTTTACCCTACATAGTGATGTTACAGGGCTCAATGAATCAATTGACTGGCATAATATCTAGTTGGTCGAGCAGGCTCTAGTCGTCTTTCTATACCTTTAGTCACAATGCCAAGTACCACACTAATCACTGAGGAGACACAGGTCTTTCCCACTTCGTTTGGGTCTCTTAGTCGATGGACTTCCCCCCGTGTCCCCCTCTTTTTTGCCTTTTCCGTCTTTATGAGCTTGGATGTATCTTTTTTATGAGCTCTAGTGTACTTGTTATATGGGAGACCTATGCTTATATGCCTGGCATTGCCCAGTGTCCACTTTACACTTCCTTTGACTCTGGTCCAAGATGGCCGCCGTCTTCCCACCTTAGTGACCGTCTCCTGTCTATCTAACTAACATAATAGAAGGACTATCTACGTTCCCTTGACTACCAGCCAGCAGCGGCCGCTTCGTGCTGCCACAGGACACACTGTGTCGCTCCTATGAAGGCGGTAGACTGGTCCTCCGCTCACCTTCTACATTCGGTAAGCTATCCTGCTATTCTTTAGCTGACTATTCCTTCCCTGTTCCATTACTGCCTAAGGATCGATCGACTATATTACTGATCTTACCTGTATTTATTTACTTATTTTTCAGTGCGGATCGTAGTGATTCGTTCCGGCTCTTACCCCTACGGGTGGACCCTCCCTTTAAGGTATCTCCGCCGTCCACCTTAATATTAACCGGCACGCTGAACACTATGGGGCTGTCTCCTCCTGAGCGGTTATAGCTGCCCAACACGATCCCTCACCATTTTTCTAGACATACGCTATGGCATTACCTGACTGTCACAGTCCGATCACTGCATGGACCCGACATTTTCACGATTTCCACGGGAGATATGTCCTTTTCACCGACAACAGGTTCCTTTCTTTAGGCGGGATTCCCAGTTAACGGCCCTACTCTCACATTCTTCGGAGGTTTGTCTTATGGATATAGACGGGTTGTCCCATTCCTTGTATTTACTGCTGTACTGTGTGTACTTATAGGCTTTTCCAGTCGCAGAATTGTATGCTACAGATATTTTTTATCTCTTGTAGGGCCGCAAAGGTCGTCAATCTACACCTACTATTTTTAGTAGAGAGCCCCCACTGGCACCTTGATAGGTAATTATCTCCCTTGATAGGATGCCTTTTTCATTGATTGAAATTTCCAAAGTATTCAGTTATTTTTGAACTGACCCTTTGATGTCTGTTGTTTTTATCTTTTTTACAGGTGCTACGATACTGTAATAGTAATGTTTACCACTCCAATTGTTAAATAGGCTACGTTGTAAAAAGTCCCTCCTGATGAATGTTCCACACTTTTTTCTAGCGGAACAGAAACATGTCGAGACAATTCTCTGGACTTTAAACAGTGACTAAAATCTATGACACACCTATCCAAACCTGGTTGGGTACTATAATATTTGGTTGATAAGTACCTGCAGTGTTTTGTTTTTTTCGTAACACCTTTTTAAACTGGGCATCTCAGCCTGTTACGTATTCCTTGTTGTTGCCTTATATATTAGATGTGACAATTGTTGTATTGTGGACCAATTTATTTAATTGGATTTTTTAAATTTTACGATTTTTTCGTTATTAAAAATTGAATTTGTTATTTTTAACCTTGTCTGGTCCCACCTTTGGATTTACTCAGAGTGTTAATGTTAGACACCTCTGGTACCTGCCTGATAAATTTGTCTCTCTATACAGTGGTATATTTGGGGACCAGGCACTGCCCCCTCTTTCTACTTTAGGTGAAACAATTAAGCTTTGATTTTTTTTAACTTTGTTTATTTTAAATCAAGGCAGGATGACAATTACAAACATTATAAGCAGTGATTATTTAGGCATGTTGATCCCCAGTCCTTTATCCCCCCTTGAGTTTCCTCCCTCCCTCCTCCCTTTGGTCCCTCTGTCCCTTAGGCCTTGTAGGCGGAATCTTCCCTCCTAGGCTGTCCAGTTTGCGCCTCAGCGTCTATGTATCTTCCTCAGGGATCTCTTGGTTTTTCAGGATCCAGCGGGCCCTGGTAGGTTTATAGGTCAGGGCGGGGAAGGGGCCCAGATATTCTGGAAACGATGGAGAGTTCCTGCTTGTGCTGCCGTCACCTTCTCCGCTACCAGAATGTCCCAAAGTTTGGTCCACCATTGGGCTATGTGAGGGCCTTCCGGGGTTTTCCAAGCTCGGGCCACCACCGTTTTCCCTGCTAGTAAGCAGAGGGTTAGTAGTTTCGCTCTGGTCCCGGAGCGCGGGTAGGTCCCGGGGATTGGAGCTCCCAGCAAAACTGGTTCTGGTTCCAGGGGAATCGTTGTTCCGGTAATTTGTGTGATGGACCCCAGGCATGATTTCCGGAATTGTTGGACCTTTGGGCAAGCCCACCACATGTGGAAGAAGGAGCCTGGGTGGCCGCATCCTCTCCAACAAGTATGATCCACCTGGTGGTTCATATGGGGAAGTCTGAGGGGCGGGTAGTACCACCGCAGCGTGATCTTGTATGCACATTCCCTATTGGTAATGCAGGTGGACAAGGTGTGTGTTCTGGTCCATATGTCCACCCAGGTTTGATCCTCTATTGGGTGACCCAGGTCCGCCTCCCATTGGGCCATGCAGCGGGTTTTTGTGGTCAGGAAGTCACTTAGGAAGCGCCTGTATAGGGTGGATACTCTGCCGCGGGTTGGAAGGTCTCCCAGAGTGAGTTCTAGGGCAGTAGGAGGGCGTGTCGCTGCTTGCAGAGTTTGGGGATGTGAGCACCAGTGGCGTAATTGAATGTAGGTGAATCTATCCCTTTCCTGGAGTTGGAATTTCTCCTTGCATTGGGCGAATGTGAGAGGTCTCCCCCCATGTACAGCTGGTCTATGGTCTCCAGCCCGCCCTTAATCCAGTTACGAAAATTGTGAGGATTCGTTCCCGGTGCGAACGTTGGATTATGGAAGACCGGGGAGCGTGGGCTCAGTCCTCTTGGCACTCCCTTTCGTTTTAGCGCCCAGTCCCAGGAGCTAAGGGTGTGTTTGGTTGATAGCAAGAGATCTCCCCATTGAGTCCTGAGGGGGGGTGGGATGTGTGGTAGAAATCGAAAGGGTAGGGGCACTCGTGATTGTTCCAACTCTACCCATCTAGGGCAGTTTGTCGTATTTTGCCATGCCTGGACCTGTGCCAATTGAGCTGCCACTCTGTAGGCCTGCAAGTCTGGGACCCCCAATCCTCCCAGTTTGGAACTCCCCAGCATAGTTCTGAGAGGGATTCTCGCTTTCTTACCTTTCCAGATAAAGTTCAGCATTTTTCTCTGGATCCCTCGAAGAGTTGGTGTGGGGATCGCTACTGGTAGGGAGGCACAGGCGTATAGGAACCTCGGAAGGAGGTTCATCTTGCATGCAGTGATGCGCCCGAGCAGTGAGATTTCTTGGGTCTCCCAGCGTTTCAAGTCGCCTTCCAGTTCTTTAAAGAGTCGGGGGAAATTGGCTTTGTATGTGTCTCTTGGGTCAGCCGGGATGTGGACCCCTAGATAGGGGATGGCTCTTTTTTCTCATGTTATCGGGCACATCTTAGTCAGTGGTTCCCGTTCTGTTGGGGTGAGGCCGATACCCAGGGCGGATGATTTATCGAAGTTTATGGTGAGGCCTGAGACCTCGCCATAGCTGTCGATTTCTCGTATCGCGTGTTTTAGAGATGAGTGGGCCTCCGAGATCGTGAGCAGAATGTCGTCCGCGTATAGGGCGATTTTGTGATGCGTGGGGCCACTTTGTATGCCCTTGATTTGGTCGTTTCGCCTGATCTTTTGTGCAAAGGGCTCCATGGTGAGTGCGAAAAGCAAGGGCGATAGTGGACAGCCTTGCCGGGTTCCGAATGATAGGGGGATTGGAGCCGAGCTGTGTCCGTTGATTCTCAGGCTAGTTTTAGGGCTATTATAGTTGGCTAGAACCATCGTTTGGAAAGTTGACCCGAAGCCGAAGGCCCCTAGGGTGTGTCTCATGAATGCCCAATCCACCCTATCAAATGCCTTAGCTGCGTCGAGAGCCACTAAGACTAATTTTTGGGAGTTCCGGGAGGCAAGGTCCACCAGGTTCAGGGTTCTCCGGATGTTGTCACCTGCTGTCCGGTGTAGGATGAAACCTGCCTGGTCGGGGTGGATGATTTTCGGCAAGATGCGATTTAAGCGGGTTGCTAGAATTTTTGAGTATATGTTTGCATCGATGTTTAAAAGTGCGATCGGTCTGTAGGACGCTATGCTTCTTGGATCTTTTCCAGGTTTGGGCAGGAGGATGGTGGTTGATTCCTGCATCGATGGGGTCACTGCTCCCGTTTCCCTGAAGGAGTTGAATAGGGTAACCAGGTGGGGGGTCAGTTGTGCTCTGAATAGTTTGTAAAACCTGGTTGAAAAGCCGTCTGGGCCGGGGGCCCGTGTTTTAAGTGATTTGATGGCTTCCTCAACTTCCTCCCCTGTAATGAGCTCCTCCAGTTCGTCTCTCGCTGCGTCGGAGAGACGGGGCACTGCTGCCTGCTGCAGGTATTCCTTCTGTTGTGATAAGTTTCGTGGGGTTGCCTTCATGATTTGGGTCAGATAATCTATTGCGAGTCGTTGCTTTTCGGGCTCTGAGTATAATGCGACCCCGTTGGGATCACGCAGACCAGTGATCGCGTTGACGCGTCTCTGCTTGGCTAGCTTGGCCACCAGGAACTTGTTCGCCTTGTTACCCTTCGCGTAATATGACTGTTTGGCCTTCGCCATTGGTTGGGCGGTTTGTTCCGCATAGTGGGCTTCCAGTTTTTTCCTTGCCGTACAAATGATCCGTTGCGTTTTGGGGGACCAGCCTTTCTCCTTGTGGAGTGCCTCGGCCTCTCTTAGTTCGTTCTCTAGAGCCGTCCGTGTCTGACGCCTGTCTCGGTGGTAGGCCGCACCTTGGGCAATTAGGGAGCCCCTGATTACTGCCTTCATGGCGTCCCAGTTGTTCGCTAACGAGGTGTCCGAGACTGGATTTTCGTTAAAGAAATTTCTTATTCCTGTTGCGATCTTGTCTCTGGTAGCCATGTCATTAAGGATCGGGTCGTACAACGTCCATTTACGTGGGTTATCGAGGTTAGGGTTCTGAACCCGGAGTTCCAAGAGCACTGGGGCGTGGTCGGATATCGCTCTTGTGCCGATGGAGACTTCTTTGACTGAGGGGAAAGTTTGCGGGGAGATCAGGAACAGGTCGATCCTTGAAAAGGTGCGATGGACGAATGAGTAAAAAGAGAAATCTTTTTCGTCAGGGTGGAACACCCGCCATGAGTCTATTATCTCCAGGGTCCTGAAGAGTCGGGGGAGGCTAAGTGCTTGGGTGAAGTCGCTTGGAGTCGAGGGGTGTGACCGGTCTTTGGTGGGGTCAGGAACCCCATTGAAGTCCCCACCGACTATTGTTTGGCCCTCCACAAAGCTAGCGAGAGATGTGCCCAAGGAGTCATAGAAGTGTGATTGTCCAGTGTTAGGGGCGTACACCGAGACAAGAGTATATAGATCTCCCATTAGGAGGCATTTGACTGCTGTAAATCGGCCTTCTGGGCAGATTTTCGTTTCCAGAATCTGTGGGTTTCTGTGGGTTTCCTGAAGAGGATCGCCGTACCTCCTTTTTTGTTTGTGCCAGAGGCAAAGAATTGGAGCGGGAATAACCGGGACCGGAGCCGGGTCACATCTACCGGCAGCAAGTGAGTCTCTTGGAGCATGGCTATCGCTGCATCTTCGTCCCGGAGTTTCAGTAGAATTGCCTTTCGCTTGTTAGGGGAGTTCAGGCCATTAACATTCAGGGAGAGGATCCGAAGCGTCTGGAGGTCCGCTGAAGTCTCACTCTCCTTTCCTTGGGTTAGGGGGGGGTCATGGGGCGGTGATTCAGCTGCCATGTCTGTTGGGGAATCTCTTGATATCATCCTGCACTTGAGGTTTTAACGCGGAACCCCAACGGGGGGCCGCAACTTTAACTGGAGGGTAGACCGACATTGTAAGTACGGGCGTACCCTCAGCCAACAGGGCCAACTGTCCCATCACGTATTGTGTACTGTGGGTTTCCAAGGAACAAAGGTTGGAAACTATCCTTGGAGTGGGTATGAACCATGGGTATGGCCCGTCGCCACCGCCTTCAAGGTTCCTTAGTTCGAGACAAAGGTGACGGGTCCTAATTTAGGTAAGGGCACCTGCGTCCAGGCTAAATTGCTGACAGAACCTGGGACCGTGGAAGCGTCCTCGTTCATCTCTTTCTGTTGCTCCGCTGGGTTGACGACCATGACGTGCATTTGGGCTTTGGGGAGGGAGGCGGTCCAGAGTCCTCGGTCCTCTCCGGGTTTGGCGTGGAAGGATCTCGGGGCGAGGCTGGATGTAAGATTTTCTCTGCGTCTTCCAGGTGGCTGATTCGGCGTAGGGTGCCTTTATATGTAAACTGGAGAGCTGTCGGAAACAGCCACCTGTAACGGATCTGTTGCTCCTGAAGGAACACTGCCAGAAGCCGGAGTGCTCTTCTTTTCTGAAGAGTAAGTGGTGAGAGGTCCTGGTATATTTGAAGTGGGGTGCTCTGAAAAGGGATCTCTTCTCCTTGGCGACTGATCGCTGATATTGCCTCTTTGGTTGTGAAGAAGTGGACGGTGTCCGGTCAATTGGTCGACAACAAACTGGTCGACTGCAATTTGGTCGACACCATTTGGTCGAATGCCAAATGGTCGATTTTTTTTTTTTTTTTATATATGTGTTTTGTGGGTTTTCGTGTGGGGAAAAAAAAAAAAAGAAAAAAAAGGGGGTTGGGGGGGGAGACCCCCCCAAAAAAAACCAAAAAAGGGGTGTAAAAAAAAAAAAAAAAAATTCGACCATTTGGCATTCGACCAAATGGTGTCGACCAATTGTCCTGTCGACCAAATGTTTTCGACCAATTGACTGGTAACCGGTCCACTTCGGTTGGTAATAACATCTGGGGGGGGTCTGAATCTGTCCCTCGGCGCGGGCGGAGTCTGTGGGTCCGGTCCAGCAGGAGCTGAGATTTGTCCAGATCCGGGAGTAGGGCCTCGAAGAAGCTTCCCATGTAATCCGCTAACTTGCTGTCGGGGACAGAGGTTGGGACGCCCCGAATGCGGAGGTTGTTGCGACGTGCCCTATTTTCAAGCTCTTCATGTTTGAACTCCAGGATCTCGCATTTGTGGTGCAGGGAATCGATGGATCTTTGCACTTCCCCCAGCGTGGTAGTGTGGTCCTGAGAATGGTCCTCGATTTCTCCGAGCCTCTGTTCGATTTCTGTGACCCTTTGGTCCGTCTGTTCAATTTTAGCGGTGAGTTCCGAGAGGCAGGCACGAAACTCCGATTTAATATCCGCCATGAAGGCTATCAGGTCTCCTTTGGTAGCGAGGGTGCCTCTGTCCTCTTGTGGCTTCTGTGGGGTCAGTTTAGGAGGATCTTGTTTCTTGGGTTTCTCCGGTGCAGTAAACATGGCAGAGATATCTGTGCCCTTGCTCACCTTTGTTTGCCTAGACATGCTGTATCGCTCTCGACCCCCTCTCTGGTCCAGATCTGGGCGAGTGGGCAGGGGCCCCAGGAAGCGTTGGTGTGGGGGGGGGGTCTCAGTGAGTCGGGAACAGTGCAGGATGGCCGACTGTTGCGTGGGGGGGGTATGTCGCCGTGATGAGGCCCACGGGCTCGAGGCCTCTCTGGATGAAAGCAGTTCTCTCGCTGCTTCCCCGCCCCTCCTCAAGTCTTCATCGGTGGTCCTTCGCTGATGGAGGTCCCAGGTCCCTCTGTGAACCTCCCGTGTGCGGTTCTGTAATGATGTCGTCTGTCGCTGACTCGTTCCGCGTAGCGGGGGGAGGGATGGAAGCCCGCTCTCCCGGTCCCTCGGAGTGTGCGTCGGGTGCTCAAGCCCCAGCAGCCGAGGATGCACTCGTGTTCGTTCCGGACAGCCTTGGTATGAATCGGATGGCATTGTGCTGGAGTCTGCTCCCCCTCTCCAACTCCCCGGCGCTCTAAGGCCCCGTTACCACCAGGTGCGGAGTGTGCTGCTGGGTTCCGGCTTGGCGGCCATCTTGGTTTCTTTGGCTGTAGACGGGGGAGAAGTTCGGCCGCTGAATTCTGGTAGAACGCCTCTTCGGTCGAAGGTTATGTTTGGCCAGGTTGTGCCATGTCGGTTCCGGTCGCCTTAAATGGCATTGGCAACACGGAAACCCGCTTAGAACCGCCGGGAATTGACAGCGGCGGCGGGCATCCCACGGGCGGCCTCCGAGGAGCGACCACATCGATGGTGCTCCAAGCCACGCCCCACAATTAAGCTTTTATTAAAAAACATGTTTATTCTTTCACTTGGAGTAGTGCACTAGTGCATGCCCCTGCAGCGACATAATTTTCATGGACATTGCACACACATGGTGGTTCGTGTTGGTCCGGGGTTTGGCGTGCCCTGTGCTTTGTTAAGGAGCTTGTAGGGTTGAGGG
This sequence comes from Ambystoma mexicanum, assembly GCF_040938575.1. Lineage (NCBI taxonomy): Eukaryota > Metazoa > Chordata > Amphibia > Caudata > Ambystomatidae > Ambystoma > Ambystoma mexicanum. Next base: position 466,730,774 of record NC_090929.1, read on the forward strand.
GGAGGGACGCCAAATGTTGTGCTAATCTACTGATTGGGCTCTGCTCAACTTGAACACATTCAAATGTGATGTGAATGGTTGAGAGGGGCCGCAAACTCGACCAGGACCCTGTTCTGGTGCAACCCTGTTTAAGAAAATAAGCGCTGGACACAGAGGCTCAGAAGTGAGAGAGCCATGGAGTGACCCACCCCTCCCCACTCAAACTCCTTCTTGGAAAGGGCTTTCTGGAAGCTTCATTCATGGGCTGGTCCTATGGGTGTGAGGGGGGTCACTGAATAACACACCTCGCACATAGAGCTCTGAAAATCGCAGATGCATTGAGCCCCAATCTTGAGGGAAGTAGAACCCCCCTCCCCACCCCTCACCTCAGCTTGCACCCGCACAAAAGGTTTATTCTATCGTAGTGGTAGCTGACCCAAAGATACATTTATAACCACAGACTTTTACTGATACTAAGTCCTGGTCAATGATTTAATTTTCAGGCTTTGCTCATGCAGCATTTTGCTCCTGGGTAAACAGACAGCGCTTGCCTCCCCAGGTCAGTGCTTCTTTGGCTTCTTTAACACATCAATGTCTGAGAAACAGGAACTAGTCCCCAGGGATCTGTCATTCAGGTGGGACATGGCCGTTGCTATTGGATCCAGTTCCTGGGGGTGGACCAGTGTGGGAAGATCAACTGGATGGGTGGTCCTCGGGGGTGGAAGTGGGACACCGACGGGTGAGACGTGGTATCTCCCCTCTTATGACACCTCTTCCCCATCCTACCACGTAGGATACTCAGAAGCTCTACTCCCCCACGCCCCTTTTTTCCGACACAAACCTTTTCGCACAACAGGGAAGACAACGGACTAACACCAGAGCCGTTTACCTGACATGTCCCAACACAAGGGTTAGGTAAAGTCAGGCAAATGATCAGAATCACACACACCTGATGGCCCTTTCCCTTCCCCACAGGGATAATAGGTGGAGCATGAGAGCACACTACGAGAAAGGCAGACTGCACAACGAGACAGCTATCCAAGGGCGGCAATTCAAGAGGAGGAGAAAGGCGGCGAGAACCGAAGGAGTGACAAGGAGGGAAGCAACCTTGCCCTTGCCCTTTCCGACTCAGACCCGCAAAACCTCAGTGGAAGGAATCATAAGACCGCAAACAATAGCCAGCGTGTGCTGCAGCAGATGTCAACAGTATACAAAGCACGCCTACACTGATAATCAGGACAAGGAGATACACTTGCTACCCTGGTACCGTCATTGACTCCAGAGACAAGAAAAGCTAGGCGGTTCATCACAGCCGGTGACTCGAGGGTAGAACCAAGAAGAAACCAAACTGTGTTAAACAAAAGTTGCAAATGGCAAATTAAGGGAAGTTCAAAGAACTGTTAAACACTTAGGGGAAAACCAGCTGTAGAGGGGTCCGACACCAGGTGGGTGCTCATTTGAGAGAATCTGGTTGACCCCCCATTTGATGATATTACCAATACCAGAAATCCTTTGGAGAGCCACAAGGAAAAGGTCAAAGTGGTTATATAGGGGTCCAGCAAAATCCCATGTACGATCGAAAGTCTTTGACCGTCAAACCATTGGAAAAACTAAGGGAAGTGAATCCCATATGTGAGAAAGTAGATAGAATTATGAGGCTGGCAAATGTGAACCCAACAGAGGGATGCCTGCAGAACGGGGCGATGCATGATGCCCAAATGAACATTGTGTTGACAAGAGTGAACCCCGCAGAGGGATATCCGCAGTGGATTGTTTAAAAAGACAATAAGACTTGTGAATGCGGATTCCAAGATGGCCGTCGCTAGGATACCACCGTAATCGATGCTCTCCTGAACCTCGGGACCAGCAAAGCTGAATTTGTGAGCATTAAATGCCCTCCCCATGCGCATCCCCCTACATAAGCAAAAGGTAATAAGGAGGGGCTCCTGCATCTCCATTCCCAGAAGAAAAGAGCGACGCTGAACGCCGGAGGAAAAACCCCATGTTATCTAAGCTCTCAGAGAAGGAAAAGGAGACGAGGAGGAACTCTCCTGGAGAAGGGGCGGTGGCCAGAGGAGCGTCAAAATGTCCAAAAGCAGGGGAAAAGCACCACCATCGACCTTGAAGGGGGTTAAGAAACCCCAAGAAGGCAATTTACAGAAAATGGGGAGTAAAGACCTGGCCTCCCCCCGAGGCGCGCAGTAGAGTCAGGAACAAACGGAACATAAGGGGCCTCTCCCACAAGAAGAGCAAGAGCTAATGGTAAACCAGTCACGCCTAAAGCAATACTTCAATGACTTTGGTGACAAAATTGCTGACAAGGTCCAAAGACAAATGGAAATTATGAGAGGGGACTTGGCGGTCACTCTGCAGGACATTAAAAGGGACGTGAGTAAAATGGAAGAAAGAGTGGACACCAACGAGAGAGCAAGCCAAGAACTCACTGAAGACTCAAGGAGGACATAATCCTTGGTGGTTCAGCTTGCAAAATTGACCCACAATCTCGAACTGCAGTCAGAAAAGTTAGAAATTAGATCCAGGAGGTTGAACTTTCAAATGAAATGCCTCCCCAAGGAGATCTCAGATACAGGCCTTTAGGGGGCGATGAAAACAATTTTTGGGGACCTGGAAGTGGTGGAAACGCCAGATGTGAGAATAGACAAAGTGCACAGAGTGGGCCCCGTAGAACAGACCCAGGGACGTCCTAGCTGCCATCCACGATCATACAACAAAAGAACAGATTTTGCAAAGTGCCAGGAAGACGAAACAGTTAACGTACAACGGAGCAGATATACTCCTTTTCCAAGACCTATAACAGACGTCCCTATTTAAAAGGAAAATTATGTCCACAGTCTTGAAGATACTCCGAGAGAAGGACGTTCGATGTCAATGGACATTCCCTTTTAGTCTAGTCTTTGAGTGGCAAGGGAAACAACACCGGATAACATCCTGTGAAGAGGGAGCTAGAATACTAGGGATTGAAGAAGAGGACCAGAGCCAGAAGGACCCTCCAGCGAAGAGTCAGAGCAATGCCAAGAGTTGGGAATGGTCGATGGTGCGTCCCAAAAGAAGAAAGGAAGGTATGGACCTCATCTGAAAGGTCCTGCTACATGAAAATATTGACTACGACAAAGGATATGAGGTGATGACACAGTCAAAATAAGCATCAGGGGCAATTAGGGAGTAAGCCTTGGAGAGCAAGCAACAGGGCTAACATGGAAGGTTCCGGGGGGAGGAGGAAGGCAGGGCATGGAATCTGGAATGGGTTTGGGTGAACCCGCAGAAGCACACGCTGGGGATACTATGGGTCTCAGTCCTCGAGAAGGCAATTCGGAGAGGGGGCGGATTAGAGGGCAATTGAGACCACTCAGCGAGAGGGAGCGGGAAGGGGGTGAATGGGGAGGTCAGAGGGGGTTGTTCAGGAGGAGAGGAATTCACTGACGGGCCCATAGGTCAGCGCTCACCCTCTAGAACTTGTAAAACAAGATAGCTGCACCATGTGAGGACAGGGGGTGCTGGATTCACTTACTCCAACATGACTCAATAATGTTGGCAAAGGGAAGTCCGTTTAATGACAAGTACATCAAACAGAGAAACAAATGGAAATCAGCAGCATTGCGATCACCTGTCTCGCTCCGACTTCCTCGAACTTCAGTTGTACAGCAATTCTTATAGGCAATATTCGTCATCATTGATGTCTAACTCTACAAAAACTCGACATGCAATATAATTGGTTAGGAAAGGTAACGTAAGTATAGGTGCTATATCTGTATATGATAATAGGGCATGCTGATTGGATAACTCTTATTGGGTGGGCGTCTACACCCATCCCACTACACCACACGTGATTGATGTCACTACAAGTACGACGTCTCATTGGTTCTACTATCTATAGGACTCCAGATAACTTGGTCCATTGTGATTGGGCAGGTTACACCCCTAGACATAAATCCCCATTTTAATTAGCGGCATGCAGAATGGACACCCATGTGCCTGGTGTCCCAAGTTTCACCCTGCCTCCCTTCCATCAATCAGTATCTTAGGGCTATGTGTCAATTAGTTGGCTGGGTATGGCCTCGAAAATGTAGCCTCCTATCAGGAAAAGTTATGGCATCCTCGGGTCCTGGATGACATCAGGCGGTGGTACTTCCTCGCGCCTGGCTGGTCACATGTTAGTTCATCATGAATCTGCTTCAGTTTCCAGCTTTTAGTGCATTTAATTCTGTTTCAGCCTCGCCACCTGCATGGCCCCCCCTTATCTTGGCCTTCATGAGGCAGGCTGGTATGCTCTGAAGTTTAAGTCTTGTTAGCTGACGCTCTCCTCCCTTTCTCTGGTTGACCTCGATTACCTAGGCATGAGCCGCTCTTTGTTGAATTTCGATTCCGCGCCTTCTCTTGCCTTTGGCTGGTTTACGAAACTTGGCCTGTCAGGCCTCTGGCAGCCTGGGTACATTTCTGCTTTTACAAAATGGAGTCGCACTTGTATAATGTGCCTTATTGAGGTAGATATATGGTTGGCGCTTGCTGCTCTAATCTTCTACTAAGCATTGCAAGCATTATCGTTTCTTTTGCCTCTTGCGTTCCAAGCCTATTTACACACGTTTGACAGGTCGATTGCTCCCATCTTTTCTAATAGCAACGTTTCCTCACGTTTTCACATTGTCTCTTCTCTGTGTCCATTACATTTATTTTCGTAGTACTCGCTCTGGCGTGCTATCTTCGATAGCTCATTTTGTTAATTCACGAGTCTGTTCAGGCCCTTGAGTCATTTCCACTGGCCTTCCAGGGCTCTTTGGGTCTCTTCAAGGACCATCTATAGGTACTCTTCATTTCGTATCAGTGGCTGGTACTGCTGTCTGATAGGGTACTGGGCTGCCCAGGGTTGTCTGGTTATGGGCGCTTCAACAGGTATGGATCTTCTGATGTATACTGGGCAGAGTCCCAGTGCAGCTCTTTGTTGGTTCATTTGCTCCTCATACGTCACATACCTTGGCGAGTATGCTCCTGGTACCTCGAAATGAGGGGAAGGGGTGCAGGCCATGTCTGGGACCTCCTCTACACTCCCCCCTCTGGTTGGTTCATCGACCACTTCTGCAACCTCTTTTGCATTTATTTCTTTTGATTCTTTGGTGTCATGTTCATCGTCTTCAGGGTTTGTACATGATGGTGTGAATGTGTGAGCCTTTGGAGTCCATATTTTTATCACTCCTTTCAAACTCCCTGCTGTTTTCACATGTTCCTCTTTGTTCCATGTCATTAGCCGGCATTGTCCATTTGGGCTGCAGTAGATCCATTTTCCTTCATACTTTCTTCGTTTCTTAGGGTATGTGAACCTTGTTCCTTCTGGCGCAAATTTGCTGGCCTTCACAAAGTCTCTTATTTCTTCATCAGTCAGGTCTCTGGGCTTCCACCCTGGCTCAACATCAACCATTATTTTCATCCCTATGGCTTTCTTCGCAGTTTTCTGGCACTGTGTAATTAATATCTTGATAACACAGAATCCTAGCAATACCATTGCTAGTAGAGCAATTGAATGTATCTGCCATCAATTGTGGGACCCACGAGAATAGGTCTCCAAACCAGCTGTCATCGTCCACTTCATCACTTTCATCGATCATCTGGTTTTTCCGGTTTGTCAACATGCTTATGGCCTCTGTTAGGGTTCCGTTTTCTTCATCGTGTGATGGTACAAATGTGCAACATGATTCTCCGATTTTTGCACCACAAACAACTCCATCCATTGCAGTGATCTTGTCAAGCACATATCCGTTTTGGAGGGTCATCAGTCTGATTGCTCTCAGCTCTTCTTTGATCGCGTTGAATCCTTTTATAGTGGTATTGATGGTCTGCAATAACTCCCATCTGGTTATCTGCAACCATTTAGCATTCACTCTAACTTTGATGTGGGGCAGGAGTAGTGTTGTGAATACTGTTGAGGTGAGGCTGAACAGCCTGTGTGCATACGGGATTGCATGGAATGCCTCTTCTGATTTGGGAGAAAAGTAATTTTCCCTCTTCATCCTGGATACCAGTTCCACAGATCTCCTTCTTCTTAGATGAGCATCTGCTTTCGGGAAACTGTCCAACTTCAGGTCATTCTTAGGGGTCACTAGCGCAGGGAACGTGGACGTTCACTAGTGTGCATATGCCTCCCCAGTTTTTCAGCAGCCTTATGTATGCCTTGGTTATGTATGCCTTGGATCCACACGCCCAGTAATGGTCCATAATAACTGCGGTTCCTTGTGTCATTCCTGGAGCTTGAAAGATTTGTCCGCAGTTTTGATTCTCTCCCATCTTCCTTGTGCCATTGTTTCTGAAGCATAGTTTCGGGCTTTCCAGTGGCACTATCTGCAGGGGTCCCCCTCTATCTTCGACCCATGTTAGTAACTTTACTAGCTTTGGCCATAGGGGTTTGAACAGTTTTTGAGAGTTTTCTATTGCTTCTTTGCAGGCTCCAAGGATCATCCAAGGACCCGGCAGATCACTACTCCTTCTTCCCATCCATTTGGGGAATCCACTGTTCCCCAGATCTGCATTTGGCCTCTGTTCTTCCAGATTTGTGCCTCTTTTGCAGTTTTTCCGTGAATGTTAAGTCTCGGATTTGTCACCCATCGTGTCCCTGATCCTTTGACGTCAGGATTCTCATATCGGATCACGTGATTCCTGGTGTGCGCCCTGTTTGTTGTTCTAATGTCTTGGACATAGCCATCTTCGTCTGGGTAGTCCTTTTCGGTGGCCCATATCAGTGAAGCGTCTCTTCCCATAAATTGTCCTCTGGTGTTGCACATTGCTACGTGTGACATACAGTGTGCTGTAGGGACATCAATTTCTACAGCCACGAAGATCTTGGATTTTCCCATGCTGTATGGTAGGAGAGCACAGACGAAGCATTCTTCTTCCGACTGTCTTCGTCCTACTTCCTTCATGTGCTGGTACCATATGTTGTTTCCGAGATGGGCTGTGCTGTCCAGGTAATCATTAAGTTAATTGTTATCTTCGTGCGGGCTTCTCTTGATTCTCAGCGTTCTTCTGTAGTTTGCTATGACTATGTCTCTAAATGCGTCTGTGCTGCTTTTCCTCTCTGGGTGTCTCAGTGGAGCAGGCTACCTCGACTGCATCGCTGTGGTAGGGGAAGGTTTTGTGTTTCCTTTCCTTCCCTTTTGTATTTTGTCATAGACTTCCTCTAACCACCATTGGCTCCCCAACCTCCCAACGCATGGTCGTGTTGTGGGCCTGAGGCTTGTTCCTTGCGTTGGAGCAGGTGTGCTTGCTGTTATAGTCTCTATAGTCCTGTCTTTTAGCTCCTCGTGCAGTTTCTTTGCTCTGACTACGAAGGGGAACAAATAGTCTATTCGCATTTGTGTTTTCTCTGTGAATTCCTTTGTGGCTACTTCTGTTCTTTTGAGGGTTTTTGCTATGCCCTCTCTCTCTAGTGTTTCACTTGGCTCCTCTTGGGTACTTCCACTGTTTTCTGGAACTGATTGTTCGGCAGGCAGTCTCCCCCTCTCTGCTGCCTTCGTTGGAGGCCCTGCAGCCATTGACACTTACCCTTGTCTGTGTGCATCCTGTGTGTGGGTATGTGCAGTGGTCAGTGCAGTATTTTCATTCATTCCGTGCTGACCCTGTCTCCAGCTTTCCTCTTCATTTGTTACCTCAAATGTGTCTAAATTACTGCTAATTACATTTAATTTTAGTTCGTTACTTTTATCATCAGGTTTTCTTGGGACTGGAATGACTATATAGGGTCTGGGTGCTTTCGTAGGCCCCAGGAGTTCATTATCTGGTGGGTGCATTGTGATGGGGACACTTCGTGCACCAATAAAGAAAGCAGTCTGATTGTCAATGACAGAAAAACAATAATAATAACTATACATATACACATAATCGTTTGGAATGACAATTTGCAACATTTTCTTCCAGGGAAGTGGGGGCGCCCTTCTGCTGGGGGTAAAACCAAGTTACTGTTCTGGGCCCCCATTTCGAATGAGTTCATAGTTATTTATTCCTTCTCTTGCTCTGGTCTCGTAGTTCAAGAGTTCATTACTATTAAGTGACGAGTGCTTTCCAAATGTCCCCCCTCATGTGAGTGACGACAGTAGTCTCTGGGTATTCAGTACAGTTCCTGTGCTAGACTATGGAAAAGGGTTAGGCTAGCAACTTTGGAACATCACATTCATTATGCATATCTATAATAGGTATGGTCCCAGTGCACTCCTCGAATTTGCTTTGGTCCTGAGGACATGCTGGAACTTGCTCAATGCGAAGGAATGAAGAGATGGAACTGCTAAAAATCACCCAAGAATAAAATGTAAAAATAAAAATAAAAGTGAACATATGAAAAAATAGGAAAAATGAGAAAAATGAAGAAAAAGGAAAATAAGATGGTGAAGTTCTTGGGTCTGCTCCTTTCGCTCGGTCTCTCGGCGACAAGTTGAACAACAGTGTCTCTCTCCTCGATCTGCTCCACGGCGGAAAGATGACGAAAAGGATAATAAGAAAAATAGAAGAAAAAATAAAACATAAACTAAGAACAAGATGTCGTAATCCTCGTTTCTGCTCTTCTCGATCTGTCCTCGGCGGAAGAAAGAAGAACTGTGTCTTTGTCTCCTTGATCTGTCCCCGGCGGAAAGTCTCACTGGAATCTCCTTAGGAATTCTCGCTGGAAGTTGGACAGCTCCACTTAGAGCATTATACCGTGGAGAAGAGTGCTCATGTGTGGGATATTGACTGGATCTATGAGGAAGGTGACAATGTCAACATTGGCAGGCCTTCCCACCATCTCTGGATAGTCTATGACTAGTCTGAGCATGACATTGTGGGCCAACTGGGTATCTGCGGGGGACAGGGACATTGCCTTGTTTTTCTGAGTCCTGATCACAAGCCCTTCTTTTGATTCGAACAGTCTCTGCACTGGCCTGCTGCGTGGATTGCCACTAGATTTAATTTAGTCCACAGCTAGCTTAGTATAGCTAGGTTTCTTGGATCTTTGATATAAGTGCGTGTATCAGTTGTTCTCCTGACGAGCCCTGGGCATTTCTCGATTATTTGGAAGAACAAATTAAACGTGAGTTCATCAATGTCTATTGGCGGTGGAAGCATTTGTGTCCTTATTCCCCGTACTTTGGCACCTCGGCAAAGGCCTTCGCGAGGACAGTCAGTAGTTGCCGTATTATCTTCCTGTTAGCAGGATTTTGAATGAAATCTGGGATACTGGTGTCTCTTCCTACAAGTGATGGATATGTCTCTAATACCAGCCGGAAACAGGAAAGCACCTCCCTTGTGATATTTCTGCTGGGAGATACCATAAATTCTGTGAACAAAGTCTCGATACTGATTTCTTCAGGATACTGTGTTTCACTCTCAGGCAATGTCTTATTTGCAGTCTATCAGAGTCTTCATTCTTTGTATTATTTGGGCATAACGTGATTTCAAAGTTCGTTTTATCACGTTGTCGTGGCTTTGGAAGTGCTTCTTTTTACTCTGCAACTTTGGTTGCACAGAGTGTCCGTTTTATTGTCTTTTATCCCCTTTAGTGCTTAGAGGAAATGTTCAGTGTAAAGCCAAGATTTTCAGAAAGAGCTCTCTCGTCTTGTCTTTTCTGCTCATGCATCCTTGTTCCTCGCCATAGATCTTGCCTGCACGTGCTGAGGTCCGTCCCCGTTGTCTGTAGGTTCTTTGCAGTTGGATGCAGCTGGAAGGCTCTCTCCTATATGGGGTTTAATGTCATTTAGGAAGATCCATCCCCTTCTGCCCTGGAGCTTGACGGCGGACGGGGTGCAGTCCTCTACGATGAAGGGGCCATTAAATTTTGGCTCGTCCCACCTCTTCCGGGTAAAGTTCCTTATGAGTACTCTGTCGCCAGGGAAGACGAGGGGCGCATGTATACCTTGCGCAGTGTCTGCTTCAGCACTCCCTGATGTGTTTTGTGCTGTGCTGTTCCCTTTTCGCCGTCGCTGCAGTTGGCCTGAAATGACAGAGGCGCTGGATGTCATACAGTTAAGGTACTCCTGCATCTCTGTTCCCAGAACCTCTCTAGTTGGCTGGGCATCACATCTAGCTCTATCTCGGGGTGTAAGAAGGGTCCTCATCCTCTGCCTGTAACTATCTCCTGCGGCGTAAGATGATGGTAGGAGCCGGGTTGGTTCTGAAGTGCATACAATGCCAGTGGTAGACAGTGCAGCCATCACTTTCTAAATGTGAGCTTCAACTTGGCTATCCTCTCCTTTAACAGGCCGTTGAGCCGCTCACATATCCCATTCCCCTCCGGGTGATACGCCGACAAGAACTTGTGCTTTATACCAAGCAACAAGCTGATCTGTTCGAACACTGCATTAACAAAGTGAGCCTAGTTATCTGATCTCATTACTTTGCACACCCCCCATCTAGGGAACACTTCCCTTACTAGGAATTTGGCAGCACAGGTAGCGTCTGGGTGTGTACAGGGACCTGGTTCTATCCATCTAGAGATTGGACACACCACCACAATTAAATACCTGTACCCGTTGCACACTTGAATCATGTTGACGTAGTCAATATGCAAGTGCTGGAATGGCCCATTCGGCCAGGGGATAACTCCTCTCACTACTTTTAATGTGTGTCCAGGGGTGAACTGTTGGCAGATAATGCAGTTCACCAAGACAAATGCAACATGCTCTGCTAAATTCGGTGTGAACCAGTCTTCTGCGAGCGTTGCAGCAAGGTTTTCTTTTGTCATATGTTAAGGGTAGTGTAACTGCCCCAATGCTACCTTCAGTAGGGCAACAGGCATTACCAGTTTACCAGTGCTGTCCTGCCTCCACAAACCGTCAGAGTGGTTTAAGGAACACCCTCGATGCTTCCACACATTTTTCTCTTCCTGAGGTGCCTCCCCTTGGAGTTCCATTAGCTGGGTCTGCCCCATGTTACTATAGGCCTCAGGTGTGGCTCGCACTACCATCATCCTCTCATGGGTACGTGCCACCTCCACGTCCATGATTGTTTCAGTTTTGGATGCCATGCGCTTGGCTTCCGTGTCCGCTTCATGGTTTCCACGTGACACGAAATCTGTCTCCTTGGTGTGGGCGGCGCATTTCACGACCGCTATGCCCATTGGGAGCTGTAATGCTTTTATCAACCTGTCCAGTAAGGCTGCGTGTTGCAGTGGCGTACCGTCCGCTCGGAGGTAGCCCATCCTCTTCCAGCGCGCTAGACCTGCATGTACTGTGGACGTCACATAGGCTGAGTCACTGTACACGTTACTTACTGGTCTGCATGATTCTCAATGGCGAGTATCAACGCCAATAATTCTGCAGCTTGCGCAGAATAGTGAGAGGGTATTCGCGCACTGACGAGTACTTGGAACTCTTCATTTGCTAGGTGTTTTACCACGGCCACGCCTGTATATCTTTGTCCGTCTTCTTGATCGATTCTTGAAAAACCGTCAATGAACACGATTTCGCGACCTACCAGGGCATTTTCCTTTACCCTGGGGATTTCATCATAGAATTCCTCATAATTCGCACAGTCATGTATAGGTTCTCCTTCTGCGACTGGCTCAGCTATGAATGTAGCAGGGTTCACAGTTTTACATCGAACTATTTTGATCGATGGGTTGGAGATAATCACCTCATAGGCAGATGCTCTCTGTGAAGTCAGCGTGCCCTTTGGCTTCTCTAGTATGGCGAATAACGAGTGCTCGACGTACAGTGTCATGGAGCACCCCATCACAATAGATGACGCCTTCTCAATGGTGAATACGGCAGCAGCTAGATTTTGTTCGCATGGGAAGTGGCCCCTCATGACCGGGTCCAGACTCCCGCTGTAATATGCTAGGGGCTTATTCCCCAGCGAGGTTCGCTGCACGAGCACTGCCGTCATAAAATTACCATCAGAGTGTGAGAACAGGTAGAATTCCTCTGCATAATTAGGAATCCCGAGAACTGGGGCCTTACAAATTGCCCCCTTAAGTTCTGCAAACCCCTTCTCCATTGCCTCAGTCCATTCCATAGCCGATTGGATAGCACAGCGAGTAGAGCGCTCGCTTTGACATCTGTGCAGAGCCTGCTGATTCAGGTTCTAATCCAGGCAGGGCCAAACTCAGCCTTTCATCTTTCCGAGATCGATAAATGAGCACCACACACCGTGGGTAATAAGCAGCGCTCAGATACCTAAGGGTTCGTAGCGCTATATAAATACTAAATTATTATTATTATTATTAATCAATTTCTCCTTTTGTTGCCTGGGCTTTCTTCAAAGCCTGAAGCAGAGGCTTGGTGTACGAGCTGTAGTCGAAAACCCATGCTCTGACATAATTGCACAGGTCTAAGAAGCTTTGCATTTTTTTTATCGTGAATGGTTTAGCCGTGTTCATGATAGCTTCAGCCCTTTCTGGGGTTACCTTTTTTCCTTCGTGTGAGATTAGCTGGCCTATGTACAGCACCTCTCGCTGACAGTATTGTAACTTTTCCTTATCAACTTTGTATGCTTTCTCAGAAAGGATTGGCAGTAGCTGGACAGAGTCGCGCCAGGATTGTTCCTCAGTGTTGCTGCAGATCAGAATGTCATCCACATACTGCAAAACAACACTATCTACTGCAATATTGTTTATGTCTATCTGCTGGACTCTGTTGAAAATGGATGGAGACTCACAGTACCCCTGTGGCAACCTCGTGCTTTTCAGGCGCATTTGTCTGAAAGTAAATGACGTCAGATCTTGAGAGTCATGGTGCAAAAGGATTGAGAAAAATGCATTTTTCAGGTCTATCACCGTGAAATATTTTGCCTCATTTGGTATGTTGCACAGAATTGTGGATGGATTAGGGACTAGAGGGAATTCTGCTTCAACTATATCGTTTAATGCTCGTAAATCTTGGATTAAACGCCAAGACCCTCCCTTTGATTTCTTGACAGGGTAAATAACCATGTTGCAAGGTGATTCTGACATCACTAGGATGCCCTGCTCCATCATGGCGGAAATTGTCTTTGCGATCCCCTCCTCTGCCTCTCCGAACATGGGATATTGTTGCGCTGTGGTAAAATTGCTCCTGGTTTCAGTTTAATTTTTACTTCACCTGCCCCTTGCAGGAGGCCCTACGTCATAGGGCACTGTAGTCCATACCGCGGCAGGCACTTGGGCCATGTCGTAATCAAAGTATTCTGGACGTATCAGCGCCAACATCATTCTCTGTGGCACCTCCCGTTTGATCATTTTGACCCAAAATGTGAGACTTACTTCCACCCTCGTCTCTTCCAGGTCAGGGTGTTCTTCGAACAGATCATCATCAGTGACGTCAGTCACTCGATACCCTTCCTCAATGGCGATAAAAGCGCACCATTGTCTTCCTTCGTCATCATATCCTACTACCAGTACCACTTTCCCTCGCACTGTGGCAGATTGTATCATTAAGCAAAATGCTTGTCCCTCCTCTTCATGCATAGGTATTCTGGATCTGAATAAAAACTCATCAGGTGTCCTTATAGTTCTATCTGCGAGGCCAGGCAATCCCACCATGAGCACCCGCACCCCATATGCAAAGACTTCTGGCTCTAATGGTGTAGCTCTCATGGCTATACGTCCGGAATATGCTCTGATCATTTCGCACACGGTTGAATAATGCATTCCTGGAGTGGAGCACACTATACCGTTCTCGGTAAATGAGATTGTCATATCCAACTTAGTCATTAAGTCCCGACCCAGGATGTTTACTGGGGTCTGACGTAAGTATAATAAGGGTACATTCATTTTGCGTTCTCCCACAGAGACTGGGAGTGCGTCTGTAAAGGGAACTCTACTGTGAGCTTCTGTGAAACTCTGAGCATCTGTGGCCTCGCCAGACAAAGAAAATTGGCCTTCTCCTATGCATGAGCGCGTCGCGCCCGTGTCTACTAAGAAGGAATACTCTTTACCCCCTATGACGACATTCACCCTAGGTTCCCTGTTAGGGTCTGGCGTCACTGATAGGATAGAGCACATCAGGGTTCCCCATGAGCTGTCCTATTTTATATATAGGTTCGGCCCACTGTACACTTGTTGATTTCCCCCAGCCCCAGGGTTGACTCCCCCTCCGGAGCTAGTGCCCTGTGACATTTGCGATGGTGCCTGCTGGGATTGTCTCTGCGGTACGTTCACCATGTGTGGGGGATGAACCACTTGCTGTGCACCTTGCTGCAGCCCTGGCGTCTGCTGCTGCACTGAGTGATTTTGTGCAGTGCCCTGCTGCGGGACGGCAGGCTGATTCACCATGCCTGCCCCCATCCCTTGGCTATTTTGCCACATGCCTTGGCTTCTGCACACACGCGCCACATGTCCTGTCATTCCACACAGCCAACATACTGGCGGTGGTCGGGCCATCTGTCCATCTGGCATAGCTGGACCGCCCATCTGTGCGTTCTGAAAGCCATTTGAATTATTCTGAAAGCCTCCCTGGTTACCTCGAAACCCTCCCTGATTACTCTGCCATCCTCTTCCTCCAAAACACCTTCCCGTCAGGTAAAATCCTGCGTTACCCTGATTGTTCTGCGATGGGTTAGTTGCTTGCTGTGCGCTTGGCTCAGCTGGGCTCGTCAGCATGGCTACCTCAAGAGCATACGTTGAAAGTTTCTTTTGCACCAGCTTTGCCTCCTCACCCTTACCGGTTGCTTTCGTTTTCCGATTCTTTTCTTGCAGCAGTCTACAGTAGTGTGCAATTGTCAACTGTATTTCGGCCCATGGTTTTGCTTCTACTCCTACCAATTTTTTGAGCTGCTTCTGCACCGGTTCAGGCAACCCCTGGCATAACATGTGGTAGAATACAGGGATAGATTTCGTCTAAGACTCATGCATTTCGAGCACCCACGCGCCTTGAAAATTCTGGATATAGAGCAACGGATCCTCTGACTCTTTCATTTTCCGAGTCATTATAGCCCCCATATCAGAAGTGTCTGGATATAGCGTTCACAGCACTTTCCACACTGCTGCCCTACAGTTATAAAATGCTGCTCCATCATGGGAGGTGTTAGTTAGGATTACCCTAGGATAGCCTGCCCGTTTCCATACATCATCTGCTCTTTCACCAGGTATGGCAATTAGGAGGCCCTTAATTTCCCCTATAGCTAAGGTGACACCCCCCGTCATTTTCTCTAACTCATGTATCCACTTTCCGGCTCCCGATGTCAGCATTGGAAGCTTATTTTTAAGGTTCTCTAGGTCCTTGTGTGGCCATGGAATATATTGTGGTTTTGCTCCCCCCTTTTCTAGCAACGGGAATTGGAATGCGCAGTCCTCCTTTTCCTTCCTCATAGATCCCCTGTCTACCGCTGGGGTGGCATACCCACCTTGCCATCTTCCTGGCAATGCCCTTAATCTGTCTGCATAGGTAGGTGCTGCTGCCTCCCTCTGACCGTGGGGTGTTCCTTCTTGTCAGCCGGACTGCGCGGCAGACTTCGGTGCTCTACTTGTGGACCCGCTAGCATCTGAACATCGTACCCCTCGGTCCCCTGGGGACCGTTTTTTGCACTGTATCCCTTCTTTATGTGCCACATTCTCCGTTTCCCCACCGGAGTCAGATCCTGAATGCTCCCAGTTTACACAGCTCCTTGCATCTTCTTCGTTCTGCCCAATCTGCAGCCTGTCTAGGGACAGTCCCCTGTTCCCACTACTTCGGGTGACATCCTCAGTGTCATATAGCTGAGTGTTCTCTAAGCGCTCATCTTCCGTTCCCCCATCGGATATCTGCTCTAGCCCCATCTCATCGTATATTTTATCAATCGTTTCCCCGATGCTTCTGGTGTCAAAGTCATCTCCAATATTTGTCCCACTTATACCTTGCACCGAGTCGTATACAGGAAAGAATTCTTCTATGTCTTCCCATTCTACAACAGGATTGGGATTTTTAACTTCCCGCTCTAGATATTCAAGATGCCATGCCCTCTGTCTGCGCTTACGTTCCATTTCCTCATTTACTTACTTGCTCTTCCTCTCTTCTTCTCTAGCCTTATATACTTCCCATGTTCTTTCGTTTCTACGTTCTTTTGCCCTTCTAATTTCCTCCTCTTCTCGTTTCTTAGCTCTCTTCTCACGTACCCTTTGCTCTTCTTCCATCCTTTGCTTAGTCTGTCTGTACCGGTCGTAGGCTACCTCTTTTCTGCGATCGAGCTTTTTCTCATGCTCTTCGCGATATAGTTGTTCTCGCCTTAGCCTATCTTTCTTTTTTTGTCCTTTCATCCCTTACTTCCATCTCTTTCTCTCTCTCTCTCCTTTGCGTCTCATCAGACCTCTCCCTTGGCCTCAAATCATCACTTCCTTTTCCATCCAACTTCAGTAATATCTGACCTCCCATCCATTCGTCTTTCGCGAATGCCATCTCATCAACTCTACCTTATTTATTTATTTATTTCCCTCTTTCTCCTTATCTGGAAGTGCACAACTCTGTGCCCAATCTTTCCCTTCATCTTCACATCTCTCTTTGTCCCTTGAGACTGCAGAGGCGATATTGTTTTCCTGTTCCTTTCCCTTATTATCGTCACTACTGTATGTAGGCGACTCATATCAGGCTTGCTATATCCCGTGGCTGCCTTAAGTTCTCTTAGTGGGTAAAGCCCCTCTGTTTTACTCCCTTCAGTGACTGGCTCAGGTGGAGCTGGTGGCACGATAGGCGTCTCACCCCCCTCCGTACATACATTTAGTATCCAGTCTGTGGGTGGTTCTTCCACCTTCGTTTCTTCAAACATCTTCCACAATTCTAGAACAGCAAGACGTTTCTCTAGCTTCTTGCCTGTATATGTGGCGTGTAGGAAGGTCGTCATATGCTGTAAAACAGCCTTGGAAAGAGACCCATTCTGTGGCCAAGGCATGAACATTTTGTGGGCGGTACCCTTAACCAACTCTGTGCTATACTTTTTGAGTTTTGGTGCGTGCTTAGGTAGTTGCATGCACAGATGCGCAAGTGGGGTGACCTCCCCCATTTTTGATTCCGCCACCAACAATGTTTATACAATATTTTATCCTTCCAATAGTATGAGCAAGCACCAAATACGCAAGCTCCGATCCAAGCTTTTCCCGCCAAAATTTTACTATCAATTAGCTCAAAACCATCAATTCATTGGCGATTCCCTCTCAGTTACAGAATCGCGTAAAACCAAATTTCATTTCACACAATCAATAATACAATTATTTTACATTCGACATACAACAAAACACATGTGACAGACACTTGACAGACTAGACAGACACCAGCTGGTCATACATATACCTGCCTTCTAATTAATACCCCGTCATGGAGTTTAAAGGAACTCCTTTGATGCGTCTTTAAACGTCACCGTAGTCTATTTGTCCCTTATTATATGGGCTACGAGTTCACGTTTCTTCTGACCGCTGTATTAAAGCGCAGGAATAAGGCGAATCCTTATGTTTTTATCTCAGGTGCCCCCCTGGTAATCCTTCGTTTTTATCTCAGGTGTCCCCCTGGTAATCCTTCGTTTTTATCTTAGGTGTCCCCCCGGTAACCCTTGTTTTTCTCTCGGGTGTCCCCCCGGTATCCACTCTTTATCTCTTATGCTTGAGTCATTACCCCCTATATATATATATAGAGTCTTCTCTACTTCTGACTTCTGACACCACCCACCGTTACCTTTCCCTTACTGGCTCTAATGCCTACACGACATTTGCCAAAGTAACGAGTTTGTTGTTTCACTCACCAATCGCATCTTCTCCTCTCTGGGACTTCGGGATCACCGCCCTTTCCTCTTCCAGCCTTTTAAGGTTTTTTCGTCCGATTGGCTGCCCGTGGGAATGGGAAGGGTTATGCTTGGAAAGGCGGGTTCCTTCAGACCCACTGCAGATTTCTTATGGACTTACTCTATCATTGTCCATGGGGAGCTTCTCCGTCTACTCAGCCGGAATGGCGAAAGGACTCGTGATATTGCCGAAGGGCCGGAGTTACTTCGTACCATCGGTCTAAGGTGTCTTAGTATTATATAATCAATAATTATTGGCTGAAACCATCCTCACGCTACCAAGTGTTCAGGAGGAGAGGAATTCACTGATGGGCCCATAGGTCAGCGCTCACCCTCTAGAACTGGTACGACAAGATAGCTGCACCATGTGAGGACAGGGGGTGCAGGATTCACTTACTCCAACACGACTCAATAATGAGGACTCAGTAAGTTGGCAAAGGGAAGTCTGTTTAATGACAAGTACATCAAACAGAGAAACAAATGGAAATCAGCAGCATTGCGATCAACTGTCTCGCTCCGACTTCCTCGAACTTCAGTTGAACAGCAATTCTTATAGGCAATAGTCGGCATCATTGACGTCTAACTCTACAAAAACTCTACATGCAATATAATTGGTTAGGAAAGGTAACTTAAGTATAGGTGCTATATCTGTATATGATAATAGGGCATGCAGATTGGATAACTCTTATCGGGTGGGCGTCTACGCCCATCCCACTACATCACACGTGATTGACGTCACTACAAGTACAACGTCTCATTGGTTCTACTATCTATAGGACTCCAGATAATTTGGTCCATTGTGATTGGGCAGGTTACACCCCTAGACATAAATCCCCATTTTAATTAGCAGCATGCAGAATGGACACCCATGTACCTGGTGTTCCAAGTTTCACCCTGCCTCCCTTCCATCAATCAGTATCTTAAAGCTATGTGTCAATTAGTTGGCTGGGTATGGCCTCGAAACTGCAGGCTCTTATCAGGAAAAGTTATGGCTTCCTCGGGTCCTGGATGACATCAGGCGGTGGTACTTCTTCGCGCCTGGCTGGTCACGTGTTAGTTCACCATGAATCTGCTTCAGTTTCCAGCTTTTAGTGCATTTAATTCTGTTTCAGCCTCGCCACCTGCATGGGCCCCCCTTATCTTGACCTTCATGAAGCAGGCTGGTATGCTCTGAAGTTTGAGTCTTGTTAGCTGACGCTCTCCTCCCTTTCTCTGGTTGACCTCGATTTCCTAGGCATGAGCCGCTCTTTGTTGAGTTTCGATTCAGCTCCTTCTCTTGCTTTTGGCTGGGTTACGAAACTTGGCCTGTCAGGCCTCTAGCAGCCTGGGTACATTTCTGCTTTTACAAAATGGAGTCGCACTTGTATAATGTGCCTTATTGAGGTAGATATATGGTTGCGCTTGCCGCTCTAATCTTCTACTAAGCATTGCAAGCAGTATCGTTTCTTTTGCCTCTTGTGTTCCAAGCCTATTTACACACGTTTGACAGGTCAGTTGCTCCCATCTTGTCTCGTAGCAACGTTACCTCACATTTTAACATCGTCTCTTCTCTGTGTCCAATACATTTATTTTCGTAGTTACTCGCTCTGGCGTGCTATCTTCGATAGCTGCTTTTGTTGATTCCCGAGTCTGTTCAGGCCCTTGAGTCATTTCCACTGGCCTTCCACTAGGGCTCTTTGGGTCTCTTCATGGACCGTCTGTAGGTACTCTTCATTTCGTATCAGTGGCTGGTACGGCTGTCTGATAGGGTACCGTGCTGCCCAGGGTTGGCTGGTTATGGGCGCTTCAACAGGTATGGATCTTCTGATGTATACTGGGCAGAGTCCCAGTGCATCTCTTTGTTGGTTCATATGCTCCTCATACATCACATACCTTGGCGAGTATGTTCCTGATACCTCGAAATGAGGGGAAGGGGTGCAGGCCATGTCTGGGACCTCCTCTACAGGGTCTGAACACGATCCTATGAGAGTCTGACACTTCCAAAATCAACCCCATGACAAGGGATGAACACACTAGGTTGTGTATCCTCTCCCTAAATATTAATGGGTTAACCTACCCAGTCAAAAGGAGAACGTTGGAAAGATACTTACGAAGAGAAAGCCCAGACATTATAACTATACCCAGAGACTCATGTTCAGACCCAGGACAGGGATAGAATGGGACAACGAGAGTACCGCCAAAACTACCAAGCCAATGACAAGGGCGAGGGGGGGAGTATTGATAGCCTTGCAGAACAATTTAGACCTTATGGTCATCAACGTAGAGATTGACTTACAGGGGAAATACTCGGTCCTGAACCTAAAAGGGAGGGGGGAAGGATATACTATAGCAACGATTTATGCTCCTAACTAGGGGCAAGACTCCTTCATCCAAAAATCATTGAACAAATTGGAAATCTTTGCTAAAGGCCCAATAATATTATCGAGGGACTACAACCTAGCCTGGGACCAGGAGATAGGATAGGAGTAGAAGAGTTCTGGGGGCTGAGGGCAAACCTTCGAAAGAACTTGCAAGGAAAATAGATAGGCTGGCACGAGTGGACGTCTGGAGAGAGAAGCAAGGAGGCAAGGAATGGTAGACATTCTATTCCCATGTTCACTGGTCACCATCAAGGATAGATTACACCTGGGTGTACCATGCAACATTGGGCTGAGTATCAGAAATACAAGTGGGGGCAATAACTTTTTCCAACCATGCCCCCTTGACCCTGACAATTAACAGGCAAACAGTCCCCATAGGTTTGTGGAAATGGAGATACCCCTCCCACCTGCTTAAGGATGAGATCAAAAGGGAGCAGATTATAGAGGGGATAGAGGCATACTTTGGAGACAATAACTGTGGGGACACATCTGTGCACAAGCGGTGGGATGCATTCAAGGGAACGATAAGGGGGGAGATCATTGCTATCAAAGCCCGTAGAGATATAGAGATTAACCAGCTTGAAAAAGAACTGGAGGGAAAACTGAGGGGGTAATGGCCCGGATGGGGTGGGGGCGAGCGAGGAAACTAGAAGCGAATATAGATCCATAAAAGGCAAATTCAATATAATCCAGACCAGAGCAGCAGAACTTTCCCTACTATTCCTCAAACAGAAATACTACGTCAAGGAAAACAAAACAGGTAAGCTTTTAGCTAAGATGGTGAGAAGGGAGGAGAAGGCCAAAACTATACTAAAAATTAGAATGGAAGGGGGGACACGAGCACGAATACAGCAGACCTAGCACGAGAATTTTTAAGATTTTACACCGAATTGTACACCTCCGAAAACCGCTTGGAGCAGCGACAGGAGAGATACATAGGTAAGTGTCCTATAATAAAAATAACAGAGCAGTAGACGGAAGCTCTTGAGCAAAGCATTACCACAGAGGAGGTGCGCAGAGCCATATGCTCGCTCCCAGGGACATAATTTCACCAAAACGCCAGGGGTAGCGGAGGTTACATCAGACGACCCTTGACCTCTGATGACATCACAGGAAGTGATGTCATTTGACCCAACCCCGAAGTGACATCACGGGAAATGAAGGAACACGACATTTTGCCCCTTGAGAAAACAGGAAGGGCCATCACATAGCATTGTTCATGCCTACACAACCAAAAATATGGTTATGATATCACTATAATATGATATACATTTCGTACAAGAATGGATCATCATATATATCGTTAATATCAGTGTGCATAGGCCCATATTACCACATTACTGTGAATGCAAGAAGACATCCAAGGCCAAATGATAATGATGTGTTATTATAAAGCACTTACGCTTAAGTGCTTTATATAGAACAAATATACATGCAATATCACCCAACCAGTGTTGGTACAAATTTTTTGACCTGCCTGAAATAAACCTTTAATGAGTAATTATTGTATAGAATTCCAGAATGACAAATTATGTGTTCTTTTTTATAATTCTTATTTAGGGTCACTACTCAAAGTGTTATACTAGTGCAACCCCCTATTTTCTTAAGAGGTCTGAACAAGAAAGCCAGCCACTCCAGAAACAAAGAGCCACATAGGGTAGCAAGGGAGACCACAGGGGTAGCAAGGGAGACCTCAGGGGTCACACTTGCGACCCCTGGTGACCCCCAAATGACATCCCTGCTCGCTCCCCCTCAACAAGTCCCCAAGCCCGGATGGATTTACCTCAGAGTCTTACAGGTAATTTCGGGAAACCTTAATACCATTCCTAGTACACCTCTTTAATGAATTTGGCAAGGAGGAGCAAATTACCCCTTACGTGGAAGAGGCAAAGGCAGTCTTGATCCCTAAAGGGGGCAAAGACCCCACCATGTGTGGATCATATAGGCCGATCGCATTAATCAATGCTGACGCTAAGATTTATACGAAAGTCTTAGCGAATCGCCTAGATCAAACCCTACCAGGCATCATTAGCACAGACCATTTCGGCTTCCTTCATTAGGGGCAGTCAAATGAGTGACAACACAAAGAGGGTAACGCATCTCATAGAAAAAGTTTAAAGTTAATAAGTAAAATATCCCGGCCAACCTTGTTGCGCTAGATGCCGAAAAGGCCTTTGACAGGGTAGAATGGCAATTTCTTTTCATCACTATGGGGAAGATGGGATTCGGGGATAACTTCCTGGTAAAAATCCAGGCTAACTATTAGAACCCATCCGTACGCTTAGCAATCAATGGTCAGTTAACTAAGGCCATAAAAGTATGAAGGGGAACAAAACAGGGATGCCCTCTTTCCCCAATGCTCTACGCGATACATTTGGAGCATCTACTAGCGGCAGTGAGAAGTAATAAGGATATAGCAGGTGTGCCATTCGGAGGAAGGGTACATGAAATAGTTGCTTTTGCGGACAATATGTTACTGACAGCCCCTTGGAGAAAGAACTGCAGCAGTTTGGGGCACTGTCAGGATTGAAAATAAACACCCACACATCAGAGGTCCTCAACCTGACGGTTCAGACAGAAATAGAAAGGGAAATCTGAAAAGAACTTCCATGCAGCGGGGCAGAGAAGACTATAACTTACTTGGGGATTAAACTGACAAGAACGCTGGAGGAATTGTTCAGGGCTAACTATTCCTCTTTGTTAGAGGCTATAAAGAACAAATTGGCAGACTGGGGCTCTCTAACGTTAACATGGCTAGGCAGAATTAACGTTATCAAGATGGTCATCCTTCACCAACCTTTATACTATTTCATGACTCTTCCAATACAGCTCCCTGTATCGTACTTCAGAGCGATCTTAAAATACACTGGGAGATTTGTGTGGAACCACAAACACCCAAGGATAGCCGAGAAGGGCTATGATGATGCCAAGGGATGCCAAGGGATAAGGGGCGGAATGGGGGAACCAGACTTTGAGGTATACTTCTTGGCGGCCCAGGTTAGAGTGATCAGAGACTGGCTGAGAGATGTTCGGGACAAGGTATGGAGGGAAATGGACAGGGTGTGGTGGGGAAAAAAACCTAGAGGAGGTATTATGGAAACTCAAGGAGTATAAGCAGACAAACATGTACTGTAGCAAACTAACAGCGGTAGTGGTGGAATCCTGGCATGCTCAAATTACCACTTTCCCTTCACCACTACACCAATCTTTGGAAACTCACAATTCTCTCCGGGGAGGTATGGGAAGGGATTTAGTCAATGGCGCGAGGGAAGATGCCACAAGATCCGAGACATGTTTGAGGGCACTGAGATCAAATCCTTCATCCAGTGTAAGGCTGACTTTGCGGTGGGAGAAGAGGAGAGGTTCAGATATACTCAATTAACGCATTGGCTCATGCACCTGGCTATGAAAGAAGTAGCGATATGACCCCTAACACCATTCAAGTAATTTTTACTGACGGACCCGTGGGACAAGCATGTGGTGGGGCCAATTTACAAATACACCAAACTGGGGGCGGACCCAGCGTTAAGGAGATACATGGCGAACTGGGAAGGGGCAGCGGGCCAATTAATAGAGCAGACCGAGTGACAGAGAGTGTGTGCCAGTATTTCTAAACTGTCGAGTCCAGGAAATATGGGTGAAGCCTGTAACGCAATGGCACCTAACCCCCAAAACAAATCATAAATGTTATCCCGCAGCATCTAAGCTATGCTGGCGGGAATGTGGGATGGACAGAACCTGGAGCCATATATGGTGGGAATGCCCGCGTATTCAAACATTCTGGAGAATAATCCAAGAGGCAGTAGAGGAAACTCTAGGGGTGGAATGGGGACAATAGAGGCCTGGCAATGATAGGTTTGGGAGGTCTACTGGACGAATTGCCATCGAAAGCAGAACGGAAAATATATGTGATCCTAATGATGGCCGTAGCATTGGCACTGGCCCAAAAGTGGAAAAGGAAGGTCCCTTCTACTGAACATTGATAGGTGGGTAAAGTGTGGAACTTTGTGGCTCTGGAATGGGTCTCTTATTCGCTACAATGAGATCACCAAGGTTATGTGGAAGACTGGTAGCTGGTGCTGGGATTCTTACAGAAGGGTGCCAGGGGGGCCTGGTGTCCGAGGAGCATTAGACTTTTGGGACTATTGTGAAATGTTTTCCTCTTTACTTGCTCATTGAAAGAAGGCACCCCATCAACCCAAAGGGGCTTTGGAAATAAAAGGGGGAGGAAGTGCTGGAATAGAAAATACAAGGGACTTGCAAAGGGACTGTTTCGGACCGATAGGTGGGGGGACGTTAAAAAAGACTTATGTGAAATGTTTGTAAATGTCAATACAAAAGTTCTATGAAAAAAGAAAAAGATTTGTGAATGCCAAAGGTGAAATTGTTTTGGAAAAAGCCATAGTGAGCCCGACGGAGGGAGGCAAACGTTCGAGAAGGGTCTGAGCATGGAACAGGGGGATCCAGGGGTGAAAAGCCATCACCCACCAGCACATGAATGTAACAGATAAAATCGTTTGAATACAAGCCACAGTGAACCCGACGGAGAAGGCTGATATTCGAGAAGGGTCTTAGCCCGGAAGAGGGAGACCCAGTGGTGAAGAATCATCACCCCAAGTGCAATCAGAAAGGAACTTTTGTTTGTTACTTTTCTTAACATATCAGGCCCTCGGAAGCAAGAGACTTAACCACCGAAGATCGTGATATTGCTAGGAACATTTTGTGGATCTGAGCCCGGATGAGGTTGATCCAGGGGTGTAAAGTCATCACCCAACATGCATAAGGAAAGCAACTTTTCGTTTGTTATTTTGAACACATCAGGTCCTCGGAGGCAAGAGTCATTTTGTAGAAAAGAGACTTAACCACCGGAGGTCCTGATACCTGAGAACAGAACTGTAGACTTGTGCTGGGAAAGCTTGAGCATGTGCTGTGCTCCCGAGTCCCGCCTTGTCCCCTGCTCAAACGTGGGGAAGGGAAACCCCTGATTACCACATCCTGACTTATCATTTGTGAACACTTCTTTCTTTCTTGTGAACCCTATCTCACACCCTTTTCGTTTTTAGTATAGGCCCCTTTGATTTGGCAAGACACCACTGGGACTGCCTTATTATTATTTGATCATTGTAGATTGCTCCCATCTTAGATTTGGGTTTAGATTAGGCGTTTTTCCAACCTACCTATACAGTTTAATAAAACACCCTTGAACTGTGATCACTTGTTTCTGTCTTTACTGTTGCCATCATGAGTTCCTTACAAATACCACTGATAACAAGTACTTCTGTGTCCATTGATCTATAGATGTTTCATACACTAGTCTTGTGTAACCACCTAGATACAGCAGCACACTTCTCCACTGAGGCTATAGTGTGGATCCAATCATTCCTTAGCGACCGCACCATGAGGGTCTTCTCACCTACTGCAGCTGCAGACCCCATCCCCATCACCTGCGGTGTGCCACAGGGATCTTGCGTTTCACCAACACTTTATAAAATGTTCACTAAGCCCCCGTTTGATGACTTGGAACACCTGGGTATCGCGTATACTAACTACGCTGACGATACCCAGATTCTCCTCCCACTCACAGGGGACTACGAAAAGACTTAGCACTAGTGAACAAAATCTACAGCATCGTTCAGGCATGGATGGCAACCCATGGCCTATGCCTGAACGATGATAAAACCAAGCTACTTATCCTAGGCACTGCTTCCCTCATTAATAAACTAAATACAAACTACTCCTCCATCATCGATGAGAACTGTATACAAGTAGCCAAAGAAGTAAAAACGTTAGGTATTTACCTTGACTCCACCTTATCATTCTCCAGACAAGTAAATTCCCTAGCCTCATCAACAGCTTACACATGCAAACTAATCAGAGCAGGAAAACAATTCTTATCTCAGCACAGTTGTCTAACATTAGCCAGAGCCCTAATCATCTCCAAACTAGACTACTGCAACGCATTGTACATAGGAGCTACTAAATCCACCATCAACAAAATTCAGTTACAGCAAAACAATGCCATCCGAGCAGCATTGAACATTCCCAAGAGAGAACACATCTCAGAAACAAGAAGGAAACACAAATGGGTCTCCACCCACGAGAAAATCAGACTCAAAACCGCATCCCTCACATACAAATCACTTTATAATAAAGCCCCACAATACTTAAAGGACAGATTCACCAGAACACACTCCACTAGACAAACTAGACTAGCCAACACCAATCGCCTCCAAGTACCCCGATTCAAACTTGCCACCATAGGCGGAGCTAGCTTCCCAGTCAAAGCTGCTCAATTGTGGAATGAACTACCCATCACTGCGAGGCTAGAACAATCTTTCACCAAATTCAGGCAATATGTGGTCAAACGGTTGACAACAACAAATGTTAAATGAATGCATGAATTTGCTCCTACCTGTCTGTTACCTGCCACATGTTTTATTCGCCTGTAAACCTATAACTATTGTAACCTGTAACCTGTAACCGTGCTCTAAGCTGTACATATTCTTACCTTCTGCGCCCTTATCCCCCAGGGTCCGGTGCGCATAATAAATACTAAACAAACAAACAAACAAGCTGTAGCCTGCTTTAGAGATTTTGGTTATCCTGTTACAAGTACTTCTTTATGTATATTTTACATTTAGGCTCCACGTCGAATCTGGAAAAGGACATTCCCCAAATGTGTGATTGTGGACAAATAACGCCTCCCTCTGCGCCTTGGTTCTTATATCTGGCTGAAATGAGAGCGCCTGGAAACACAGGTGTTAGATACATCTGAAGGTCGTGTGCTATCATTTCCCGTGATGTCACGTGGGGCTGGGGTCAAATGACATCTCTTCCTGTGAGGCCATCAGAGGTCAAGGATCATGTGATGCCACTTCCGCTACCACTAGCATTTTGGTGAAATGACGTCCCTTGTGAGGAGTATTGAGGAGGAGGTTGAGATCAATGAGGGTGTGAAGATTGAGATCAAGGGGGTGGTGAATATTGAGGAGGAGGTAGAAAGTGAGGTGGTTAAGAGTGAGAAAGTGAGGAAGATTGGCATGCAATGGAGTAGGAAGGAGGAGAAAGAAATACTCTGGAGAAGAGGAGTTCAGTTTGGAGAAGGTGGGGCAAGATATGAAGGAAGGTAGATGGAGAGCCTGAACTAAGAGGTTTGAGGAAGAGAAACGTCCAGGAAGAAGAGCAGGCATCTTGCAAGCCTAACAAGAGGGAGGAGGGGTGGAGATGCACAGTTGTGGCAAAGTGTGGACTAGGTAGACGAGTAGCTGAAGGAGGTGTGTGGTAGGGTGGAGAGGAATAGAAGGAGAAGACTAAATAGGCACAAGTCCACTGTGACCTATTAAGGAGGCAGACAAGAACAGGATGTTTGGAACGAGAGCCAGGGCCTCAGGACAGGGAGCTGGATAATGGAGCCTGATTCAGCATGTAGACCAGCAAAGGTGGCCAGCCTCCTGATGGAAGCTTTGTAGTTCAACTTGCTATTACCTTCCCTATCTATGATGTCTACCCCACCCTAAATTGCAAGTGTGCAAGGAGTCTGACACCCAGGCAGAGAGTTCACCCAGGAGCCTTGGACTAGAAGAAGACCTGAAGCAAAGGAACCAGGAGCCAAGAAAGATGTGGGGCCATTTACCCCACCACTGTGAGTGACTGAGAATTGACAATAATTACTGGGAAGGGACATCGGTTGGGGGATAACAGAACCCAGAGACTTCCTGATGAATCTTGAAACATTATTGTTGGAACCTGAAGGAGTGTCCATCCTGTTGTTGCTACATTTACCTGATGTGACTCTTTATAACCATCTCTACTACACCTATATCTGCTAAAATCCCAATCTTTTGCCTCTGTCTGTCATTAATTCTTCTCAGCTGTGTGACAGATTGACAGGTGTTTCAGGCTGCGAATCAAGGCTCATCTGTGGAGTCTTGTGTGAAGACCTCTTAGTTGCCTTTGTCTTGGAATTCGTCTTTTTGGTTCTGGTTTCATGTAGAAAAGGTCAGGCCTCCCCTGACGCCACTGTGCCAAGTAAGTAATCCACCTGGCAGATTGACCCCAGGGAAACAACCCAGTATTCAGAAAAAAAAACAAAAGGGGGAAAAACCTGTAGATATTCCAGTGATGAGCAGAGCAGGTAAGTCCAGAGGGAAATAGCCTGGGGATGTCAAACAGGCTGATCTTGGTAGGTGAGGTAGAAGAATGAAAGGAAAGGACCGTGGTCTGTAGCAGGATAAGACAATAGCGGGAGATCCAGGAGGTGAACAAGGAACAGGACAATGAGAGGTGAGGAAGGTAGGAACTGAGTGCAGCGCACAGCAAGGAGGAATGATCTAGGAACAAGGAGAAGGAAAGGCAATGACAGAAAACACGTGCGCTGAGCAAGGGAGCAGTAGCTGTAGCAAACCAAGGCCGGTACCGCCAAGCATTGTGGCGCAATGCTCAGGAGTGCATTCGGCGCATATGAACGCTGTCAGATGACAACTAGACAGCATTCATAGCTAACTGGGAGCACTTGCAGCAGCCGTCTTGGAGGAAGAAATGGCCGCCGCGAGTCGAGTACAAGACCTCCAGGCTCTCCAGAACGGTCAAGCTTGGCAAGTCATGACACAGATAGTATCAGAAGATGGAACCATGGGAGCTTACCAATAGGTCCAACCAAGCCTAGCACTGTAGGTAGTGAGAGTCACCAAGCGGGCTAAACTCACTAAACCAATCCAAGGTTTGGGTGGCTACACATTTTATAGCATTAATAATCTGGCTGGGTGTGTCATTTCCATGGGCCGAAGGCTCTAACTTCCTGAAGAAACGTGTAGGGAGACAGCAGCGAAGTCAGGCTGACAGTGAAACATGGAATGTACATTGGGGATGGAGTATTATATGAGGTCTATCAGGATATAATCAAGGTGATGCTCCTCAGACATGGGATGGATCTATGTGTTCACTGCACTGCCCATAATGTCGACTTTCAAAATGCTGAATTCCATTACAGCACTGCACAGTGATGACTGTGCCCCACATCCCCCTACGTGCCTTGTCCCTACCCACTGACCTTTTCGGCAGCATACTTCTGTGTGTGCCGCCGTCTTTCCTCTATCCCTGCGGCGTCAGTTCTCTCCCACTAACATGGGTCAGAACTGGCTCTGCAGGGTTCTTTTCTTCTTTTTTTTCTTCTTTTTTAAACTTTTATTTCTTTATTTTCCCCTGCTACCATCTAATGGAAGCGGGGGAGAGCCACACATCCCCCAACCCCCATTATGCCGAATAAGGGGAGCAGGGGACACCCCCGCAATCCCTGCTGCCCTTAGTCGGCATAATGAAGGTTGTTTTTTTTCTGCGCATGGGCAAAGTATTTGTAATGTCGCCACAATCATGACGACATTTTGGTATGTTTCCTTTCCAATTGATTTAGAAGAATGATCCTGGAGATGGCCCAATTACCTCTTACCGTGGAACATCAGGGTGCTGCAAAAACATGAGATCATGCCCTAAGTCATTTTTTTTGGCCCAGCGATTATCAGCATGTGAAAAGATTCTGAGACAATTGCACCATTTGCCAGAAAATCTACCACATCGATGAAGACTGCGCCCCATTGCTACCCCAAACTATTATTGCTCAATTCTTCTAGTTAGGTATGGATGGCATGGGACCTTTAAGGCCATCCAAAACGGGGACTAGATATCTCCTAATATTTGTTGATTATGCTGATCGTTATCCAGGCGTGTTCCCTCTTGACAAAAATACCACACAAATCATCAGGCCCTTAATTCTATACTTTTCCCAGGTGTGGTTTACTTAGCAAATCCTTCCAAATCAAGGATTCACTTTAATTTCTAAACTAATGAATGAGCCAAAGAAAATGTAGCTGAGGTTTGTGAGGTAACAGGAATTCCAGTCATCGACCACATTAGAAAGGCTTGGCAGGTATTCCGTGTTTACTGCAATTTTCTCCTGCTGACAATAAATCCAGAAATCTTTTGCTAATTCGGCCAGAAACCCGACACCATGCCTCTCAGATGGTTGATGTACCACAAAATGGAAGCATTTCCAATGTTGAGGTGAATGTAAGCATTTGCTCTGTTGTCACTCGGTCCGTGATCATAAAAGAGCCAGTTAGAAGCTCTGGACAGTTGATATGGAGATCCTGCTTGCCCTGCAACCATTTGCCACCTATTGCTATGTCACTGCAATAAACCGTTCTTGCGTACATCAGATTTGATGACCAGTTCTGGACTTTAGCTGAAAATTGCATAGCCATTCCAGGTCTCAATATTGCTGTAGCCACCAAAGTAGTTCTCTCCCAGCCTCTTGACCCAGCGGAATCAGGTCAGGATAGGAAAGACGCTTACAGCGGTGTTTTATCTTGAGCCTCCAGAGGCCCTTGTAGTGCAAAAAACCCAGATATATATCATATATGTAAGACCCCCAACAGAGCCACAATTCTGGCCAGAACTTGGGAAATAGCACCTCTTTGCTGAGTGTGAGACACAGTTCCCTCTTTGTGTCATGAATTTTCCTGAGCGGAAGCTGCAGCGTCACTGATGTGTCTATCTGGAAACCCAGAAATTCCATTGAACATGACAGGACCAGGTTGGACTTCACCCAGTTTATCAGGGAGTCTGAGGTCTGCAGAAAGGCTACAAAGACAGCTGTTTCAATGTGGGTCCAAAGCTAATCTGCTACTTGGACCATGAGTCGCATGTCATCCAGATAGACAATCAGGCAAATTCTGTGAGAATGCAGGGTGGCCACTACTGGACAAAACAATTTGGTGAAACACTGCTTTGCTGATGCTAGACCAAATTCGAGACTCACAAAATCATGCATTTGATTTCCCCACTTGAATTGAAAGAAGGAAGCAATATATCCTCTTCCTAGACTCTTTAGCTTCTTTGCTGGTTGCCCAAAAGAACCTCATTTTTAGCATTCTCATTAATGGCCAGCACTGGTGGTGTATCATCTTGCTGAGTTAAGTGGTGTTCAGGTCTCTTGGATACTTCCTCCAGTACTTAGGTTAAGAGTTCAGACACCAACCTTCTCATGATATAGTCCACTTTGAGCCTTTTGAAAGTAGACTTGGGAAATGGAGCCTTTCCAGTATTATCACACAATGGTGTCAGTTCTGGATTGGACCCTCTTGAGAACTTCTGTGACTCTGTGCCACACTCTCTAGGGCATACAATTTCCAAGGACCTTCTCAAACTATTTGCTAGAGCGTCATCAGCGTATACAGGCTCCTATCATAATAATAACAATCCTGCCAATGGCCCTAGTGTCCCTCCTCATAATAATCCAATTCCAAATCCCCCTCCTCTTCTTTTCCCAACCATTCTTCAGAGGAAGACATGATCTGATATGAGTCCCTAGCAGAACAGGGACATCATTTTACCAAAATGCCAGGGGTAGCGGTAGTGACATCACATGACCTCTGATGACATCACAGGAAGTGATGTCATTTGACCACACCCCAAGTGACATCACGGGAAGTGATGGCACACAACCTTTACATGCAACTAACACTCGTGTTTCCAGGCATTCTCATTTCAGCCAGATATAAAGACCAAGGCACAGAGGGAGGTGTGATTTGTCCACAATCACACATTTGGTGAATGCCCTTTTCCAGATTCGACGTGAGGCCTACATGTAAAACATACATAATGCAGTCCTTGTAACAGGGTAACCAAAATCTCTAATGCAGGCTACAGCTACTGTATGAAACATCTATATATCAATGGACACAAAAGTACTCGTTATCTGTGGCATTGATATGTTAAACAAGCCAATAAAGCACTGACCTGGGGAGGCGTGCGCTGTCAGTTTACCCAGGTGCAAAATGCTGCACGAGCAAGGCATGAAAATTAAATCATTGAACAGGATTTAGTATCAACAAAATTCCCTAGTAATAAATGTATCTATGAGTAATTTACCATTCCGATAGAAGAAAGCTTTTGTGCAGAGTGAGGAATCTGAGGGCGTCCTCACTTCTTTCCCCAATATATCCTCCTCCCAGTTGGACAGGGAAAAGCTTTCGCTTTCGGATCCTGGTCTGGGGTTGGATATGGGAGGGAGGATCACCTAGGTGGAGGAGACTTGGGGAGTGGGGATGAGGCACCCTTGAGTGAGACACAGTATCCCCCATTTCCCTTTTATAAGGAGTCAAATATCCCCCAGGTAGTGAGACAAGGAAAAGACAACCAGAGTCATATATCCTCTCTTTATTAACTCAGACATACACAAACACCACTCTGGTACTTGGACGAGGAAGAGGGATGCCGAGTACCAAGACCGTTATGAAACAAACAAACATTGCCTGTACCTGGTGACCACAGGTCGGTATAAATGGCCCGCTCAGGAGAGGCTGAGGAGATCGCCTGTGGAACGCTTGCAGGAGAAGCCTGGAGGTGAGACTAGGGAGACACGTGCCAAAGCGCCTAGGAGCAGCAGAGTCGTTGCAGCGGAAGCAGATTGTGGCAGGAGCATTCAAAAGGTCTCCGGTAGCAGAGTTGGTCTGCATACCTCCTGGAGTCGGAGAGACTCCCTCTCTGTACAACCAAGGCAGCAGAGATCCTGGAACAGAGGTGCGCAGAGCCGGAAGCAGCGACAGCCACAGAGAGCCTGCTGAAGTGGAGATTAGCACCTGGAGACACTGTACCCGGTGAGTCAAAGGAGCCTGAATGACTCCGGGACGCTGTGGGGAGAACTGCGTGGTTTCTGCAGGTCAGATCGCTAGTGAGTGAGTGAGGGACCATTTTGGCAATATGGATGCCGGTCCAGTTTGAAATTAAGACTTTTGACATTACGAACTTTTGAAAAAGCTTGTGAACAGGGTGCAAATTACCAGCAGGAGAGTAAACTGGGAATTTTATGGTAGTTTATTCAATGTGACTAAATGGAACTAAATGAAACCTTTTGTTTTGAATACTGAATCGAAAGAAAGCAAGTGTGATTGAATATCAATTGGATCGAAAGCAGTTGGTGATATTCCCACTGTGAACTGTGTAAACCGAAGAAAACAAGCATTGGCAAGTGTCATAAGAATATAAGGACTTGTGAACTGTGTAAACTGATGAAAACAAGCATTGGCAGGTGCCATAAGAATATAAGGACCTGTGAACTGTGTAAACTGAGGAAAAGTATTGGCAAGTGCCAGAAGACTATAAGGAACTGTGAACTGTGTAAATTGAGGAAAACAAGCATTGGCAAGTGCCAGAAGAATATAAGGAACTGTGTAAACTGAAAGAATAAGCAGTGGCAAAATCTCTGAGAATATTTAAAAGTATAACATGTGAATGGTGGTAAAACAAGCATTGAGAAAGCTCCAAGAGGATAAGTCCAATACCACTGTGAAGCTGAAACAGTGGCAGTGTAACTGTGAAGAAGCAAGTAAGGCGTGTTGTTGTGTGACCTTTGATGGGTGGACCAGGTGGTCCGACAACTATGCCTAGACCAAGTACACCCACCTAAAGAAAAAGCCACTTAACTCACCCATAAGCTTGTGTTTGACTGTCAAAGAGAACATAAGTGATCTGAAATTAAAGAAATTAACTTTGTGATATTAGTGAAATTGATGAAAAATGAAAGGCAACTCCACCAGAAGAGCTGGGATATATCCCAAGGAATTGTATTGTTTTGGAAGATTGAAAAACTTGAAAGCTTGGGGAATGGGAACCCTCTTTTTGTCAAAGTGAACTGTCTGGAATCTTGGGAAAGGGGAAAATCCTTTTTCAACCAAGAGCTGGAAGGAGCACTGAACTTTTATTTGAACACTTCCCATTTTGCTGCTGACCTCCCTAGACATTATATTCAAGTAGATGTGAGGGCAAGTATAGGGCTTGGACACAGAAAGACATTTGCTTTGGACTTCCTGACACAGACTATCCTTAGTTTCAGTTAGGTACGGAAATCCCACCTTTGCATAGGGAAAGTTAGGCCTTTTTTCCAACATTCTTTTTATTATAATAAAAGTTTGTGACCCAAGCTTTACTCAGTTGTCTGTGTCTAATTCCTGATGCCTTCACAGAGGCTGTAAACTGAGGCCATCTGTCTCCTGGTGCATTTATCTTTTAAGTTACGTGAAAAGCAACCACATGTTGTCCACCACAACCCAAGCCGAACATAACACCTTGATGTCCTAGGCTTTGATACATGACTCATCTTCAATCTTTTTTAACGGGGTGAGGTGTGGGGAAGTAGGGGCTTTTGTTGACAAGGAGAGGAAATTACTGACGGGCCCATTGGTCAGCACTCACCCTCGAAAACTAGTAACACAAGATAGCTGCACCAGGCAGGATTCACATACTCCGGCAAGATCCAATAATCAGGACTCAATAAATTGGCAAAGGGAAGTTTGTTTAATGATACATACATCAGCGAATGGAAATCAGCAGCATCGCGATCACCTGCCTCACCCTGACTTCCTCGAACATTAGTCAAACAGCCTCTTTTATGGGCAAAATCTGTCATCATTGACGTCTAATTCTACAAAAAATCATCATGCAATACAATTGGTTGGGAAAGGTGACTTAAGTATAGGTGATATATCTGTATATGGAAATAATGCAAGTGGATTGGATAACTCTTATCGGGTGGGCGTCTCCGCCCTTCCCTCTACACCACACGTGATTGACGTCACTAAAAGTACGTCTCATTGGTTACAGTGTCTATAGGACCCTAGATTACATGGTCCCTTGTGATTGGGCAAGTTACACCCCTAAACATAAATCTCTATTTTAATTAGCAGCTTTAGAGTAGACACCCAGATTCACCCTTCCTCCCTTCTATCAATCAGTGTTTTAGAGCTGTGTGTCAATTAGTTGGCTGGGTATGGCCTCGGATCTGTAGTCTCTTATCAGGAAAAGATATGGCACCCTCTGGTTCTGGATGACATCAGGCGGTGGTACATCTTCGCGCCTGTCTGGTCACGTGGTGGTTCACCGTGAATCTGCTTCAGTTTCCAACCTTTTGTGCATTTAATTCTGTGTGCTCTTAGCCACCTGCATGGGCCTCTCTTATCTTGAACTTCACAGGCAGGCTGGTATTCTCTGTAGTTGGAGTTTCATGAGCTCATGCTCACCTCCCCTTCTCTGGTTGACCTCGATCTCCCCGGCATAAGCCTCTCTTTGTTGAGTTTCGATTCCGCTCCTTCTCTGGTCTTTGCTGGGTTTCTAAACTCGGTCTGTCAGGCCTTTGGCTGCCTGGGTACATTTCTGCTTTCACAAAATGGAGTTGCTTGTGTACATTGTGCAGTATTGAGGTAGATATATGGTTGGTACTTGCCGCTCTACTCTCCTACTAGACATTGCAAGCAGTATCAATTTCTTAGCCTCTTGCATTTCAAGCTTATTTACACACACTCAGCAGAGCGGTTGCTTCCATCTTGCCTTATGGCACCATTCTCTTATGTTTTAACAGTGTCTCTCCCCTGCATCCATTATCATTATCCTTGCGGTTACTAGTACTGGCATTCGTGCTTTCAGTAGCCAAGTCTGTTTGTTCTCGTGGCTGCTCAGGCCCTTGGTTTATTTTCATTGGCCTTCCATTAAGGCTTTAGGGGTCTCCTCGTGGACCGTGTGCAGGTATTCCTCATTCCGTATCAGTGGCTGGTATGGCTGTCTGATAGGGTATCGTGCTGCCCAGGGTTGTCGCGTTATAGCTGCTTCAACCGGTATTGATCTCCTTACGTATAAGGGGCAGAGTCCCAGTGCGGCTCTCTGTTGGTTTATTTGCTCGTCATACGTCACGTACCACGGCAAGCACCTTACTGGCAACTCGCAATGGGGGGGAGGGGTGCGGGTCATATCTGGGACCTCCTCTACACTCCCCCCTCTGGTCGGTTCATCGACCACTCCTACTTCCTCCTTTATATTCAGTTTCTTTGATTCCTTAGCTTCTTGCTCATCGTCTCCTGGGTTTACACAAGAAGGCGTGAAAGTATGCAATTTTGGTGTCCATATCTTTATCACCCCTTTCAAGCTTCCTGCTGTTCTCAAATGCTCATCTTTGTTCCAGGTCATCAACTGGCATTGTCAAATTGGACTGCAGTAAATCCATTTACCTTCGTACCTTCTTCGTTTCTTGGGATAAGTGAATTTTGTTCCTTCTGGTGCAAATTCACTGGCCTTCACGAAGTCCTTTATTTCCTCATCTGTCAGGTCTCTGGCCTTCCAGCCTGGCTCAACATGGACCATCATTTTCATCCCAATGGCCTTCTTTGCTGTTTTCTGGCACTGTGTGATGGTTATCTTGATAACACAGACTCCTAGCAGCCCCATTGCTAGCAAAGCTCCCAGGAACTTGAATATATCTGCCATCCATTGTGGGACCCATGAGAATAGGCTCCCAAACCAGCTGTCGTCGTCCACTTCATCTGTTTCATTGGTCATCTAGTTTTTCAGGGTTGTTAACATGTCTATGACCTATGTGAGGGTTCCATTTTATTCATCGTGTGATGGTATAAATGTGCAACATGATTCTCCAATTTTTGCGCAAACACCTCCATCCATTGCGGTGATCATATCAAGCACATATCTGTTCTGGAGGGTCATCAGTCTGACTGATCTCAGCTCTTCTTTGATCGCATTGAATCCTTTTATTGTGGTGTTGATGGTCTGCAGTAACTCCCATCTCGTTATCTGCAGCCACTTGGTGTTTGCACCAACTTGGATATGCGGCAAGAGTATTGTTGTAAATACTGATGAAGTTAGGCTGAACAGCCTGTGTTCGTAGGAAATGGCATAAAATGTGTCCTCTGATTTGGCGGAGAAGTAATTCTCTCTCTCTTCATCCTTGACATTAGTTCCACAGACCTCCTTTTCCTCAGGTGAGTGTCTGCTTTCGGGAAACTGTCTAAATTCAGTTCATTTTTTGGAATCACTAGTGATGGAACGTGTACGTTCATCAGTGTGCATATGCCTCCCCAGTTTCTCGGTAGCCTTATGTATGCCTTGGATCCACATGCCCAATAGTTGTCCATCAGGACTGCAGTCCCTTACGACATCCCTGGGGCTTTGTATATTCGCCCGCAGTTTTGATTCTCCCCCATTTTCCTCGTGCTATTACTTCTAAAGCACAGTTTTGGGTTTTCCAGCGGTACTATCTGCAAGGGTCTGTTACGCTCACCTAGCTCCCACAGAGGCGTCGATCTGGACTGGACTGCTGCGGTCTCCACCAATGTGACGCGTAGGGCTGAGATGACGGACTGGACTGACCCACCTAGCTTCCTTCGCTTGGCCCGTAGGAATATTCTTCTGCAAGTGGAGAAAGGGAATTAACCACCCGTGGAGTTGAGCGTAAATCCCCCCACCCCGCTGTTCTCCCCACTGATCACCTTGGATGTTCCCTCTTATAGTCTCACCTGATGATTTGAAAAGATGAGCTCTCCATCCTGCATTGAGCGCAGGGGCGCGTAGATAACCAGTTGCTTCACTGGCTCAAAGGAATTGGTGAGTTCCAGGACAATATTGATTTCGATATTCCCGGCAAGACGCCGTAAGTATGTAGTTCGTAAGAGTTCAAATGCCTGACTTTCACTCTTGTCCGATTCCTTGCAGGTTGCAGCTTGACCCTACTGAAGAGTTCCTCATGGCAACCGGTAATGTTCTGGTAAGGATTTGTATTATCCAACACAGTTCGATAAAATAATGTCCATATGTAACCTGTTGCTTTCTCCCTTATTCAGGCGCTGAGAGAAAGTATGAATAATGCCTCCGGCGGTAAAATTAGGTAAGTCTTTTGTGGTAAGTCCTTGTTAGTCCCTTGTTTCACCTGCTGTCCTTTTGTTTCCCCTTAGGGGCCGGGGTTCGGCTAGGATGCAGTGGAAGCTGCGCCGACCCGTGAAGAAGAATAGTACCCCCGGTGGTAAAATCAGGTAAGTCTATAGGGGGTATTCCTCTGTGTATTCCCTTGGCTCACCTTGCTGTTCTTGTCTTCTCCTTAGGTGCCGGAGTGCGGCGGTAACATGCAGGAGGATGCGGTGAAATGTGAAGATGCTGTGAAGGCCGGTGAGTTCAGCGCGGCGCTGCAGCAGGCGAGGTGACGCGCATGAAATAACTTCTTTCTTCCAGCTCGAAGGCGCGATGGATCGGGAATTCAGGTAAGGATCAAAGGTATTGCTCTTGTTCTAACCTTTTCTCCTTCTTTCTCCCTTTTTCTAGGAGCGCCAAACTCGAGGCGGGCGTGGCAGAAGACTGGATGCAGACTTGCAGGCACGGTGAGCGTTACGCTGCTGGATGGAGAATAACGCGAAGCATGTGCTGCTCTTCGGGCGTGGTTTAAATAGCCTCCAAAGTAGTCCCAGGTAAGTATTCCTCCCCAGCCCCACCCGAGTAAAAGAAATAGTCCCTAGGTAAAATAGTCCCTTCCAAGCCTCGTTTGGCTTGGAACTCTTACAGCATGGTCTGCATCAAGTAAGTTTGCAGCATGGTCTGCATCAGGTAAGTTTTAATCTATGAGCCTGGCGCCTATGGCGCCAGGACTGACTCTCCATATGAGCCTGGCGCCATAGGCGCCAGGACTGCACCCAAATAGCCCCTAGCGGGGGTTGTTGGGTTTGCTTGGGGTAACTTGATGCCTGCTTCCGGGGTTGCTGGACTTGGTCTGGGTCCCCGGTGGTAGGCATCATGACAGGGTCCTCCTCTGTCTTCGACCCATGTCAACAGCTTTACACATTTTGGCCACAATGGTCTGCATAGTCTCTGTGAGTTCTCTATTGCTTCTTTGCAGGCTCCAAGGACCGTCCAAGCTCGGCAGATTACTACTCCTTCTTCCCATCCATCTGCGGAGACTACTGATCCCCAGATCTGCATTTGTCCTTGGTTCTTCCATATTTGAGCTTCTTCTGCCGTTTTCCCTTGGACGTTCAGTCTTGAGTTTATTTCCCACCTTATTCCTGATCCCTTGACATCAGGGTTTTCATATCTAATCACATGATTCTTGTTGTGCGCCCTGCTTCTTGTTTTGATGTCCTGGACATATCCGTCTTCATCAGGGTAGTCCTTTTCGTTGGCCCATATCAACGAGGCGTCTCTTCCCATGAATTGTCCTCTGGTGTTACACATTGCCACATGTGACAGGTAGTGTGCTATGGGGACATCTATTTCTACAGCCACAAAGATTTTGGACTTGCCCATGCTGTACAGCAGGAGTGCACAGACAAAACATTCTCCTTCTGATTGCCTTCGTCCAACTTCCTTCATGTGCTGGTACCATATGTTGTTTCCAAGATGGGCCGTGCTGTCCAAGTAATCGTTTAACTCGTTATCGGTTTCATATGGACTTCTCTTGATCCTTAGCGTTTTTCTGTGGTTGGCTATCACTATGTCTCTGAATGTGTCTGTACTGCTCTTCCGTTCAGGCAGACTTTAGGGCGTTATCCTTGAAGGGGCAGGTTTCATTTCCTGCCCTTCAGTAATAGGAGGAGGTTTGGCGCTTCTTTTCCTTCCCTCCTGCATTCTTTTGTAGACCTCCTCCCACCGCATGTGATTTATCATCCCTCCAACACGTGGCTGTGTCGTTGGCCCGGTAGTTACTTCTGGCGTTGGAACTGGCATGCTCGCTATCACAGTTGTGGTAGTTGTCTTGCTCAGCTCCTCCTGTAGCTTCTTTGCTCTAAGTATGAGTGCAAACACATACTCAACTACTGCATGTGTTTTCTCAGTGAGTTCTTTCGTTGCTTCCTCTGGTCTATTGAGTGATTTTGCTATTTCACTTCGATTCGGTTTCTTATGTTCCTCCCTGCTTTTTGGAGATGCTTGCTCCACAGGTGATTTCTCTCTTTTAGTTGGTTTGGCCTGCGGTTTCGTAGCCATTGACACTTGCCCTTGTTCGTGTGCACTCAGTGTATGGGTGTGTGCCGTGGACAGTGCTATGCTATCATTCAGTCCGTGCTGACCCTGTCTCCAGCCTTTCTCACCATTCATTACTTTAAGTGTATGCGTGTTACTGCTAATTACATT
This sequence comes from Ambystoma mexicanum, assembly GCF_040938575.1. NCBI lineage: Eukaryota > Metazoa > Chordata > Amphibia > Caudata > Ambystomatidae > Ambystoma > Ambystoma mexicanum. The sequence continues at coordinate 466,770,754 of NC_090929.1, forward strand.
CAACTGTAAATAGTTTGCTTTATCATCAGTTTTTCTTGGAACACGGATGACAATATAAGGTCTGGGTTCTTTTGTGGGCCCAGATGTTCATTACCTGGTGGATGCACAGACATTGGGACGCTTCGTGCACCGATAAAAAAAGCAGTTCTAATAGTTAACGATATAAATACTACAATAGTCACAATGCATATACACATGACGGCCTTAAAAGATAGTTTACAGCATCTCCTTCTGGGAAACCGGGGGCGCCCCTCCCCTGGTGGCACGACTAAGTTACTGTTTTGGGCCCCCATTTCAATCAAGTCCATAGTCCACTATTTATTTCTTTTTTCGTTCTGATCTCGTTGTTCAAAGTTCAGCAAATCAAAATTCAGCAAATACTAAAGTGACAAGTGCTGTTCAATGTCCCCCCTCTTGCGAGTGATGATGATAGTCTCTGAGTATGGAGTACAGTTCCTTTGGGAGACTATGGAAAAAGGTTAGACTACCGTTTTCAGCACATCACATTCATCCTGCATTTGTATGGGCAGCGTATTCCCAGGGCACTCTTCCAACTCGCCTTGGCCCTGGGGACATACAGGACCACGTTTGCTGTGACACCATGAAAGGATGGATCCGCTACAAATCATGCAAAATAAAATATTGAAAAAATAAAAATAAAAATAAAAGTGAAAAAATAAGAAAAAGGTTAAAAAAAAAAACTTAAACACAGCAGTAAGGTTTGCTTCTCTGTTCCTTTCACTTGGTCGTTCGAGGTCGAGTTGGTGAACGGTCTCTCTCTCCCCCATTTACTCCACTGCGGAACGATGATGCAAAAATAGAAAAAATAAGAAAAATAGGAAAAGAAGTTCAAGATGTTGTCCTTGTTTCCGCCTTTTCGGTCCGTTCTACGTTCGAAGCATGAAGAACTGTGTCTTTGTTTCCTTGCTCTGTCCCCAGCTGGGGGATGATGGAAAGTTTTATCTTGGATCTCCCCCTTCTAAGGCTCTTCTTAGCAGTGGATGTCCATAATTGCTTCTTAGTTGTGATGCAATAGCCATCAGGAGCTGATTCACTTGGGCATTTTTTGCTGGATCATTAAGAAAAGCGGGCACATCAATGTTGTGGGGTCTGCCCACTAGTTCTGGAAAGTTTTCAATGAGATGAAAGAAAACACGAAAAGCATAACGACTGTCTTCAGGTGTTAGTGACTTTTGTTCTGGTTCTTTGGCTATAAAGTCACAGGCCTTTTCTTGCAGTGTGATCAGTTGTTTTTTTTTTTCTTCGATCTGTCCCTCGTCGGCTAGTCTGACTGAAATCTCCTCAGGAATTCTTGCTGGAAATTGGACAGCTACACCTGGAGCATGATGCCTTCGAGGAGTGTGCCAAATTTGTGGGGTGTTGGCCGGATTCCTAAGAAAGATGATGACGTCAACATCTGCAGGTCTCCCCACCATTTCCAGATAGTCTGTGACTAATCGAAATAACACGTTGTGTGCCAGCCGTGTATCCTCAGGTGATAGGGACATTTGCCTCGTTTGCTGGGTCCTAATCACAGTCCCTTCTTTTGATGCGAACACGTTTTGCACTTTCCTGCTGCATGAGTTGCAACCACGTGGTTCAGCTTGTACCATACTTGGTTGAGAAAGTAATTGTTTTTTGGATCTCTAATGAATGTCAATGGATCTGTAGTTCTCCCGATAAGTCCTGGACATTCTTCGATGATGCGGAAGAACAAAGTATATGTGATCTCGTCAATGATTACTTGTGGTGGAAGCATCTGTGTCTTTTCTGCTGTGTTCGGGTAGTGTAATGAAAGTTTCTGTTATGACAGTCAGTAGTTGTCAGATTATTTTCTTGTCTGCAGGGTCTTGATTGAATTCAGTAACGCTGGCTTCTCTGCCTATAAGTGATGGGTAGGACAGTACTACCATCTGAAAATATGTGAGCACATCCCACTTGAGACTTCTGCTGGGATAAACCATATGTCCATGAACAAAGTCTTGAGCTTACTTTTACTTCTTTGTGTGGCTTTCAATGTTCATGAGATTAGCGCTTCTGTTGATATGAGTACGCGATTTTCTTCTTTTACCCTGCACCTTTGGCTGCACAGGGTTTTTGCTTGCTTCTTATCGTCTTTTTTATGCCTATAGAAAAGGTTCAGCGTGGACAAGATTTTCACAAAAGTTCTTTTGTTGGCTACATTGAATGTTCATTTAATTGTCCTTTTGTCACCTTTCACTTGGTCTGAAGAACTGTCTTGTTTTGAAAGTATCACTTTAATATATTTTTTTCTCCTCATTCTTGTAACTTGCCTACTCATGCGTCCTTCTTCCTTGCCATAGATCTCGTCTGCACTTGCTGCAGTCCTTCCCCGTTGTCTGTGGATTCCTTGGCAGTAGATGTAGTAGGAGTGCTCTCTCCTATAAAGCGTTTTATATCATTCGTGAAGATCCAGGCTCTTCTGCCTTTGAGCTTGATAGCTGACGGGGTGGAGGCCTCTACGATGAACGGGCCATTAAACCTCGGCTCGTCCCATCTTTTTCTTGTGAAGTTCTTCACGAGGACGCGATCTCCAGGGAAGACAAAAGGCGCGGATGGGCTCTGAGCTGAGCAGGCATCAGCACTGTCTGTTGTGTTTTGTGCTGTGTCGTCTCTTTTCTGCCGTCGCTGCAGCTGGCCTGAAATGACAGTGGAACTGGATGTGAGACAATCCAGATAAGCCTTCATCTCCTCTCCCAGAACCTCTCTAGTTGACTGGGCATCACATCTAGCTCTGTCTCGGGGGGTAAGAGGGGTCCTCATCCTTCTCCCCGTGACTATTTCGTGCAGCGTTAGATGTTGGTCGGAGCCTGGCTGGTTCCGAAGAGCATACAATGCCAGTGGTAGGCAGTGCATCCACCCCTTTCTTAATGTGAGCTTCAACTTGGCTATCCATTCCTTAAGCAAGCCGTTGATCCTTTCACATATCCCGTTTCCTTCTGGGTGATACGCCGATGGGAATTTGTGCTTTATACCAAGCAACAAGCTAATCTGCTCAAAGACTGCATTTGCAAAATGTGCCCCATTATCAGATCTCATTACCTTGCTCACAACCCATCTAGGGAAAACCTCCCTCACCAGGAATTTAGCAGCACAGGCAGCGTCAGGGTGTGTACAGGGGCCTGCTTCTACCCATCTGGAGAAGGGACACACCACCACAAGTAGATACCTGTACCCATTACACACCTGAATCATATCGACATAATCAATATGTAGGTGCTGGAAAGGTCCATTTGGTCTGGGGATAACTCCTCTCACTACTTTTAATGTGTACCCAGAAGTAAATCTCCAGATGAGGACGCAGACACAGTAATAGTGAGGCAGGAATAAGGAACTTTTGGAAAATACTAAACCTCAAAGAGTGGTGGAATGGGTCCAATTACCACGGGTGTGGAATAATAAGACACAGGACTGAGAGCGCTTACCTCACTATATTACAGACCAGCAGTGAGATAGAAAGGAGAGATTAAGGAAACGCAAGAATTCCTCAAGAAATTGGGAATCTGCGGTGATTTACAGAACAGGCCCAGGATTTATCAATGGGATGAAAGGTTTCTCCCCTAAAGAAGAATTATTAATTCCGGCACAAGTCAAAAATCCCCTGAAGAATGTCCTACATTATTGTATCTGAAGGACAGAAACTTGTACAAGTCGGGTTGTTTACATTACACCAATAGGAAATAGGCCATCAATTGTGTGGCATAGGAATCAGAGTGTATGAACCTAAAGAAATGATTATAACATTTTTCACTTATGGTGTTCTTACTTGTGTGGTTTTAACATATGATATATGTTTTATGTACTATGATCATTTTTATGATTGTTTTTATGAAATAGATGAGATTTAAATAATGTATTTTGGATATTTGACTCCATCGTTGATGGGGGAAGAGTGTTAAGCAACACCGGTTGAAATACTGGACTTTCTTTTTGTATATATAAAAAAAAGTGTATGCTCACAGAGCAAGAAGTCTATCCCTAGCTGTGACTCTGAACCATTCTGACAATAGAAGATAATGCAGTTTACCATAAAGAATGCAACATGCTCGGCTAAATTCGGTATAAACCAGTCTTCCGCGAGCGTTGCAGCAAGATTTTCTTTTGACATATGAATGGGGTAGTGAAGCTGTTCTAGCCCTACTTTTAGAAGGGCGACAGGCATTACTGGTTTACCAGTGCTGTCTTGCCTCCACAATCCGTCAGAGGGGTTTAAAGAACACCCTCGACGCTTCCATAAATTTTTCTCCTCCTGAGGTGCCTCCCCCTGGAGCTCCATTAATTGAGATTGCCCCATATTGCTATAGGATTCTGGAGTGGCTCGTGCTACCATCATTCGTTCATGGGTACGTGCCACCTCCACGTCCATGATTGTTTCAGTTTTGGCTGCCATACGTTTGGCTTCCGTGTCCGCTTCATGATTTCCACGTGACATAAAATCTGTCCCTTTGGTATGAGCGGCGCATTTTACGACCGCTATGCCCACTGGGAGCTGTAGTGCTTTTATCAGCCTGTCCAGCAAGGCTGCGTGTTGCACTGGCGTGCCGTCTGCTCGGAGGTAGACCCTCCTCTTCCAGCGCGCTAATCCTGCGTGCACTGTTGACGTCACATAGGCGGAGTCGCTATACACTGTTACTTCCTGGTCTGCATGGTTCTCGATGGTGAGTATCAATGCCACTAGTTCTGCAGCCTGTGCCGAATAGTGAGATGGTATTCGAGCACTGAAAAGTACTCGGAACTCTCCATTCGCCATGTGTTTGATTGCGGCCACGCCTGTATACCTTTGCCCGTCATCTTGATCAATTCTTCATGACCCGTCAATAAAGAAGATCTCTCCACTTGGCAGGGCATTTTCCTTGACCCTGGGGATCTCATCATAGTATTCTTCATAGTTTGCACAGTCATGCACAGGTTCTCCCTCTGTGACTGGCTCGGCTATAAAATTAGCAGGGTTCACAGTTTTGCATCGCACTATTTTGATCGATGGATTAGTGATAATCACCTCGTAGGCTGATGCTCTTTGCGAAGTCAGCGTGCCCTTTGGCTTCTCTAGTATGGCGAATAGTGAGTGCTCAACATATAATGTCATGGAGCACCCCACCACAATGGATGACACCTTCTCAGTGGCAAACGCGGCGGCAGCTAGATTTTGTTTGCACGGGAAGTGGCCCTTCATGACCGGGTCCAGACTCCCGCTGTATTATGCCAGGAGTTTATATCCCAATGAGGTTCGCTGCGCGAGCACTGCTGTCATAAAACTGCCATCGGTATGAGAGAACAGATAGAACTTCTCCGCATAATTAGGAATCCCGAGAACTGGGACCTTACAAATTGCCCCCATGAGTTCTGTAAATCCCTTCTCCATTTCTTCATTCCATTCAATTTCTTCTCTTGTTGCCTGGGCCTTTTTAAGGGCCTGTAACAAGGGCTTGGTATATGAGCTGTAGTCAAAGACACATGCTCTGGCATAATTGCACAAGCCTAATAAGCTTTGCATTTGCTTTATTGTGCACGGCATGGCCGTGTGCATGATAGCCTCGGCCCTTTCTGGGGTTACCTTTTTCCCCTCATGTGAGATTAGCTGCCCTATGTACAACACCTCCTGTTGGCAGTGCTGCAGCTTGTCCTTGTCTACTTTGTATCCTTTCTCAGCCAATATAGTCAATAGCTGGACTGAGTCGTGTCGGCATTGCTCTTCAGTGATGCTGCAGATTAGAATGTCATCTACATACTGCAAAACAACACTGTCCACCGCAATATTGCTTAGGTCCATTTGCAGGACTCTGTTGAAAATAGATGGAGACTCGCAATACCCCTGTGGCAACCTCGTACTTTTCAGGCGCATTTGCCTGAAGGTAAATGACGTCAGGTCTTGTGAGTCACGGTGTAGTGGGATCGAAAAAAATGCATTTTTCAAATCGATCACCGTGAAGTATTTTGCCTCAGTGGGTATGTTGCACAAAATAGTGGATGGATTCGGGACTAGAGGGAACTCGGCTTCGACTATGTCGTTCAATGCTTGTAAATCCTGGATTAAATGCCAAGACCCTCCCTTTGATTTCTTGACAGGAGAAATAACTGTGTTGCACGGCGATTCTGACGTCACAAGGATGCCCTGCTCCATCATGGCAGAGATTGTCTTTGCAATCCCTTCATCCGCTTCTCTGGACATGGGATGCTGTCGTGCCCGTGGCATAATTGCTCCTGGTTTCAGTTTAATTTTTACTTCGCCGGCCCCCTTCAGGAGACCTACATCATAGGGCCCTGTAGTCCATACTTTGGCCGGCACCAGGGCCATGTCATTATCAAAGTATTCTGGACGTACTAATGCTAACATCATCCTCTGCGGTATCTCCCGCCTGATCATTTTGACCCAAAATATGAGACTCACTTCCACCCGCGTCTCTTCTAGGTCATGGTGTTCTTTGAACAGATCGTCATCGGTGACGTCAGTCACTCGATACCCTTCTTCGATGGCACCAAGGTCTGGCCTCATTGTCACATCCCTCAAGCAATACCACTTTTCCTCGCACTGCAGCAGAGTGTATCATTAAGGGAAATACTTGTCCCTCCTCTTCGTGCATGGGTATTCTTGGCCTGAATAGAAACTCATCCGGAGTTCTCATAGTTTTGTCTGCGAGGCCTGGCAACCCCGCCATAAGCACTCGTACGCCATATGCGAATACTTCTGGCTCCAGCGGTACAGCTCTCATGGCTGCACGTCCAGAGTATGTTCTGATCATTTTGCACACGTTTGAATAATGCATTCCTGGGGTGGAGCACACTATGCCATCCTCAGTGAATGAGATGGTCATATTCAATTTCGTCCCGACCCATGATATTTACTGGGGACTGACGAGAATACAATAAAGGTACATTCATGTCGCACTTTCCCATGGAAACTGGGAGTGCATCAGTAAAGGGAACTCTGCTATGAGCTCCAGTAAAACTCTGGGTATCTATTGCCTCGCCGGACAAGGAGAACTTGCCTTCTCGTATGCACGAGCGCGTTGCACCCGTGTCAAAAAAGAAGGAATATTCTTTCCCCCCTATGGTGACATTTACCCTTGGTTCCCTGTTAGGGTCTGGTGTCACTGATAGGATAGAACTCATCAGAGTTCCCTGTGAGCCGTCCTATTTCATATATAGGTTCGGTCCACTGTATGCCTGTGGGTTTCTCCCACCGGAATTAGTGCCCTGAGCCACTTGCGGCAGTGTCTGCTGGAGTAGTCCCTGCGGTACATTCCCCATGTTCTGTGGCTGGACCACTTGCTGTGCCCCCTGCTGCAAGCCAACCGCCTGCTGCTGCACGGCATAGTTTTGTGTATTGCCCTGTTGTGGGGTAGTAGGTTGATTCACCGTTCCTGCCCCCATCCCTTGATTGTTCTTCCACATGCCTTGGCTTCTGCACATACGCGCCACATGTCCTGTCACTCCACACAGCCAACACACTGGCGGTGGTCGGGCCATCTGTACATCTGGCATAGCTGGACTGCCCATTGGTGCGCTCTGGATACCACCTTGAACATTTTGAAAACCTCCTTGGTTACTTCTAAAGCCTCCCTGATTGCTCTGCCATCCTCTTCCTCCAAATCCCCTTCCTCTTGGGTAATATCCCGCGTTACCCTGATTACTGTGGGGCGGTGCACTCAATTCGGCTGGACTTGTTAGCATGGCTCCCTCAAGAGCATATTTTGAGAGCTTCCTTTGCACTAGCTTCGCCTCTCCTCCCTTACGCGATGCCTCTTTCTTTCGATTCTTTTCTTGCAACAGCCTACAGTAATGTGCAATTGTCAACTGGATCTCAGCCCACGGTTTAGCTTCTATTCCTACCAATTTTTTTAGCTGTTTTTGCATCGGTTCTGGTAACCCTTGGCACAATATATGGTAGAATACAGGGATCGATTTCATCCAAGACTCATGCCTTTCGAGCACCCACGCGTCTTGAAAATTCTGGATATAAAGCAACGGATCCTCTGACTCCTTCATTTTTCGAGTCATTATAGCTCCCATATCAGATATGTCTGGATATAGCGTACGGAGCACTTTCCATACTGCTGCTCTACAGTTATTAAATGGTGCTCCGTCATGAGAGGTGTTAGTTATGGTTACCCTAGGGTAGCCTGCCCTTTTCCACACATCGTCTGCTCTTTCTCCGAGTATAGCAATTAGGAGACCCTTGATGTCCCCTATTGCTAGGGTGACGCCCCCTGTCATTTTTTCTAGCTCATGTATCCACTTCCCAGCTCCCGATGTCAACATTGGAAGCTTATTTTTGAGATTCTCTCGGTCCATGTGTGGCCATGGAATATATTGCGTCTTGCTCCACCCTTTTCTAACGTTTCGCACCGCCTCCCTTCGTCATACATCACTTCCTCCGCTTCTCCATCGGAGTCTGACTCTGAATACTCCCAGTTTGCACAACTTCTTGCATCATCTTCGTTCTGCCCATTTTCTAGTCTATCTAGGGAACGTCCCCTACTCTCACTACTTCGGGTGACATCCTCAGTGTCATATAACTGAGTGCTCTCTAAGCGCTCATCTTCCCTTCCTTCTTGGGAGATTCGTTCAACTCCCATCTCATCATACATTTTATCAATCGCTTCCCCAATGCTTCGGGTGTCGAAGTCATCATCAATAATTGTCCCGCTTGTACTTGGTACCGTATCGTTTGCAGGAAAGAATTCTTCTATGTCTTCCCGGTCTACAACAGGATTGGGTTTTATAACTTCCCGTTGCAAATATTCTAAATCTCGCACCCTTTGCCTGCGTTTACGCTCTTCTTCCTCATCCATTTCTCTTCGCTTCTTCGCTTCCTCTCTAGCCTTATCTCCTTCCCTCATCCGTTCATTTCTACATTCTTTTGCCTTTCTACTTTCCTCGTCTTCTCGCTTTTTTACCTTTCTTTCGTGCACTCTCTTCTCTTCCTCTAACCTAAGCCTGTTCTGCCTGTACTTTTCATAGGCTGCATATTGCGGGTGACTGAGCGGTATACCTTGCTCTTTGCGATATAGTTGTTCTTGTCGCAACCTATCCTTCTTTCTTGCCCTTTTGTTTCTTATGTCCACTTCCTTCTCTCTTTCCTTTCTTTGCCCCTCATCTGACCGTTCACTCGGCCTTGCACCATCACTTCCTTGTCCATCTAATTTCAATAGTATCTGCCCTCCCATCCATTCGTCCTTTGCAAATGTTACCTCATCGGCTCCTTTCCGCTTCTTTCCCTCTCTCTCTCTAGCGAGAGGTGCACTCGTTAGTGCCTGGTCCTTTCTTTCCTCACCTCGGCTCTCTTTGACCCACGGGATTGTGGAGGCCGAGTCAATTTCCTGTTCCTTCTCCTTCATCTTGTCACTGCTGCATGCAGGTGACTCATATGCAGGGTTGCTATAACCTGTGGCTGCCTTAAGTTCTCTTAGTGGGTAAAGACCCTCCGACTTACTTCCCTCAACAACTGGTTCTGGCGGGGCCGGTGGCGCGGTAGGCGTCTCACCCCCCTCCGTACATACATTTAATATCCAGTCTGCTGGGGGTTCTTCTTTTGTTTGTTCAAACATTTTCCAAAGCTCGCGAACAGCAAGGCATTTTTCGAGCTTCGTCCCACTATATGTGGCATGTAGGAAGGTGGTCATGTGCTGGAAAACAGCCTTTGACAATTACCCATTTTGGGGCCACGGCATAAACATTTTATTTGCGGTGCCCTTAACCCACTCCTGGCTATATTTCTTCCATTTTGTTGCGTGCTTTGGCAACTGCTTGCATAAGTGTGCAAGTGGGGTAACTTCTTCCATCCTTAATGTTGTCATCAACAGTGTTCATACAGTTTTTCAACTTAACGCTATTATGAGCAAGCACCACATACCCGAGCTCCAATCCAATTTTCCCGCAAAATTTTATACCAACAGTTTTACTGAAAAGAACATCAATTCAGCGGCGAGTCCCTCTGATTTACAGAATCGCGTAAAGCAAAAATACATTGCCATCAATTAATAACAAAATAATTCCACATTCAGCATACACAGAACATATAGGACAGACGCTTGACAGTCTAGACGGACACCAGCTGGTCATACTTATACCTGCCTTCTAATTGTTACCCCGTCATGGGATTTGAACTAACCACTTTATGATGTCTTAAAACGTCATTGTAGCCCAAAGTCCCCCCTCTGTGGGCTCTGGGTTCAAGTTCCTTCTGACCACTCTTTAAAGCGCAGGAACAAGGTCAATTTTACAGTTTTCTCTCGGGTGCCCCCCCCCGGTATTCCTTACAGTTTTTAATCTCGGGTGCCCCCGGTATTCCTTACAGTTTTTAATCTCGGGTGCCACCCCGGTATTCCTTACAGTTTTTAATCTCAGGTGCCCTCCTGATATCCTTACAGTTTTTAATCTCAGGTGCCCTCCTGATATCCTTCCCCAGTTACTTCAGGTGTCCGGGTCCTTACCCCCTATGTGTGTATATATATATATATACATATATATATATATATACACAGTCTTTTGTACTTCTAGCTGTATTATTTTTTTTTATTTTTTTTCCACCACCCACCGTTACCTTGCCTATAAGACCTTTGCCAGGATAACGAGTTTCGTTGTTTCACTCACCAATCGACTCTTTTCCTCTCTGGAACCTCAGGATCACCGCCCCTTCCTCTTCCTGCTTTTATGGTTTTCGTCCGATCCGCTGCCCGTGGGAATGAGAAGGGTTATGCTTGGAAAGGTGGGTTCGTTCAGACCCACTGCAGATTTTTTGGGAATAATTACACTATCATTGTCCACGGGAAGCTTCTCAGCCGGAATGGCGAAAGGACTCATGATGTAACCGAAGGCCCAGAGTTACTTTGTGCCGTCGGTTTAAAGGTGTCTTATAACTATATTAATCGATTATCAATAACCGATGGCCAAAACCATCCTCACGCTACCAAGAGTTGACGAGGAGAGGAAATTACTGACGGGCCCATTGGTCAGCACTCAACCTCAATAACTAGTAATACAAGATAGCTGCACCAGGCGAGGACAGAGTGCAGGATTCAAATACTCCGGCAAGATCCAATAATCAGGACTCAATAAATTGGCAAAGGGAAGTCTGTTTAATGATGCATACATCAGCGAATGGAAATCAGCAGCATCGCGATCACCTGCCTCACCCCAACTTCCTCGAACATTAGTCAAACAGCCTCCTTTATGGGCAAAATCCATCACCATTGACGTCTAATTCTACAAAAAATCATCATGCAATACAATTGGTTGGGAAAGGTAACTTAAGTATAGGTGCTATATCTGTATATGGAAATAATGCAAGTGGATTGATAACTCTTATGGGGTGGGCGTCTATGCCCTTCCCTCTACACCACACGTGATTGACGTCACTAAAAGTACGACGTCTCATTGGTTACAGTGTCTATAGGACCCTAGATTACATGGTCCCTTATGATTGGGCAAGTTACACCCCTAAACATAAATCTCTATTTTAATTAGCAGCTTTAGAGTAGACACCCAGGTGCCTAGTGTCCCAAGATTCACCCTTTCTCCCTTCCATCAATCAGTGTTTTCAGGGCTGTGTGTCAATTAGTTGGCTGGGTATGGCCTCGGATCTGTAGTCTCTTATCAGGAAAAGTTATGGCACCCTCTGGTTCTGGATTTATCAGGCGGTGGTACATCTTCGCGCCTGTCTGGTCACGTGTTGGTTCACCGTGAATCTGCTTCAGTTTCCAATCTTTTGTGCATCTAATTCTGTGTGCGCTTGGCCACCTGCATGGGCCTCTCTTATCTTGACCTTCAAGGGCAGGCTGGTATTATCTGTAGTTGGAGTTTTGTGAGCTCATGCTCACCTCCCCTTCTCTGGTTGACCTCGATCTCCTCGGCATAAGCCTCTCTTTGTTGAGTTTCGATTCCGCTCCTTCTCTGGTCTTTGCTGGGTTTCTAAACCCAGCCTGTCAGGCCTTTGGCCGCCTGGGTACATTTCTGCTTTCACAAAATGGAGTCGATCGTGTACATTGTGCAGTATTGAGGTAGATATATGGTTGGCGCTTGCTGCTCTACTCTCCTACTAGGCATTGCAAGTAGTATCGATTTCTTAGCCTCTTGCATTTCAATCTCACTTACACACACTCAGCAGGGCGGTTGCTTCCATCTTGCCTTATGGCACCATTCTCTTATGTTTTAACAGTGTCTCTCCCCTGCATCCATTATCATTATCCTTGCGGTTACTAGTACTGGCATTCGTGCTTTCAGTAGCCAAGTCTGTTTGTTCTCGGGGCTGCTCGGGCCCTTGGTTTATTTTCATTGGCCTTCCATTAAGGCTTTAGGAGTCTCCTCGTGGACCGTGTGCAGGTATTCCTCATTCCGTCTCAGTGGCTGGTATGGCTGTCTGATAGGGTATCGTGCTGCCCAGGTTTGTCGCGTTATGGCTTCTTCAACCGGTATTGATCTCCTTACGTACAAGGGGCAGAGTCCCAGTGCGGCTCTCTATTGGTTTATTTGCTCCTCATACGTCACATACCACGGCGATTACCTTACTGGCAACTCGCAATGTGGGGCAGGGGTGTGGGTCATATCTGGGACCTCCTCTACATTTTCACTTCCCTCAAATGTGGCGCTCAGTGCATCCACGATTTTCAGAGCTCTATGTGCAAGGTGCGTTATTCAATGACACCCCAGGACCGGCCCGTGAATGAAGCTTCTACAAAGCCCTTTCCAAGAAGGAGTTTTAGTGGGGAAGGGAGGGTCACTCCATGGCTCTCTCACTTTTGAGACTCTCAGCCTCATCACGAGTCGGGCGGTAACCCTTAAATGTGACGGTAACGCTATTACTGCCACATTTAAGGGTCCGCCCAATCACGAGTCTGCCAGCATTTACCCCCAGCTGCAAGCTGGGGGTAAATGCGCGGGAAGAATTCCCATTTTCGGGCGCAATTAGCGTGCGCTAATTGCGCCAAAAATTCCAAAATTGGGTCCAATGGACCCAATGGGGAATGGGGAATTGTAGTTACCGTCTTACCCTTGATCTGGCGCTAATAGTGCCGGATCGGTTGGCGGTAACACAGTTAACGCAGACGATAACACCGGTGGTAATACCGCCAGGTTATCGCCCAACTCGTGATGAGGCCATCTATGTCCAGTTCTTATTTTCTTAAAAAGCGTTACACCAGAGCAGGGTCCTGGTTGAGTTTGCGGCTCCTCTCAACCATTCACATCACACTTGAAAGCGTTCAAATTGAGCAGAGCCCAATCAGTGGCGTAGCACAAAGTCCCCCCACCGCCCAAGCTCCTTAACAAAGCACAGGGCACGCCACAACCCGGGACAGCCCGGACCACCACATTGGTGCAATGTCCATGAAGATTATGCCACTGTAGTGGCATGCACTACTCCAAGTGAAATAAATAAATGTTTTTTAATCAAAGCTTAAATGTTTCACCTATTGTAGAAAGAAGGGGGCAGACCCAAGTGGTGGTTGGTGAGCTGTTTTATTGGAGGGTGTAAATATTTGCCACAAGTATGCGATTGCGACTGAGCATAGCGAGGGGGCCAGAAGTAACGAAAACGTGTTTGGGAGTTTGGGGGGGATTCTTCCCCCTCCCAAGAAAACGTTTTTTGAAGAATGGGTTAAAATGTTGCATTACATTTGGGTAAAAGGCCAGACAGTTTTCAATCGGTTTTTTAGGGTATAGGGTAACTCATGAAAAAAGTACAATAAATGCAAGTCACCAAAAGTACACAAGCACATTTCCCAATGCATTGTAATGCCGGTCCCTTCAATATATTCCAGTGTAACAAATATATTCATGCTGGCTGTGCTCAAACATTTCCATGCTGGCTCAACCAACATATGATAGTATTTCCATATAAGAACATACTCATGTTCGCTTTGAGATATTTTGTATAGTATCATTACTGGCAGTAGGCACAAAGCTGGCTCTGCCAATATATACCAGTACTCCTATGTAAGAAAATACTCACATTGGTTTGGCCATTAAAAGTGACATATCACAATAAGAAAACATGTCCAAACTGGTTCCAATGTAATCCAGTCTAGTCCCATAAGAACACTTATCATCCTTGCTACATCATAGATGCTCAGTTAATAAAATGTCATGCTACAGTAAGACACTCACCTTCAAGTGCCTGACTCAGGCTGCACCCAGCTACCTTACTGAGCACACCCAGCGGTATGCCCCTAAGCGAGCCTTGAGGTCACTTGATCAGGCTAAACTCAGCCAGCCCAGGTTTCGCCTTGCTAAATTTGGTTAAAGTATCTTTGATATTGTGGCTCCCGCCACCTGGAATCCTATTCCTCTGGACCTTAAAAGCTCCACTCCACTGAAGGGGAGTTCACAGCTCCTTAGTTCATGCTTCCTGGTGTATTAGACTTGGTAATTCCTGATCTTATTTTATTTGTTGATTGTATGTCAGTTTTCTTTTTGTGCGCCTTGAGGCTGTGGGTGATCTGGTGCATTTATAAGAATTAAAATTATTTGACTTTGCTGAGCGCTCCTCTCCTCAGACGTGTTCCGCGCGCCCTTCTGACACGCGCCTACAGCCAACAGACAGGACCGCAGCCAGATCTCCCGTAGGCGCCGAGAGCCTCTCCCTGGGACACACCTGCCGCCGCCATGCTGCCTGTCACCCGCACCATAGGGTTCCTGAGGAGCGCTGCCCGCCAGCAGCTCGTGCAGAGAGCCAACGTCTCGTCCAAGCCCCCCAAGGAGATCGTGACCCCGGCGCATCAAGCTGTGGCCCTCAGTGCCATGTTCCTCACTTTCCTGATTCCCTCCGGCTGGATCTTGGCCCACTTGGAGGACTACAAACACAAACGGGAGCAATAAACCATGATTCCAAAGCCAGCGTGTCTGCAAGGAGCACTGGAAAAGGACTTCGCTTTGTGACCACTTAGGCATATTTATAATTAAAATCTTAAACACCAAAAAAAAAAAAAAAAAATTAATAAATATGCAGGCGCTACACCAGGCTGCTAAACCCCCCCAAAAAAACACACACGCACACGCACACTCAGTGCTTCTTTCCTGGGCTGCAAGCCCCGGGCTTGCCTTCACCCTGATCGGTGAGGCCCCCCAGACCTCGTGTGGTGGGACCCGACTACTTCAGTGCCCAGGAGCTTCCATTTTTTTATTTTTTTGTTAATATTTGTTTAATACGGAGGTAGCAAGGGAGACGCCTGGCGACCCCCAAATGACATCCCTCTAGCAGAACAATGCTCTTTAACGAAGGGTTCTCAGCAGGGAGTGTGAGGTAGAAAGGGAATGGAGTGAAACAAATCCTGCACTAGTTACTAGCAGCAGGTTATTGCGTGTGAACCCCACAGGAGAAACACTCAGTGTAGAGCAAAAGGTGCTGTCCCTTAATCCTAAGAGGAACTGTGAGAAACCTCAGGGTATCCTCCGGAGCAGGCCTCAAGGATTCCTTATTCAGGTGGCCTGGAAAAGCCTGAAGCTTTAGGGGCGGAAGAGTAGAGAGGATCACCTGGATGGGGGAGCCTGGGGTTGTGCTCGGAGAAATAACCCAGGAGAGACGTGGTATTATATCGAAGAGGAAGGTGAGGAAGATGGAGTCCATAAGGCTTTTGTAAGTTGTACTATCTTCACCTCCCTTCCTCGCTCTGCATCTCTCTTGCCCACATCCAACAAACCATCCATATATAAATCTTCCAGGATCCCGAACCCCTGTACATTCAATAATTCTGGTCATTCCCTTTTGTTTCACAAACCCAACCAAATTTACACTTCCGAAATCACCTACCCCCCTAAAACGAAAGATACAATTCCATATAACACATATTCCCCATCCTACCACATAGAATACTTAGAGACTCTACCTTTCCCCTTTTCCGACACAAACACTTTCTCCCAACACAAAAGACAATGAACTAACACTAAAGCCGTTTACCTGACATGTCCCAACCCAAGGGTCAGGCAAAGTCAGGCAATTAACCAAAACAGCACACACCCGACGACCCTTTCCTTTTCCCACAGGGATAAAAGGTGGAGCACGAGAGCACAATACGAGCAAGGCTGACCGCACTACGAGAGAGCTAACTCAGCACAGCAGTTCAAGAGGAGGAGAAAGAAGGCACGAACCGAGAGGGTGACAAGGAGTGAAGCAACCTTTTCCATTGCAAGCCTGGCCTCTGAAACCTCTGAAGAAGGAATTGTAACAACAATAGCCCAAGTGTGTTGCAGCAGATGCCAACGGTGCATAGAGTGTGCCTGCGCTGATAAGTAGGACAGAGCTAGATGCCTGCTACCGTTGTACCGGCCTTGACTCCCAATACAAAGAAAGCCAAGTGGTTCATCACACCCGGGGAGTCGAGCGGAGAACTGATAAAGAAACCAAACTGTGCTGAATGAAAGTCACAAAGTGGCACATTGAGGAAAGTTCAACAAACTATAAACTGTTTAGCACAGACCAGCTTCAGCAGGGTCTTGCACCATGTGGGTGCTCACTCGAGAGACTGGTCGATCCCATGTTTGAAGGAAACTACTAATAACATAAGGCCAAAAGAGAGCCGCAAGTAAAGGTCAAAGTGGCCATACAGGGGTCTAGCACAATCCCAGTAAAGTCGAAAGTCTTTGGCTGAAAAATCATTGAGAAACGCAAGGGAAGTGAATCCCAAAACAAGAGAAAGGAATTGTGAAATGGCAGGAGTGAACCCGAGGGAGGGGTGCCAATAAAGAGGGGCGAAGTCTAAAGTCCCAAGAAACAGTGTGTTGACAAAAGTGAACCCGGCATGTCCTCGGAGAACTGTTTAAAAAGACATTAAGATTTGTAAATGCCAAGGAGAGATATATCTATGCAAAAGCCAGAGTGAACCCGACAAAGTGAGGCCAATATTCATGAAGGGTCTGACCCCGGCAGAGGGAGATCCAGGGGGTAGAAAACAATTACCCCATCGACACATGAAGGCAAGAATAAGAGATCTTTAGAATACAAGCCAGAGTGTACCCGAGGGGAGGGAGGCTGATATAGGGAGGCTGATATTCGAGAGGGGTTTGCACCCGGAAGAGGAGCGGTTTGCGCCTGGAAGAGGGGGTAGCCAGGGCTGAAGAATCATCACCCAATGTACATTTGGAACAGAACTTCTTTTGTTTGTTTATTTGTTTGCATCAGGTCCTTGAAGGCAAGACACTTTCAGGAGAAAAGAGACTTGACCGTCGACAGTCCTGATAGCTGAGAACGGAACTGTCGTCTTGTTCTGGGAAAGCTTGAGAGTGTGCTGTGCTCAGAAGTCCCAACTTATCCCGTGCTTAAAACGTGGGTAAGGAGACCCCGGCTACACATCCTGACTTATCATTTGGGAACACTTCTTTCTTTTTGTGATCCTAATCCCACACTCTTCTTTTTGTATTTAATGTAAGGACTGGCAATAGTTTTTTTTAGCATAGGCCCTTTTTATTTGACAAGATGCCACCAGGACTGCCTTATTTTTCATTTGATGGTCGTAGCTTGCTCCCATTTTAGCTTTAGGTTTAGATTAGGCGTTTTTCCAACCTGCATGTTCAGTTTAATAAACACCCTTGAACTGTGATCACTTGTGTCTGTCTTTACAGTTGGCACCATGAGTTCCTTACAGAACACTTGTCATTTGCGCTTGCTTCGTGGGAGAAAACGAATGCTGATGTTTGCCAGGGGCACAGTGAACGTTTAATGCGGGGTCTAGAGGCGCGCATGCGTGGTAGGTTGATGTGCTTTCCCTAGGGTCCTGACTCTCCCTGGGGCCACTCGCAATCATGCAAGGTTTGCAGGTGGCTGGTCACCCACTCACACACACAAACTGAAATATAGAGGATAGAGCCGTGGGAAATTTCTGACAATGGGCGCTCCCGGCATCTGGATCACACACTTACGGGCAGAGCAGGGCAGGATTACAGGAATGGTCGTAACTTTACAGCACACCTGCCTTGTCCCAGGGGGTGCTGCTCTTGAGGGAGCTGGGGTTTATTGTTATGATTCTCTTTCCCACAAGTTCTCCAAGTGGCCTCCGTGGGGAGCACCCTGCGACTAGTCAACTAGACTGTATGCTGGGGAGGCGCCAATCAACAATTCAGTATAATGATAAATCTGAGCTACAAAACTAAGAGTGAAATGTATGTGATAATGCCAGTGCTTTAAGTGGGATGAGGAATCGAGAGTGGGCTCTAAAAAGGGAGCGAGGCCTAGGTATGAGCAGCATGGGGGAGTGGACGGGAAAGGGATGACACTGAGGGCCAGGCAGGAGAGGCGGGCTCTTTTCTATCATCATTTTTGTTGCACAATGTATCCTTTTATTTCTTTATCACAGGTGCCGACCTACATACACAGCCCTTTCACCCAACAGAGTCGGTGATAGGGCTGCCTGCGGGGGTTGGTGCTTCTGATTAACAAACATAAGGAAAGGCGGGAGCAATGCTATCATACCTTTTGGTACACTCACCTCTCCTTTTGTTTCTTGGTCAGAATGTCTGACCCTTGCAGGCAGCCCTTTAACCATCTCTGTTGGGTGAAAGCACTTGTCAGGCTCTGCCAGGGTTCGGTCCTGACTGGCCCATGCCACTTTAAGCTCTGGGTAATACACATTAATCTCACAGATTTATTACCTGGAGCAATGGAAACTGTACTCCTCTGCTGAAAGCAGCAAAGAAAGAGAAGGAGTTGGATACAGAATATGAGCCAATTGGGAAGGGCAGATTACGATTGGCCTTTTAATGACATTTGATGCTTGAAGTGTTCAAGTACAGACAAGCCCCTCCTTTTGCCCCAGTGTTAAACATTGAACAAATGCTTTGATAACACAAAATGGAGAAAACAGGTTTGGCCACAATCCATATTATCTAAAAACATTTGTTCAAAGGTCGAAAATGAATCAGACTGTTTTTATACTAGGTTTCTTGCATAACATATAACGCCATGTGTTTACTGAATGTCTTTTCAGGTTACGCAACAAAAACAAAGTACATAAAACAGCCTCCTTCAATGTTGCCCTGGTGAAACATGTTTAGATAATACCATGTGTCTAAGCATCTGTACCCCATTCCGTTTAATCTAAACGGCAAAGTGTGTGCTAACTTCAGTTGCTTTCTTTTTTTGTTGCACAAGGGCAAAGCTTTGATTATCTGGCCGCAGGTGTTCTTGGGATTGATGCTTTTCTGTTATTGGTTGCTTTCCTGCTGGAAATGTAAAGTAAGGCCGACAGTGCAGCAGCATACCGGTCTTGACATCAGTGCTGTTATGCAGTCTTTGTCCCAGGAGGAGGTTGTCACAGGTGCGCGCCCTCTCCGGAGAATTTCCTGTAGAAACACCATCATAGATTTCAGTTGGCTTCAGAATTGCACGCACAAACATGATTTAGCTTTTTTTTGTTAAAAATTCTTTTTAGCAGAATGATTTGAATAATTGAACATAATTCCCACATGATGTATATAGTGTGGCTGTGCCGTAGATATTGACCATTTATACTGCACAGCTGCAGTACTTGGCCGGTGTGGTTTTACTGTTGTCGTTTTTTTGGGTTGGCAAAACGCTTTTCTAGTGCTTGGTTAATCCTCCTGTCGCAGCCCCTCTGGGTGCAGAATATAATCCTGAAGCGTGATTACCAGCACACCTGCCATGTCCCAGGGGGCGCTGTTCTGGAGGCAGCTGGGGCAAATTGTTATGATTCTCTTTCTCGCAAGTTCTCCAAGTGGCCTCCGTGGGGAGCGCCGCGTGAATTTTCAGCTAGACAAAGCCAGCGCAGGCCTTACGAAAAGCAAGTAAGTGGCCACTGTTCTGTGAGACACAGCTTTCGACTGCCCATTCTGAACAACATGTTCAGGTCTGGAAATCTGGCAGTAGATGGACCGTTAATGTTTGGAATTCATGATTTCTCAATTGTAAAATTCATGCAAATCGTGAAATTAAAAGGGGAATCTCTTGTATTTCCACGCTGACTTGTATTTCCAAACTCCCCAGTTGGGCGTAATTTTGCAGATGTTCATACAGTGGGTCTCATTGCGAGTTTGCCGGCTACTGGCGGGTTACCGTGACCCCGTAACACTGTTACCGATGCCAGACATCCCGGCGCTATAACAAGCGGTTGCGATACAGTAAATCCCCATTCCCATGGAGGGCAAAACGACTTCATGGGTATGGGGACACTGAAGCACCTGCACCATTCTTAACGGTGCTGGTGCTTCAGTGAAAAACATACCGGTAGGGGCCTGAACTCCCGGCCGGTCAGGCCTGCCATTAGTTCAGTGCCCCTACCAGCATACTTACAGTATGGCGGTCTGGAAAAGGTGCTGGTACGTTGCTACTGGCACCTTTATTTCTCGACTGCCAAACTCCCAGTGAGGGCCAGGGTCTCTATTTCAGATTAGAGGTGTACCAAAATTCAGCTTCGATTAAGTATTCGGCTGAATTCTGGCTCAAAATGACATATTCGGCTTTGGACAAATACTTAATTAATTTTTTGTCAAAGCTAAATAGTTCCCCTGCAAAATATATTAAGTACTGCTTTGATTGTGCCTGGAACCATTCAAGCATGTCATGTTAATCCTTATGGAACTCGCTTGGCATCATCTACACCAACTTTGCTGATGACACGAAAATCCTTGTCTCCTCCCTCTCTGGTACCTACTCTGAAGGCATGGGCCTCATTATGAGTCAGCCGGTCCGGAAACAACGGTGGCAGTAAATCCGCCTCCACCGTTGTTTCCCGACCGGCTGATTCCGAGTCCTGCAGGCGGGAGGTGTCACTCCCGCCAGGGCTCACCTGGCGGAAGTAACACCACCCGCCTGCAGGCGGACATGGAAACACCGGCTCTGTCATAGACGGAACCAGTTTTTCCATGGTCCCCATCCCCATGGAGTCCTATTGGACTCCATGGGAATGGGGATTTACAGAATTCCACCTCCAGAATTACCGGGTCACCGGGGGTTGTAATGCCCCGGTAATTCCGGCAATCACGGAAGCGGAATGGTATTACCGGTCTGGCGGCAGCCTGCCGGTTTTTCCGGTACCGCCAGACTCATAATTAGGCCCATGATCTCAATTATCAATGTTTACAGCACTATCCATAACTGGATGGCCAACAATAACCTCTGTCTCAATGATGCAAGACACAGCTACTCATGGTGGGCTCCCCCCCACACCCTCAAACCACTTGACTCTGCTTATTCCTCTTTCACCATTGACGGTTCTGTTATTTCAGTCCTCAAACAGGTTAAAACCATATGGGTCTACCTTGACACAGAGCTCACCATGTCTAAGCACATCACTGCCCTTGCCTCCTCTATGGCCAAACTCATCACTCTAAGTAGACAATTTCTGTCCACTAATAACTGTCTCACGCTTGCCAGAGCCCTGATTCTCAGTAAATTGGATTATTGTAATGTCCTCCTCAAGGACATGTCAGGTACTAATCTCGCCAAACTGCAACTTCTATTAAATAAAGCACTCTGTGCTGCACTGGGACTCCGTTTATCTGATCACATCATGGCAGCACACAAAGAAGCTCACTGGTTGCCTATAAAAGCCTGTATTGACTTTAAAACCCTTTCCATTGCCCACCGCTCTATCTATAATGAAGCTCCCCTGTACCTGAACAAAAGCATCACACAGAGACATCAGGCCGTTCCCTACACTCATCGAATCACACCCCCTTGGTTAGACCTTGATTCAAACATGCCAGAGCAGACAGCATGAGCTTCAGGGTCACAGCCCCCACTTTCTGGAACTCTCTAGTGTCCCGTATCAGAAATGAGACCTCTCACCATGCCTTCGAGAAGCTTGTGAAAACGTGACTGTATGATAAATACGACTAACCTTGCTCTTACGATGACACTCCTTTTCCACTTCCTACTACCTGACCTGTACTACTATGTGCCAGACTTTTATGTTCTTTTCCATCATGTAACTTGCTGAATATTTCATGCTTACTATCTTTGGTACAAACGCAGTGATAGTCCTGGGTGTGGGCATTACATAAATGCTATCAATAAAAAAATAATGAATTAATTACACAAATGCTGCTGTCACTTATTTAATTGAGTACAGACAGAGCAGAGGTGTGAATGCGCAAACAAAGTCTCGGCCCTTCATGTGCTGGACAGACTTTAATCTGGTGGTTTGCTGGAGAGTTTGTGAGTTAAAGCAAAAGTCACAATATTTTGAATGTGCAGCGAGATGTCGCTGGTCTCACCGGTATTTCTCAATTGAAAACCATTGAGCTAGGATAGTATACAAAGTCGCTGTTGGAAAAATTATTAATATAACTGCTGCAGATATCCCAGGAAGTTCAAACCCCTGAGTAAAATATCTCAGGTGATAGTGTGCCTGCAGCAAATAACTTTATCCAGCCTGCTGGATAAGATTATAAAGCAAGTAAGATGGCTCAGTGGGAAGCGTGTTTGCGGAAGAGATTTGTAGTGTGTAGATGAAAACTAGTATACAAAGTCACTATTCGAAATTTTCTTTTCTTTAGGGGTCTACTGATTTGCTGATGACAGGTGTGAGTAATATGAGAGTTTCAGGTTCCAATCCCAATAATTGCCAATCAAAGCATTATATAATTAAGCAGATTAATCTAACTGCTGCAGATAATCCAGGAAGTTCCATACTGTCTGTAAAATAGCTTAGGCAGTGATTTGCTTTCAGCAAAGAATTGCATTCAGCCTGCAGGCTAGGTTATAAAGCAAGTAAGAAGGCTCACTGGGAATTGTAAGTGACACAAAAGAAGGCAAAGCACATCTACATATTAATACTGTGCAGCAGGCTACTCATTCATACATGGGTCAATAGATGGAACTGACTCTGCATTCACCACAAAAGAAACACAAGGGTAGTCAGATTTTTTATCTATCTCTGCCTAATGGAAACGAATCCTAGAAGGTGCTGGTGTGCCGCTTATGTAAAAGCAGATCGAAAAAGAAAAAGAAATAAATCGAGTAGCAATAGTGGGGCAGGTCTCTTGTTCCCTCTTAAACCACTCTCTGACATTCACAGACACAATCAGGTAAAAATGAGAGAGATCGTCCATGGCAAGTTTCAGAGGTATGTTTATGGCAATGAAACGGTTCATTTACTTATAGACCAACTGACCTTGTTTCATGGATTCTCTTCAATTAAGAATAACTAAGAACACTTACAAAATGTATAGCAGAAAATGGCTATGAAGACAATGGACTCTCAGCTGACTCTGACTAGTGTGAACCACTCAGTGAGAGAGCGTCAAGTCCAAGTTGCTGGGACAGAAACACTGATTACTGCCTCTTAATGCAACTTCTGCTGTCTACCGGTTTCAGCGGTATGTGTTTATTAGAACCGCTTTCTTCAGGACAGTCTTCTTTATCAACACTAAACTATTCAATGCTATTTAATAGAGGCGATGGGAGTAGAATACGTTACCACAACGCCTTATGTTGCCATGTATGCAAAGAACTGCAGTGGATCCCTACAATAAAAGTAATATAGAGTAGGATCACTTTTTAATGTTACACATACTAAATTAGAACAGGAATATGTGTGAGACTAACACAGTATTCCAGCATAGTATTTAATCTCACATAACATGACTTCAAGATAATGCCTACAAACCACTGAGTGGTTCAATATGACTGATAAAGTAACTGGCACTCATATTTCTATAAGCGGAATTAAGGTGCCCCTATGTTAGCGTCTCGTTTTGTACAGAGTAACACATACAGCATACAAGGGTTATAACAATGAATGCTAACGTAGGTCACATCTGCTTTGTGCAAAATGTGTGATGCAACTCATGGAATGCACGGTCTGGTAATGCAACCACTGTGGTGCCTCTATCCCTCCATGTTCCCTTGACAGTAAAAAATCAAATAGGAGGGTTTTTAGGACAATTGCATTATTCCTGAAAGATTATACTGCGTATTAGTCAATACGTCATCCGTGCATCTATGAGACAATAGTGGCAGGAATACAGTCCAGCCTCCCCTTGCCTATAGCCAAAGTGTATGGAGCGGTCCGTGAAAAATGGAAGAACCGGAGCATTCCAGGCATGACAGTAGCTAAATGCACACCCGAAAGCATAGATGCCATCGCATATTCCCTTACCGTAGATGGAGACTTTCCAGCGCTTAGTGCAAGTTCCGCGTCCAGTCAATCAGAGGGAAGAATGAGTCCGGTCACAACTGCAGTGATTTTTACTTCTGTGTGTCTTGCGATCATGTGCACCAATGTCTATTGACATGGAGCACGTGATCGCTACTATGCGAATGTGCGTCGCATTTCGGGAGCCATGCAAGTCAGGCAACCTCAGTGATTTCTATTTCCGTTTGTCTCGCTATCACGTGCACCAATCACTGTGAATTGTGCCTGCTGCAGAGATGTGCTTGCAGTATCGAAACGTGTTGAAATTGCTGCCCCCTCACTTTTTCATGTTGCCAAAATGAGTCCCTTTGAATTGGTTAAAGGTGACAGAGATTACTAAAGAATGAGGCTATGCAATAGATTGGGAGTTTAAAAAAATGTTTAACCAAAATGCCCCAGTTTATAGCAGCAGAAATATTCCTCCAAACATTAGAGATTTAAATAAAGAG
This sequence comes from Ambystoma mexicanum, assembly GCF_040938575.1. Taxonomy (NCBI): domain Eukaryota; kingdom Metazoa; phylum Chordata; class Amphibia; order Caudata; family Ambystomatidae; genus Ambystoma; species Ambystoma mexicanum. Next base: position 466,795,307 of record NC_090929.1, read on the forward strand.
TAATATTTTTGTAATAAAGACAAGGAGATAGAAGTTTACAATTTTAAAACATTGGACCAAATAGATGTACAAGTGAAGCAAATAAGGAAAATATATATGCACATGCCAATCACAGATCTGAAAATCAGCACTGTCCCTTCCATATAGGGTCACCCGCGAACCGTTGACAACTCAGCAGTCCATATATATTTTTAGCTGTTGTCTTTTACCAAGCCCCAAAACACCACAAACATACCCCATCCAAAAAACAAAGAGAAAAATTATCTAATATTATCCATTAATGAAAACATCTTAGAAAGCATGGTTTTAGCATCCCAAAGGTTTGGATTCAGTAGCACTTCAGCAGTCAGCTAATTGATGTAATCACTCCTTTTGCGTTTCGGTGCCTTCCTGGAGCCAGAAAGTTAAAGATGGGCAAGTCCAAAATGAACATTTGAAAGTATGAGTCTCCCCTCACAGTGATTTCATACATGCAGACTATACTTTTGATCTACTCTTAGTTACTTGGGTCCTGCCCAACAAGCGACACATATGAATGCACACAAAAACAAACTGTGCTGTTATAGAACTGTTTATTTTCCGTTAATTTATTCCTTTGATCGTTTACACAAACATCTTCTGTAGACAACAAAGAAGAGAAATGCAATGAAGAATTGGTGTACATATTTTAATGTGTGTTTTTAATTTACAAAGACAAAGTGTTTCTTGCCTACATAATTTTATGTATTAAAAAGGCAACTATTCGGCTCCGTGTCCTACTATTTTCTATTCGGACGAATACTTAAATCTACTATTCGGTACACCTCTATTTCAGATATAACTGTTCTGAATTTTAACTTGAGTATTTGGCCGATTTGTTGGGCAAGTATCCAGCGTGAGCCAAATTGTTATTTTTTAATAAAACATTCCAAAACATGATAAACAAAATCATATATTAATTTATACGTGTTCCTCTGTCTATTTTATTGAGCTTATATATCATTAATGTTGGAGCCAACTGGGGCTCGGTGAGAGTGACATGGGTACTTAATTGGGGCACTGGGAACCCAAAGGGGGGGGAAGAGGTGAGGCAACTATCAACATAAAGATGTGCTGTACAGTAGAACTTTTACCATATGTTGTTTTGACAAGCATCATGATTTTCTTAGGGCACTGTATTTTGAAAATATACTTTACAGTGGCAGTGCTGACATATTTTTTTTTAGATAATCCTCATTATTTTTGTTAGGTACAAGCAGCATAAAATGGTGCTTTACAGCAAGCAAAAACAAACAACAGTGGCAGTGCCACAAATATGCTGAGAATTACAGGTGGGATACAAATGAGATGATTGAGGCTTGCGTAAGGATGAAGCCGGCAGCTAATGAGGTCTGTGTGGGGTACGAAACACACACAAGGAGCGGTACCAGAAATCATGATGGGGCCAATCCCGATGTTCCATATTGTGATGATGTGCCCTTTAAGGCTGGATTCATGACCAAGTCATGACATGCTTCTAATAAAAGGAGCCTCCTGCTGGCATGTGCAGTAGTCTGGCGGCAGACTCCATGAATGGAACACCTGTGTCTGTCTCCATTATTTGAGTAACATTGTGTGCCCACAGCATTATGTATGTTTAGTTCCGTGTGACACGAAACCATCCGGATAAGCCTGTGTCACCACGGCCCATTGTTGCAAGGTCATGTGTCTACGGCAACCATCCCGCTGCGTGACCGCGGCAATATCATCACCCGCTGTGTGCCCACAACAACGATCTGGCAGCCCTGGGTGAATCCAGTGCCAGCTACAACAATGGCAACAAGGTTCCCGGGTCCCCACGATGGGTATGCCTTTCGCCCAGGATTTTGTGATGCCCTGCAATGCCAGGTGTCGCATCTCGCCTGAGACTGCAGCAGCTCCGTAACGTGGAAGCCCCTCCTCGCTTCTGAAATGGTGAGCACTCCTACTTATGTAGTCCCGGGTCACGAGGGGGGCGCTCCATGGGCGCTCCATGTCCGGATCTTCTGGACAGCTGAGTGCAGGAACCCGGGCCGTGGGGTTGTGAATTGTGTGCTCCCTGACCGTAGCGAGGGGGGAAAAATAAAAAAATGAAAGGAAGAGTGACTTTGGTGTGCTCTGTGCTCAGAGCGAGAGAGGAAAAATAAAGGTTATGTGCTCAGAGCTGAACGGAAAAAGTTATTGGTGAGCTCCGTGATCAGAGCTTAGGAAATAGAAAAAAAATAGTGATATATCTGTGCGCTCTGTAATAGGAGCAGGGGGGAAAACTGAAGAAAGGTGAATCCCCTGCACTATGTGATCAGAGCTGAAGGGGGAAAAAAAGAGGAGTTTGTCGAAGTAATTTTGGCGGGCTCGATTAACTGAGCTAGAAGAGAGAAAAAAGAAAAATGCAGCTGGTGATTTAAACCTGCCAGACACGGATGTGTCCACAACAACAGGTACTGGTGGGCCTCTGAGCTTTGTGGCTCCAGTGTGGAGTGCTTGTGTGCCCTGGACAGTTGGGAAAAACTGGGCCTTGGGTGTTGCCAACACCTCGCACAGGTGCTCATAAACCCATTGTTTGGTGGGTAAATCCCTCCCACATGTGAGCATCACAGTTTCAGGAGAGGAGAGCACAATCTTTGTGGCAAGCCAGAAAAGAGTGGGTGCAAATACAACTGGACGCAGGCATTGTGTACACACAGACGGTGCATTCCCTATATGGAATACCCAAGACAAGAAACCCCAACAGAGCCTCCCTTGTCTGATGAAGAGGATGGAGCACTGGCAGCTGGCGGAGCACCCCGTCAATAGGGGCAACTGGCACCGCTAGTTGAGGTTGACGTATCTGGGGCCCCATCCAGCCTTAGGCCTCTGTGGACCTTATGGGTCAAAAGACTTGAAATATACTTTGAGGCTGTCGAGATAAATGAACGGGCTAAATGACCGACCATGCAGTACTCTGCAGGCCCAGCGGTGCACAAGATATTCAAGACACTTCGGCCTCCAGACAACTCTAACACTGCTGCCGTGCAGGTGCTCAATTAATATTTTACTCCCATGGTCAATCTCGATTACGAGCGCTTCCGGCTGAGAACAGCGAGACAGAATGAGTGCATCACAAGGGTAATTCAGTCATCTTTCATTATCCTGTGTACTTGGAAATGAGGAAGAAGGGATCAGGTAACAAATAATCTTTGCGTGCAAATCCGCCAAAATGAGGAGACAGATCCTCAGGGAGCCAGGCATAACGTTGGCTAGAATCCTGGAGGTGGATCGATCCCATGAGCTTGCAGAGGTGAGAGCATCTGCCATTGATGCAACAATTAAGACTTTAAAGCTGGAAGAGGTCTGTGCAGTAGGGAAAACACAAGGAGGTAAGACCCTCAGGAAGAGTGAAAGGCCCAGGAAAGATGCTGGTGAGGGATGCACCCTATCCCGCCCATAGTGTGGATGGAACCTACTGCATGCACATAAGTGTCCTGCCAAAGGCCACACATGTGAGGTGCAGAATGGTTGGTCATTTCGCAAGGGTTTGTCAAGCCCCATCACCAGTCCCCCATCAAGAGAATATGCCAGACCGAGAGCTGCGCGACTTCCTCCCAAACAGTCTGTTGCTCAAATCGTGGCAACAGCAGGCAAAGAGCCAAAGTGGGAAGAAGATGATGATGAATATGTCTTTGTCCTTTTTGACATAGAAGGGGACAAGCCGGAGTTTACATAGCACTTGTCCAAAGATTTCAGCTCTCTAAAAATGACCACCCGTGGCGAAACATGCATCAAAGAATTGGGGTCCCTGTCCGAACTACGGCAAGAGCCTACCATCAAAGATACACTGGAAAAGGTCACACTGTGGCCAGCTGCCAATGTTGATGACAAGGGGGTAGCCAATGAAGGAGGGAAGTGGAGAAATCCAACGGAGGAGGTGACCCTAACCCTCGAACAGAGCTTGCCCCAGGTCATCAAGGCAGGAAAGTATATGGAGACAGCCTTAAGTTGGCATGCTGCAGTAATTGAGGACCCCTGTTCGGTTAAAGTGAGTTGTGGCCTAGATGATGGGCAGATCAAACAGTCTGTGATTGGAGTTCCATTTGGAGGCTGGGTCAAGATTTTACTAGATTTTACTAGATGAACTCACCAACGAGTTTGACCCAGGTTTAGAGGATCCACTCCCGACTCGGGAAGGCCAGGATGGTGTCAAAGAATGTGCAAGAGAGCGGGGCACCTAAGTCGGATCTCCCGTGAAGGAGTGTCAATGATCAACAGTTTAATCTAAGACTATTTGTCCCAGATAGTTATTGAAATGGGTGCAAGGACTTGAATGCACTGGTTAATGTATGTGGTTGTCGTTATTTTGTTGTTATGAAAAAGGAAGAGTGTGGTGATGTCCCTTTAAGGCTAGAGTCATGACCACGTCATGACGTGTTCCTAATAAAATGAGCCTCTTGCCGGCATGTGCAGTAGTACGGCAGCAGACTGCATGAATGGAACACCTGTGTCCGTCTCCATTATTTCAGTAATGCTATGTGCTCACGGCTTTGTGTATGTTTAGGTCTGTGTGATCACTGAACCATCCGGATAAGCCTATGTGACCACAAACCCGATTTTGCCACCACAGCAATATCATCACCTGCCGTGTTGAAGAGGTAAAATCCGAGTGTCCCTTCCCTCCTGATGGGCTCCCCAACAGGAAGAAGCACCCCCAACAGAATAACTACTGACCAAACGAGTTTGCACCGTATCCCACCGCCCTCAGCATAAGCATGCATCACAAACGGTACCCAGCCACCTGACGCTACAACCCTGCGGTGGTATGAACTCTATCCAATCCAAGCCACGACAACCAAGACCACGCTGAAGACGGTTATATGGACCAAATCGATTGATGTTCCCACAAACCATGCTGCAGGTCGTTAGAGACGCCATGACCAGATAGCCACATCAGACAGGAAGCACACGTGCACCCTGCACAGTCGGGACATCCACACACCAATCCACATGAAGAACATACGCATATAGTTCTATGAGCTAGAGGACAGTGACATACACATACGGTCTGCATGTTTATTATTTTTGCCACATAGGCTTGCTACAGCACCGCAGAAACTCAAAACTACAGAAGAGCTTGTATATATGCTTGAAGATGCTATACGCTATTAACCATATGGATGGACAGGAGCACTTACGGGACCGGACCAACCATGACATGCCTTAACCTAGGGACAATTACGTCGAATGAAGAACCAAAGCCGAAGTAGGCCTTAGGCAAATTCAACAAACTAGAATCGTCTCACAGAAATCCCAAGTCGCAAGTTGCTGTTCACGCAGAATAGCCCTGGCAGGGACCGCAACCGCCAAGGCCACAATGTTGCAAGTGACACTCCTCACTCATCATGCCACGGAGGGCCTAGCTACAGGGGAAGGCTAGCCCAAGCTAAAACATAAATCAAATCGAAGTAATTCGGCCTCACCAGCTGTCTCCTCACACGTGATCCGGCCAACCAGACATGATGCCAAGGCCTGGAAGCTGGGAAGACGCAGCCGTCTCAAGTCTGAGGCCAAGCTTGCAACAACTTGCAACAATTCATTGACAACCTGTGCTGGAAATGGACCACTCATGGCGTTAGCAAAGGCACCCCACTGTTACACACTGTCACATAGTCACACCTTGTTGATACACACTGTACATAAGCAGGTGTCTTGCGGGTTGGGAACAACGGTACTCCGAGGCTTGGGGGCCCGCGGCCTGACCAATGAGGACACTGGGTGATAGGGGCTGGCGGCGTGAATCCCCAGCCAATCACTGGGGTTTCTAATGTAACAACTTTCAAGTAACAATATATAGGGAAGGTCCAAGTAAACCACCTGACACCGTAACCACCACTAACAGCGCACACTATATGTTGATATACTGGACCTACCACTCAGGAGTGGCGTTAGGCTCGGGGACAGAGTTTGGTAAGTGACACTAATTGTGACGTCACAAATGTACAAAAATGTCTGCGAGCCCGATTTTGCTCGATCACTGCTTGTTTACTATAATAAAACAGCAGTAACCTTTGCTCCTTGTGTGGACCTCAACTTCCTTTGGGACATTAGAAGGAGGTAGGGCCTTCCAAGAGCTGGAGGTCAGTGGACCCTAGGTACGGCTCTGCCGACCCCAGAATTTACCCTAACAAGTTGGAGGCCCCAGCAAGATCGTTTGTGACGTCGCCTAAGCAAGGGGCGGCCCCCTCCACTATCGGACCTCGGAGGACTGCATGAACCTTGCGAATTGCAACACAACCGGACAGCGCAACGGGAGATTGGCCGTCGGGAGCCAACTTCAGAAATCATCCCGCCCGCAGTTGGTGAGTGTCCAGACGTGGTCCAGAAGAGGCCAGACGAGCAAAGTGGGAGGGGAGCCAGCACCTGAGTGGCGCCGGCAGACGTGCACCTAAAGTAAGTGTGGTCCACACAACTAGCAACAACCTATTGTGTGGGTGGAGGGAGGATGTGTAATTAGGGTGGAGGGTGGTCTAACATTGTCATAATGTTCTGTACCGAGGCGGTGGTTGCTACGCGTATGATTATAGGGAACAGAGCGGAGGTAGTCCCTTCTTGTATTGTTGAGCGTTTCGGGGGCGGGCCAGCAGGTCCCCATGTGACGGAATGATTGTTATGCCGATAGGTCTGGACAGTGAACACATGTGTAGGGGCGTGGTTTTCCTGTGAATTGACGTTGTAGTTTGGTGAATAGATGTGGTCTTCCTATTGATTGGGCGCTTTAGCTCGGTGAATAGATGTCGGATTCCCACACGAGTTAGCTGTAGCTATCTTAGATTGTGGGAGGTAGGTGACTGATTACGTTTCTATGGTAGGAAACGTATCACACGTCAGGCGACGCGGCAGGTGCAGTTCAATTACAAAAAGAGTTTATTGATGACGTATACTCCACTCCGGGGGAGGTGGGAAGACAGCTGTGGGGATTTTGGATTTTTATATATGGAATTAAAACGGTGCGAGTCTTGTGCGTAATATGTGCACAAATTGTTTAGTTGTGAAGGATTAGCTTGGTTACGTCACCCATAGGTCATTGAATAGGACACTGTGTGATCAGCGAGGGCGGGGCTCGCAACTCGGCGCTGAAACTACAGGCCAGGTGAACAGGCAGCTGTGCATGGAAAGCGCCGGCACGTAATCGAAGGCCCGTGCGGGGCGGCACAAGAGCACGTTGCGCAAAGTGTACAGCCGCAGGGGGCCGCAGGTATCGAAGGGGCATGCCTGTGAGGTGGCTGCCCCACTAGAGGTGGGGCGGTACCAGATTACGCCACGCCAGCTGTGAGGCTGCAGGGGGCCAAACACACTGAAGGGGTGTGCCGGGTGGCGGCAGCCCCAGTGGAGGGCGGGATACGCCAAGTGAGGTGTAAGGCGGCAGGGGGCAGCTCCGTAAAGGCGGGCGGTACGAGAGTACGCCTCGCAATTTGTGTGGCTGTTGAGGACTGCACACATTGCTAATTGAACAAGTGAACTGTATAACCCATAACATTTCTGCCCTTGTCCTGATGGTGAAAAATCGAAATCCTCAACTTGAGGTCAGGTAAAAATTAAGAGTAAAAACAATGATGTATCATGGGGGTGGGGGAGGAATACCCTACGGGATCCACAGGACTACAATGACCCAAATACAACATATCTGTAAGACCCTGCCCATTTATAAAGACAGAATAGTAAATAGTAAAGTATAGCGTAGAATGGACTAAGGGCACAGATGGGAGAAGAACGGTACCGTGGCCGCCTAATGGCAGTTTCTCGAAGGGTGTACTACAGTTACTACTTACTTACCTACACAACACATAGAAGGGGAAGAAGTTAGCAAACCGTATGGAAATATTTAAGCTTTGGTGAATGTTTCAGAGGTATTACCCCGGGATGTTGAGTATGCAGCAGGTAAAGGAAGAGGGAGGAGGCTCCTGTGTCCCGCCCCCTGCACCTCCCAGCGTTGTCTCAGACGATGGGGAGGAAGAAGAAGGAGGTGAAGGAGCAGGGATTTTACCCGATCCGAGAGCTAAAAGAAGCTATGGAACCCCGAGAAATAACTGCAGCAGAGGGCTATTCAAATCCCACGTACAAGCCACCACAGTATGCCCCAAATACACATGCCCCCACGGCCAGCATGGGACAGGGACAGAGGCAGGCAGCCCAGGTACAGACGAGGGGGGGGCTGAGGAAGGCGAAGAACGAATTTGCAGGGGTAGGTCCAGATGAATGGATAGCAGCACAAGTACTCTTGAAGTTACAAGGGACCACTACGGGGGAAACGGAGGGGGCAACAAAGACCATAGAGTGGTTGGAGCTGTGACAAGGATGCAGAGGAAACCCAGTACACGATGTGTGGGAGAAGCAGGTACGAGAAGAAGAGGAGGCAAAGTTAGAGGCAAGAATAGCAGAATTGAAGGTAAAAAGGAACGAGTTATTGAAACAACTAGAACAGAAGGAACGGGAACGGAAAGAGCACTTAGAGTTAGAAAGGCAGGAGAAGGTGGAGCGGGAAAATAGGGAATATGAGGAACTAATGGAGAAGGAGCGGATTAGGAAGGCAGCTTGAGGGAATTAAGGCTAGCAAGGGCAGAAGAAGCACAAAATCAGAGAGATGAAGACGAGAGAGTGCTACGAAAAGTAAGTGAAGAAATAATGGAAGAACTGGATCGGGCAAAGGTGGACGAGATGGAACGGGAAGAGCAACAGAGCCGACGGGTACCGAAGGGGTACACAGGGATTAGCATACGCACGATTGGGACACACCCGAGGCCGTAGCACAAACCGCAGAGGAGGGGGGTAGAACGCAGCTAACTTTACAAACATTGATCTTGAAAGTGTAACTGTGCACTACCCACTCCCACGCGAACTGACATTCTCAGATGGATTCTGTAGTGTGGAAGAGGAAGATAGCAATGCTGTGGAAAAGGATGGGCTAAACAAACTTTACATTACACGAACAGGCACGGGCATGTCATGGGAAGGTAGGACGCAAGATGAAAGGAGTGGAGGACAACACACTAACAAAACGACTGAGGACACGGCAGCAGCCGTAGCCTTGCATACACCCTACACAAATAGGCTTTAAGACCACCCAGGACGCAGAAGAGATGGGGCAGCTGTAACCCACAATAGGAGACACACATGTCAGTGGGGCGGGCACACAGGAACACGGGATGCACCACGCGGGTCACACAATATAGACGTTACAGACATCGGAGTGGACATGAGAGAAGACCTATCCAGATACAACAGTATAGACTGTCACCTGAATAAAGGGGTGAATATTCACAGATGCCATTATTAGAGAGAGGGGGGACAAGGCCACAATATGTACCCTGGAAACACACGGACAAGTAAAACATTAGGTACAGGTTACCATCTCTAAGTGGAGGAGCAGGGAATTGGATATATGAAATGGAAAAATTGACGGCGGGGCACAGGCTGGCAGTGGGGGACGTCAAAGGGTTGCTAGTATCCATACTAGGTGATGCAGCAGATGACATCTGGAAGAGGGTGGGGTTCCCAGGGGTGACGACACAAAACACAGCACATGGCCGCTCCCCCTTTGCAAATTACAGGCATGCGGCATGGCATGCACGAAAGACACAATTGCCTGACATTTCAGACATAGGGGAAATTACGTCACGCAAGATGCGTGACGACGAGGATCCCATTAGCTACATTCCAGAGATTCAAGAGCTTTGGCGCCTTGAAACTCGAGAGCAGTAAGACAAAACAATAGCTATCTTCTATCACATCTTAATACAAGGGCTACCAGAGCCAGTGCAAAGACAACTAAAGAAATTGGTCGGGATGGAAGCAAAGGCGTGGTCAGAAATACAGCTAACAATAGTGCACCATTGTAGGTTATGCTAGGAGAAGATGAAACAGAAGGCGGAAGATAGGAAAGCAGACAAAGCTAAATTAGTGCAGAAGAAATTGTCAAAATATGCTTTAGAGGGAGCAGTAATCACCAGCCCTGCACCGCAAACTCAGACAGCAGTGTCCCAACCCCAACCGCAGCTCCAGCAGCAGCTGCCACAATATAACACAGACCAGCAGTTCCAACCCCCAATGGGGGGGATACATGGGTTTGGGCGGATACCAGCAACATTTTAGAGAAAGGGGAGGGTTTACTAGGGTGCGGGCTTCTTTTGCTCCATGCATGTGATCCCTGCTTGTTTACTATGCTTGTTTGCTATAAAACAGTAGTAACCTTGGCTCCTTGTGTGGACCTTGACTTCCTTTGGGACATTGGAAGGAGTTAAGGCCTTCCGAGAGCTGGAGGTCCGCGGACCCTAGGTACGGCTCTGCCGACCCCAGAATTTACCCTAACAGTGTGTCCACAGCAACGAGCTCTGGGTGATCCCAGTGCCAGCTACAACACATATTGTGTGTGAGACAGGTGTATGGTGTCTGTGTAGAGCTGCAGACACAAATGAGTGTCAGTGCTGCAGGCTATATTGGCAGCTGCCAGTGGACATGCCTGGAAGCCCATGATGTGGTGATGGCTCACTATTATGATCAATGGGGGAGAGGTGCACAAACAATGCTGGGTGCCGCCAGGGGCGTTTGGTGTCCAGAGAGAGGCACTACAGGCAACACTCTTGCTGTGCCTACTGGGGAAACTGTGCAATCAATCAGGCTGACAGCCCTTGATGTCATGGAGAGATGAGGATGATGGGAGAGAGTACTTACCTTCCCTTGCTTCTTGGTGCTCCTGCATGTTCTTCTCCTCCATTGCTCTTTCTTTTTGGCCAGGTCCTGTGTAAAAAGAGAGAGCCTTGTTCCTCTCTTCTTAGTCCCATGCATGTCTCTGATGAGCTTGGCAACCAATAAGGAAAGAGTTTGTTTGTTACACACTCTCCATGCAATGCTCTCAGTGATTGGCTACTATCTACAAACAAAGAAAAGATAGCTAATCATAGAAAGTGAACTTTGGATTCTTGTCAGAAAACCAGGTAGTCTTCGGCCAAAGCCGAATAACTAGATTACAGCCAAACTTCGGGCAAGTGCTGACTCTAAGCCAATATTTCTTACATCCCTAGTTACAGATTCATCTGCATAAAGCGTACATTGATCTCCCTAAAAAAGTGCCCTCACAGAGCTAGATCTGTACTAGCAGGGGGAGCATGGAAGTGCTTTAAAGAGCTTTTAATGAACTTGAGATGAAAAGGTGTCCCCTCCTCCCCCCGACCAACCCTGTAAGGTGAACGAAAGTGTAAGGCAACATTTTTGCTGGTTACTAGAAACAGCTGCAGTTGACTCATGGTATTTAGTTGAGTCATGGCGTAGATTACACCCTTCTGAGGGGGAAGTAGACCTTCTATTCAGTCCCACGCAATTCCTCCTTCTGTATAGACCCCGTTTTGGTCTCTAGAGCCCTTATTTCTGGATGAACTCTCTACAGATATGGAGGAAATTATTGTTTCTGAACATGCAGACAAAAGCTTCAACCTAGAATACTGCTAAGGAAGGCAGCCAGGGGAAAGGTGCAGACACCGGACGGGCTCCCCGCTCTCAGACATTGCCTTTGTGAATTGATTACGAATTGTTGCTTTATGTAGTGTTTGTGCCCTCCCTGACTTACACGTGTGAAATGAATAAAACAGACACTCCCTGGGTAGGGAATAAGGCACAAAAGAGCAGGCTGCGAGAGTTCAAGGAAAAGTTTATCTAGATCTCTGAGAGCGCTCATTGACATCTTTAACATATGAGGCTACGTTGGACCTGGATTGGTCAGCCAGGGTGGTGTCTTAGGTGTGGGCATCATCTCTTCCTCCGGGTTGGTTGCTTGGTTGGCGGGAGGATTGATGTCAGACATCTGTGCTCTGGATGGGTGAAGGTCAGGTCACTGTGAAACACGGTGGTCACTATCTAAGCTAAGAAAATACATTCTGAGTAATGCATGCACTAAATAATAGTTGATCAAAACATCCTCAGTAGTGTATCATGTCATTATACAAATCACTCAAGAGTTCATATCATCTACAACATTTGGGTTATACAGGTCATAGGTTTATGGGCCTTGACCACTATAATACTGTCATTGAACTATAGGGTTAGTCTCACAAGAATCTCAGGTATGTGGCACTTGTTAGTATTGGGCATGATATACTGCAGCAGGGGTCTAATGTTAGTTGGGGGTCTGTTGGGTGGGCTTCATAGCATGATTGGCAGTCTGGCACATGAAAGGAATGCCTTGCAAGGACACAGGGTTAGAATGGCAATAAGTTTCAACTGGCGAGGGTAAGAGGGCAAGGACACTTTTGTGGAGATGGACGAGCTATGTGCTTGGCTCATGTTGGTTCACATACAGGACAGTGATCTCAGAGGAAAAGGGATGTGTTACATTTATTATTTGTTGCAAGCAGCTCCGACCTCAGCGTGAGAATGGAGCTGCAGAGTTTTCCAGTTGGAGTGGGTACGAGGGTGGGGGCCATGTGCTCCGAGCTACTGCGGCGGGCAAAAGGGAGAGATGCATTTTGTACTATCGCAGTGAGGCCTGGTTACCAAGATGGAGTCGAAAGGGGGTACAAAAAATGGATGCCCTGTGTCCTGCTTGGTGGTCCCATCTACGCGAATGTAACCCAAAGTTAACATTGCATAAGGGCGAGGGGCGTACACACCACTAGAGGCACTTGGTCCAAGTCTTGTACTGAGAAGTGACGACAGCGAGGGGCCCATTGGCCCCTCGCTCCCACACATTCCCCCCTTTTATTACATCTAAAGTAACGAATACTTCTACTTTTTATTCTTTTCATTCTCCCTTCCGTAGTACTCAGCGTCTGCCACAGCCTCGTCCCACGCGGGGGTGCCTTTTATTGGCATCCACGCTCTGCATACACTTCTTAAGCTGTTTCCTCTTCTGGCATATTCGTCTGGTGTACACATTAAGTAAATTCCTCCATCCCCATCTAGATCTACCCATACTTCTTGGTACCATTGGAACTCTCTTGGTTCTTTTATCGTTCTATGATGCAAATTATCCACTATATCCCCATATTGCCTGTAAATTGCTGTCATCCTGTATTGTGGTGTAGTGTATTCCCCTGTTTGCATTTGGGCATCTATCATGGTAGCTACCGTTGTCGGTCGGCCCATTGTTACCATCATCATAGCTGAGGCTGGCATGCTTTTCTCACAACACCGTAGGCCCAGTCGGCACACACAGAAGAACAGGAGCACAAAGACGATGATGGGGATCAATATTTTCATTGCCACATTTACCCATGATGGTATCCAGCTGAACAAATTGTCGAACCATGTGCTTTCTTCTGCTCCTCCTTCAGTTCTCATTCTCTCCCCTAAATTGTGCACTGCTGTTATCACATGGGAGAGTGTCCCGTTATCAGCAACTTCCGTTGGCACGCACGTGCAACACGCCCCCCCAATTATTTCAGCAAACACCACCGTCCATTGCCGTGAGGAGATCTAAGACATATCTGTTTTGCATTGTCATTAGGCGCAGTGCGCGGAGCTCTATTTTTATCACGTTGAACCCCTCTTCAGTGTCGTTGGCCAGTTGAACGAGCTCTCAGTGCACTATCTGCAACCATTTGGCGTTTGCTCGTCCTTGCAGTCCCGGGGCAAGAAGTGAGGTGAAAAATGTCTCTGCTGATGAAAAGAGCTTGTACTTCTGCGGGATCTCAGCAAGGAGTTTCAAAGATTCGGATGAGATGTAATTGGAGAACCTTTTACTTCGTGTCAATCTTTTCTTTAGTTCATATTCTGACAATAGTTCATATGCTGGAGCTTCTGTTCTTAATAGTTGGGGCGCTGTCGATTGTTCAGCCGATTGCCCTGCTGCCGATATGATATGCCAGCCAATTGCTCTGCTGCCGATATGCCAGCCGATCGCTCTGCTGACCCTTGGATATGGCTTTCTGGTATTACCATCAAGGCTGTGTGGAGGGTGGCTAGAGCACAAGTTCCTTTCCACCATGCGGGAGGTGCAGGTCAGCTTGTTTGCCACAAACCCAATACATATCCATTAGTGCAGCTTTGATTTTTTCATGTCGGGTATGATTACCGTTTTGTTACATCTCTTTGTCTCCGCCATGTTCACTTTTCCTTCCCCACTGAAACACAGTTCATGTGGCACTTCTTTTTGTATTTTGATAGGTTTTTCTAATGCTGTGACCCACGTTAGCTTTGCGACATGTTGCGACCAGATGGGGCCACATACCTCTTTTATCCATTGGAAAGTGTCATTTGATAGGCCTCGAAGTGCTTGGAATTGTTTCTTCGTGCCATTTGTTTTCTGCATATCGCGTCCCCTTGATGACAAGAAATGGTTCCTTGAGGCAAATTACTCCTTGGCGTCTGCTTGTGCATGTTTTCTCATTCTCCAGCTTTTCCAATGTGACGGTGTGCGCCTGGAACATGCTCTTTATTCTGCATAAAACCAGATGAATTAAACATTGGGCCTCCGACAAGGGCACTTCCTGTGATACTAACATTTTCGGTGTTCCTGATGCGTGCAGAATGAGTGAACAGACGTAGCAGCTTCCATTTGTTGCTTGCTTCGCCGTGGCACTCATGTCAGAATACCATTTATTTGATTGATCAGGGTGGCGGGGATCTTCTGTTTCGTCTAACCCAGACATGGGCAAACTACGGCCCGCGGGCCACATACGGCCCGTTAGGCTTTTTAATCCGGCCCGCCGAACTTGTCCAAATTATAGTAAAAACCTCCTTTTTTTCCCCTTTGCCTGCAATGCCCACGTTTCCCCAATAGATGGTGCACTCAAAACACATTGACCGTTGTTGGAGTGGCGCGTATTTCTCTTTATTTCACTTTAATTTTCACTTCGTTTCACGTCACCATTAAGCCCTTCTGTAAAAATGAGCGGACCAAAGAGAAGGAAAGTGGACAGCGAATGCCGAGTGTTTAATAAGGAGTGGACAACAAAATACTTCTTCACTGAAGTCCGATCAACGGCTGTATGTCTGATATGCCAAGAAGCTGTTGCGGTTTTCAAAGAGTACAATATCAGCCGTCACTTTGCCACGAAGCATGCAAACTATG
Organism: Ambystoma mexicanum; assembly: GCF_040938575.1. Lineage (NCBI taxonomy): Eukaryota > Metazoa > Chordata > Amphibia > Caudata > Ambystomatidae > Ambystoma > Ambystoma mexicanum. The sequence continues at coordinate 466,810,335 of NC_090929.1, forward strand.
CTAGCAAGCAGTCAACACAAGAACGGGCGGCTACTGCTCAGAGGTTGGCAGCTAATTTACAGAGTCAACAGAACTTTTTTCACCGACAAACTGCAATTCAAGAGTCAAGTACCAAGGCAAGTTATTTGCTGGCATTCAAATTAGCAAAGGCTAGCAAGCCTTTCTCCGAAGGCGAGTTTTTGAAAGAGTGCATGGTAGAGACAGCAGGTCTCTTGTGTCCGGAGAGCAAAGCCAAGTTTGAAAAAATCAGTTTAGCACGCAGGACAGTGACTCGCCGCGTGGAACTGATTGACGAAGATATAGTCAGCGAGTTAAACAAAAAGGCGGAGTCCTTTAAGTTATATTCACTAGCACTGGATGAAAGTAACGACATAAAAGACACTGCTCAGCTCCTAATTTTTATCCGAGGAATTAACGACAGTTTTGAGATAACGGAGGAGCTTTTGAGCATGGAATCACTGAAAGGGAAAACGCGAGGAGAGGACTTATATGAACAGGTGTCTGCTGTCATCGAGAGAATGAAGCTACCTTGGAGTAAACTTGCCAATGTCACCACGGATGGATCGCCAAATTTAACTGGAAAAAACATCGGGCTGCTGAAAAGAATCCAGGATAAAGTGAAAGAAGAAAACCCTGACCAGGATGTTATTTTACTTCACTGCATCATTCATCAGGAGTCTCTGTGTAAGTCTGTATTGCAGCTTAATCACGTCGTGGATCCAGTTGTAAAACTTGTTAACTTCATACGAGCAAGGGGACTTAATCATCGTCAGTTCATTACGTTCCTGGAAGAAACTAATGCGGATCACCAGGACCTACTTTACCACTCTCGCGTCCGCTGGTTAAGTTTGGGGAAAGTGTTTCAACGAGTCTGGGAGCTCAAAGACGAGATTCGCTCATTTTTTAATTTAATGGGGAAATCCGAAGAATTCCCCGAGCTGAGCGACACAAACTGGCTTTGTGACTTTGCGTTTGCTGTGGACATATTTTCACACATGAATGAGCTGAACGTGAAGCTACAGGGGAAAGATCAGTTTGCGCACGACATGTACACAAATGTGAGAGCCTTCAAATCCAAGCTGGTTTTATTCTCCAGGCAAATGTCAAACAAATCTTTCGCACATTTCCCCACACTAGCCGTGCAGAAAGAGGCCGCCCGAAATGCGAAGAAATACTGCAAATCACTGGACGATCTGCACAGAGAATTTTGCCGTCGGTTCTGTGATTTTGAAAAAATTGACAAGTCACTTCAACTGGTGTCCTGTCCCCTGTCACAAGACCCCGAATCAGCACCGCAGGAGCTGCAATTGGAACTGATCGATCTTCAGTCTGACTCCGTCTCAAAGGAGAAGTTCAAGTCTCTTAAACTGAATGACTTTTACGCTTCACTTAACGAGACCGCGTTTCCAAACCTCCGGAGGACGGCGCAGAAGATGCTGGTGTTGTTTGGCTCGACCTACGTGTGTGAGCAGACGTTTAGCGTCATGAAAATCAACAAAGCCCATCACAGATCCAAGTTAACTGACCAACACCTCAGATCTGTCCTGAGAATTGCCACAACAAAACTAACTCCAGACTTTGATGCACTGGCAAAAAAGGGAGACCAACAACACTGTTCCCACTGAAATGGTGAGTTTTTCTGCTGTGTTATGAAAAAATGCATATGGAAAGTTTGGAAGTGCGTCTTTTAATTAAGAGCAATGCGCATTTACGCACAGCAGCGGTACAGTAGCTTAATTAACACGCCGCACATCGCTCTTAATTTAAATTTAAATTTTCAGCTGCAGGTAGGATATTTAATACAGCCTATGTCTGTGTGCTTGGCAACGATACACGTGTACTGTTTGCGCGTGAAGGCGAGGGCGTCCGTGGCGAGTTTGTAGAGCGCGCGGTCAGGACAATCCATCCATGATTTTGCGGAGTTTAACACAAGTAGATATTATTGAGCTTGAGTATTTCGTTGTGTAATAATATGTTTTGAATGTTGAAAGTGATTCCATTTTTCAATAAATGTTGATTTCTTTAACTTTGCACCTTCGATTGAAACTTATTAAAAACAGACGCAATCTTGATAAATCACAGTGCGTATGTTATTTTAATCTATTTACATTTCCTCCTCACAGTAGCTGCGAAATAGTATGTAAATGCCATATCTTGCATATTCCTTGAGACAAATTTATTAACTGATAAGGGCTATTTTTCACATTTGAAAGACAGTTAATAAGTTGGGTTGTAGTGTTCTTACTGTGCTATGAGGTTTGCACACACTACATTTAATGCTTTAGTATATCCGGCCCAAACACTCCCTCCAAATGCACCTGGCCCGGCCCCTCTGTCAAATTTTAAAACCCATTGTGGCCCGCGAGTCAAAAAGTTTGCCCACCCCTGGTCTAACCCCAGGTCGTGATAGATGTTGTATCTTTTAAGTCCTGCCCCCCTTTTTGTCCTCCTCCTCCTTCCTTCCTGGTTATTGTTTTTCACCTTTTTGTAATGTATTGGAAACATTCCGGCCCATGTTGTATCATTGCTATTCAATATGGCATGTGTATCGTCATCAGTAGCAGCAATGTTGTATGAGGTAGGGTGTATGGTTGTCTGTGCATTAATACTAGTGTTAATTAAATCATTTGTCCAATAATAGTCTCCATCATATTCGTTATATCCATAAGCATTACTCATATTTACATTAAAACGTAACACTGACACACTTGTTGATCCTACAGTGATGTATTCTGAGGGTTGCATCACATCTGTTTTGTTGACATTAATCTCATGTGACTCTTTCCATATAGTCTTTACCCCAGTCCATATCATTTGCGATCCCTCTCGTATCATGTTAGCCCCTCTTCCCCCCCCTCTGCATGTCATTAACAAAGGATAAAAGGGTATAATACCAAGCTGCGAAAAACAACATTACTGACATCAAAATTGCAGCGCATTTCAAAACGCATTCAACGTTACTTAACCTTTTAGCCCTAATGGCGACCCTATCACTATCTAACATTAATTTGTTCTCCCCAATTGTAGGTCGTTGGGCCATTTTTCACCTGGAGAGCGTTATAAATTTGTTAAGTCACCCCAATATATACATGTATTTACATTCTTGTTCAACTTCGTGTTTAATCATCATTTTCAGTCATGCTTGTTCTTTTACTGTATTGCACATGTACCTTTGCTATAGAGATAGTAATCGGAACAAAGGTGGGAGATAGAGAGGGAGAGATAGTGGAGGTGTATAGACAATATGTCAGCCAATTAAAGAGGAGAGGAGGAAAACACAGAAAAGAAGGAAGGAGGAGATAAGCCGTGCAGAAAAAAATACATATCATCACTTTTATCTTTGCATATTCTTTTTACTGACAATTTTGTTATTTTTTTTCAACCTCATTTGTAGTTCCATTGGTGCTATCTTGCTCCTCCTGGGGGATTGTATTATCGTGTGCCCTCCTCACATCGGATAAGTGCACCCAATACTTCAATCCCTTTACCTTCACCGCGTTGGGTGTACTATAAATGACCTCATAAGGGCCATGAAACCTGGGTGAATTCCACCTTCTCACAAAGCTGCGGACGTACACATGTGCTCCTGGCATCAGTGGCCCACTTGAACTGTCTGTGGCCGGTGTGGTGGTATCAGTCGCCACATTTTCAGTAAAAGGCGGTGCTATTTGTCGCGCTATGCTGCGTACTGCGCGTGTTAACTGGGATAGGTATTCCTTGAACTCTTCACCCAGCACTGTGGCAGCCCTGTGCGCATCTGAGGCTCTTCTAATAGGGGATACTGGCGTGTGTATTTGCCTCCCAGTCACTATTTTGTGGGGGCTTAGATGGTGGTCTTTACATGGTTGCGTCCTGAGTTGGAACAGTGCTAGGGGCAAGCAATACACCCAGTTTTTCTTCAATGTGTTACACAGCTTAGATAACTTACTCTTTAATAATCCGTTGATTTTTTCTACCACTCCATTCGCCATTGGATGATAAATTGAGCATAGTTTGTGTTTTACCCCCAACAGTGATGTCACTTCCTTAAAGAGGTCATTCACAAAGTGTGTACCGTTGTCTGATCTAATGACATTGCGTATTCCCCATCGTGAGAACACCTCCCGCACAAGGAACTTGGCCGCACATTTTGCGTCCGGGTGGGGACATGGGCCCGCTTCCACCCACCTTGAAAAGGGGCACACCACCACAATCAAATATCTTGCTCCATTACACCACTCTCCCATATCAGCATAGTCTATGTGGAGCTCTCTAAATGGTCCTGTTGGTCGGGGCAGGGTACCGCGCAGTGTTCTTAATGTCATTCCTGATTTATGTGTTTGGCATGTTATACATTCTACAATGAATTTTGACAGGTGCTCCTGCAAATTGGGGACGAACCAGTGTTCCTGGATATCTGCGGCAATGTGTTGTTTTGCTATATGGCCAGGGAAATGCAGCTGTTGGAATGCTATTTCTAGGAACTCTATAGTCATTACAACCTTTCCTGTTGTCTCTTGCCTCCAAATGAGATCTGTGGCTGATTGTTTACATCCCCTTTTGCTCCACAGTTCTTGCTCTTCTGTGGGCGCTCTTCTTTGTAACTCTATTATCTGCGCTATTGGCGTATTATTGTATGCTTCCTCTTGTGGATCTGTGGTGGTTGCTTTTGCAATGCATTCGAGTGTTGGTGTCGCATTGAAATACGAGGCCTCCTTCGCTGCCGCGTCGGCTGCCGCGTTTCCCAATGAGATTGCATCTGTGTTATTGGTATGGGCCTGGCATTTCACCACTGCCGCTACCGATGGTACTGCTAATGCATCTATTAGCTCATTTAATAATGTTGCATGCTGTACTGGAGAACCGTCTGCCTTCCTGAATCCTCGTCTACGCCACCGGGACAACCCTGAGTGCCCCGTGGTAGTTGCATATGCTGAGTCTGAGTATATTGTCACCGCACAGCCTTTGGCTGTGTGCCGTGCTTCATTCAGGGCAGTTAATTCTGCTGCCTGTGCTGAATAATGGGATGGGAGGCACTTTTGCACAATCGTCTCATATTCTTCTTCCTCCATGCGCACTACCGCCATTCCAACGTGTTTTTCCCGTTTCGGGGTTTATTGATGCTGACCCATCTATGAAATATATTTCTCCCTCCTGTAGGGCATTCTCGCTTGCTTTCGGTATGTCATCACCTTCCCCCTCATATGTGGCACAATCGTGTTCCTGTATATCCTCTGTCGTGCATGGCTCTGTAATAAATATTGCTGGGTTCACTGTCTTGCACCTCACAACGTGTATGTTGGCGCTTGAAATTATTACTTCATTTGCTGTTGCTCTTTGTGTCGTTAGTGTTGATTTTGATCGCTCAAGGATGGCGAACAGGGAATGCTCCGCATATAGCGTTACTGAACATCCCATGACAATGGTGGCGCTCTTTTCAATCGCAAAGGCTGCAGCTGTGAGAGCTTGTTCCCATGCGAAATGGCCTTGCATTACTGGATCTAGTGTCCCACTGTAGTAAGCCAATGGTTTGTGACCTAGTGATGTTTTCTGTGTCAGTACTGCTGTCATCAGTGTCCCATTGCAGTGTGAAAACAAGAAAAATTCCCTCTCATAATCTGGGTTCGCGAGGACTGGGGTGTCAGCAATGAGGTCTTTTAATTTCAAATACTGTGTTATCATTTCCTGCGTCCATTTTATTGCTGCTCTATTTTTCTGTGCTTCTTTTAACGCTTGTAGTAAGGGACGTGTGTATGCCGCGTAATCAAGGATCCATGCTCGGCAATAGTTACAAATGCCAAGAAACTTTTGCATGTCTTTCACAGATTTTGGGATTATTATGTTGCGTATAGCAGCTGCTCTGTCTGGGTGTATTCACTTCCCATCTTTTGATATAGCTGTCCGAGGTATACAACCTAGGGGAGACAGTATTGCAATTTCCCTTTCTCTACCTTGTATCCTTTGGTGGCTAGCACATTCAGTAGTGCTATCGAGTCTTCTCTGCACTTTTCTTCTGTATGGCTACAGACGAGTAATTTGTCTACGTACTGAATGATGGTGCTCTTTACATCTATGTTTCCAATGTCTTCCCGTAACACCCTGTTAAAAATGCTGGGGCTTTCACAATACCCTTGCGGGAGTCGGCGATGTTCATACCTGTTGTTCCCTAATGTGAACGCTGTCAGGTACTGGGATCCTGGGTCGAGTGGTATGGAGAAGAAAGCATTCTTCAAGTCAATTACAGTAAAACATGTTGATTCTTTTGGCACACTGCACAGTATTGATGCCGGGTTAGGCACTAATGGGAACTCTTTTTGAATAACGTCATTGAGTGGGCGGAGATCCTGGATCATCCTCCACGCCCCTCCCTTTGCTTTTTTGATCGAGAAAATCGCTGTATTACATGGGAAGTTTGATGGCACTATGATGCCTTGTTTCAGGAGTGCATTTATGGTTTCCCTAATTCCCTCCTCCGCTTCTCTTGATATGGGATATTGTTTTACCCTCTGCAGTATTGCACCTGGCTTGAGTTTTATTTTTATTGGTGTCACCTCATGTAGTGGCCCCACGATCGTGGGGCCCTGTGGTCCAAATTTCAGGTGCTACTTTTGCCATGTCTTCCTCAAATATAGTCAGTGGGGCCTTAATGCTAGCCACCAGTGGGTTATGTACCTCTCTGTACTGGATCATAATGTCACATGGTATGCTTATTTCCATTATTATTTCTCCATCATTCTCACCATCAGTGAATAATTCCTCGTCTGTTATATCTCGTAGCATTATGTTTGGGTCTATGCATAACACAGTCCTCCACCCGCACCCATGCGCGTCCAGTCCTATGACCACAATACGTTGGCTGGATACTTGAACTGCCTCGATGTCTATAGACATTATCGTGCCTGGCACAACGTCTGTGTGTGCAATTGGGTGGAATATGAAATCTGATGGTGTTCTCCATTCTTTTCTCATTATCTCTGGCACCGCTCGTGCTAATACCTTGATGCCATAAATAAACATGCTTAAATCAATGGGTATTCCTCGCACCACAACTTTGTTCATTACTGTGCTGATCATCAACATGGCTCGTACCTGGCATACTCCTGGTGTTGAACACACTATTCCTCATTCTGTAAACGAGATTGTCATATTTAATTTGCTTAACAGATCTCTCCCCAGCAAATTAATTGGCGCGTCTTCGTGGTACGGTTTCCCCCCCCCCCACTGTTATATCAAGATCTTTAGTGTAAGGAACTTTTAAAATAGCCCCAGAGAACCCCCGCGTCTCTTAATTCCTGCCTGAGAGTGGAAACCGCCCTTCCATAAGACATGATTTCTCCGCTCCAGAGTCTACCATAAAGATAAACTGCTTATTTCCTATCTCTGCCGCCACTAGTGGTTCCTCTTCTGCACATAGGGTGGTGGATAGGACTGGACACGCAAGTGTTCCCTGTGGGCTGTCCTAATCTGAATGTCTTTCTTGCCCTGGCACTGAGAAGACATTGTCTCCAATCATGGTTACGCCACGGTACGGTGCGGGCGCACCATTCGCAGATGTTGCATAACAATTATTGTTTGTGCTTCCCACTGCATTTTGTCTTGCCATTGGTTGTGGTGGTGGTTGCTGTCCTTGCTGTACCTGAGGTTCGTTATAGCATTGGTCTTGCTGTCTCCCACTTCCCATCGGTAGTCCATAGGAGCTACCTGGGTGTGGGCACCCCCAACCATGTTCGTTCTCCATGGGCTATTGGCCCTGGAAATACCCTGACGGCCGCATTCTACAATCTCTGGAGTAGTGTCCCCATCTCCCACAGTTCCAGCATGACCCTTGTGGTCCGCCTCTCATTCCCTGACCGCCGAATCCTCTATTTCCCATACCTCCAAACCCTCCTCTTTGGCCACGGTACCCACCTCTTCCTCTTGCTGGTCTTTCTTGCCACTGTTGTCCACCGTATTGCTCTTCTCCATTCCACTGCCCTTGTCCTCCTGTGGCCCGCAGTGCTGCTATTGTTGCTGGTCTGTTTCCTGCTCCTTCGTCCCCCTCGTTTTCTCGGTCTGTGGTTGTGCTGGCGTTGACGGCGGCGACCTTCACTAATTTGTTCTGTACCAGCTTTGCTTCGTCTGCCAGCCTTTTTTGTGCTATCTCCTTTTCTCTCTCTTTGATCCTCCTGCAGTGGTGCACAATTATACTCTGTATTTCAGGCCAGCCCTTGGCTTCTATCCCAGCTATTTTGTCCAAGGCCTTCTGCACCTCCTTCGGTAGCCCCTTTTAGATGATAAAATAAAACAAGGCAGTGGACTGGTTCCACGCCATGCCAGTTTTGCTTCTCCATAAATCCTGCACCCGCAGTATAAATTGCGTAGGATCCTAGTTCGCCTCCATTGTGCACTGCATCACTAAATGTAAATCTGGAATATGTGGAAACGTGCGCCTGAATGCATCGCATACTTGTGCTCAAACTTTATTGAACGGCAATCCATCGTGGCGGTCACAACTCATCGTTACTCTGGGGAATCCGGCCTTTTCCCACACTGCGTCTGCTTGGTCACCAATTGCTGACACTAATAAGCTCTTCACATCCCCTATCGCTAGCGGCACTCCTGCTGTGTTTTTCTCAAAGGTGTGTATCCATTTCCCAGCCCCTCCCGACAGTGGGGGGAGGACCTTTAGCAAGTTGTTTCTATCCATTTGAGCCCATGGAATGTAATGTGGCCTACCTGCTCCTTTATGTATCAATGGCATTTGTAACTTTTGTTTCTTCCCTACCTTACTTACCACACCTTTCTTTATTTTACTTACCATCATATTCCCTCCCACCCCCGCTGTCTTAGTCTACCCTGCCATAGTGGTGGAGATGGTGTATCTGGGTACCGGCGGTTTGGCAGTGGGGACCCGGTCTCGGCAGCTGTCTCTTCATATTCCTCTAAGTCACTCCACACCTCTCCTATTTCTGATTCTTGCTCATTATTCCCTTCACATCCTTCTCCTCTCTCACTTTCTGTGGTGGGTGGGCGTATAATCCTCACGGGTTTGTCATATAGATGGAACAGGAACTCTCCTGACCGATACTCTTTCTCTTGCCCTTGTGGTATGCGTGTTCCTTGTGATGATACTGATCGCGCTGGCTCTGAGATCGCTTGCGCCACTTCCCCTGCTGTGCTCAATGTTGGCGTTAGATCCGCTATGGATAATGGTGGCACCTCTCCGCTCCCTGGCAGCATTTGGCCCCTATCGCACAATGCTCTTAGCCGCGTTATTTCCATCTGTGCATGCGCTAGCTGGTGGTCTAATTCTCCAGTGAAGTGTGCCAAATTCACGGGGGTGCACTTGGTGGGCCATACAACCCTCCTTTATCATAGGGTGGTGGTGCTGTAGCAACTGCTCCGGTTGTGGGTGCGAGAGTGGGACATGCTGGTATGTACAGGGGCTCACTATATCCTACTGCTGGCCTTGACATTAAAGGATATATTTTAGTTGTATTGCCTTCAGCTGTAGTGGTTGTGCATTCGCCCTTAGGCGTTCCGCTTACCTCTTCCTGCGGTTCCTGTGTTTCGTTCGCTCTTTCTTTATTTACCTCTGCTGTAGGCGTAACTTCTTCAAACATTCGCCACAAGTCTAGTACTTCCCTTCTGTTTTGCAGTTGTTTCCCCTTGTACCTTGCTAACAAGTGTGTAGATACTAAATCCAATACTCTTTTGTCGAATGACCCACCTTCTGGCCAAATTGGCGTCACACTGTCCCCTTTTATCTCCGTCAACCATTGGTCATGGTATTTTTGTATTTTCTCACTGTATAACGGAAGGTGCTGACAAATATGTGCTAGTGGTGTTATTCCCCCATGACGATGTATGTCCTTTCCTCTCTTTGCCTGTACTTACCTTTCGACCTCCCTTTCCCCTTAACCGCTTCTTCACTAGTCTTTTTCCCTTCTAGTTGGATAATATATCACGAGTCTTCTCAGTTACTTGTAATTGGTATGCATATATATGTATCAAGATAAATATATCAATCACTTGTCAAGGTTAACCTTATAGTTGTTGCATGTTCAAATTCAACAGTTCATTTTTGCATGTTTTGCCACTTTAACCACAAATTAATCACAGTACTTGGATATCTTTGACAAAAAAAAAAAAATGGACAGAACACAAAAGCACATATAACACTTATCATGCACATGCACTACCTGCGCGCGTTTTCTCCCCGTTTTGCTCTTTTTTCCATCCCTTTCCCGTTTCGCCTACTCTTCTCATTCACTCCCCACCTCTTACACCCTTTTACTCTTTTCCAAGAATCCTTTAATACCCAGAAAAAGAATGTTCTAAATAACTATTCCGAGTCTACTCAATATACGAGACTCCTACTATTTTCTCTGTATCTTCACTTATTTATTCTGCACTGGACGAGACAATGCTACGCGGCACCGCCTTCTACCCCGTTCGGGCTAGGATACCACTTCTCTTTTTTCTCTTCACTTCTTACAAAAACATAATGGCCATATAAAGCACAGATCAGAAAAGCCTCATCATCACTCACACAGGCCCTACTCTCCCCTATTTCCCACTTACCTTTCCTTCGTAACCTTCGCAACCGGCACTCACGTGTTCAGTCAGGTGACCCGAGGGTCGCCACTCGCAGTCCGACCCCAGTCAGGCTTGCACCCCAACCAAGCCGTGGCCCGCCTCGGCGAGCAGCTTTTCAGTTGGGTATTTGCCAACCGGGAACGCTTGACCCTTCTTCGTAGTGCACAGAGGCGATGGTTTTGCTGGGGGCATCCCGGATCTTGCCGCTCGGCGCCAGCCTCGAGGCATCTCTCTGATCACGTCGCAGGGGGTCCCCAAATGTTTGTGCCCTCCCTGACTTACACGTGTGAAATTAATAAAACAGACACTCCCTCGGCAGGGAATAAGGCACAAACGAGCAGGCTGTGAGAGTTCAAGGAAAAGTTTATCTAGATCTCTGAGAGCGCTCTGACCACATCAAGGTTACAACACATTTATATAGTACATTGACATCTTTAACATATGAGGCTACGTTGGACCTGGATTGGTCAGCCAGGGTGGTGTCTTAGGTGTGGGCATCATCTCTTCCTCCGGGTTGGTTGCTTGGTTGGCGGGAGGATTGACGTCAGACATCTGTGCTCCGGATGGGTGAAGGTCAGGTCGCTGTGAAACACGGTGGTCACTATCTAAGCTAAGAAAATACATTCTGAGTAATGCATGCACTAAATAATAGTTGATCAAAAGATCCTCAGTAGTGTATCATGTCATTGTACAAATCACTCAAGAGTTCATATCATCTACAACATTTGGGTTATACAGGTCATAGGTTTATGGGCCTTGACCACTATAATACTGTCATTGAACTATAGGGTTAGTCTCACAAGAATCTCAGGTATGTGGCACTTGTTAGTATTGGGCACGATATACTGCAGCAGGGGTCTAATGTTAGTTGGGGGTCTGTTGGGTGGGCTTCATAGCATGGTTGGCAGTCTGGCACATGAAAAGAATGCCTGGCAAGGACACAGGGTTAGAATGGCAATAAGTTTCAACTGGCGAGGGTAAGAGGGCAAGGACACTTTTGTGGAGCTGGACGAGCTATGTGCTTGGCTCATGTTGGTTCACATGCAGGACAGTGATCTCAGAGAAAAAGGGATGTGTTACATTTATTATTTGTTGCAAGCAGCCCCGGCTTCAGCGTGAGAATGGAGCTGCAGAGTTTTCCAGTTGGAGTGGGGACGAGGGTGGGGGCCATGTCCTCCGAGCTACTGCGGCGGGCAAAAGGGAGAGATGCATTTTGTACTATCGCAGTGAGGCCTGGTTACCAAGATGGAGTCGAAAGGGGGTACAAAAAATTGATGCCCTGTGTCCTGCTTGGTGGTCCCATCTACGCGAATGTAACCCAAAGTTAACATCGCATAAGGGCGAGGGGCGTACACACCACTAGAGGCACTTGGTCCAAGTCTTGTACTGAGAAGTTATGACAGCGAGGGGCCTACTGGCCCCTCGCTCCCACACAGTAGCTTCAAATGAAGGGTTGGTATCTAACAGCTTTGTGTTCTCGGATGCTCTGAAAACCACTCTTAGGGGCAGAAGCTATGCGTCCCAAAGAAATAAGCTCAAGAAAAACGAAGTGGTGGTCCTGGAGTGTGTTTTACGCAGCGCAGAGAGGATGCACTGTGAAGACTCCAAAGACGATAGTGGGGGGCCTATGATTGCGACAAGCTGCTCACTAACCACATATGCATACAGCCGGCATAATGGGACTTGTTTCATATGCAACAGGATTTTTTGAAAAACGGGGGAAAGTTGGGTGCTCTAGTAGTGACCAGGCTGAAAAAGGTTGAGGAGAGCAGGCGGGTCTTGCCTAATATTGATATGGATGGCACTATGTAGACAAATAACAACAACATCAATAGGGCTTTCAAGCCTATTATAAGGACGTGCATAGAGAGGATGGCTTGGCAAACACCCCTACAGTAGACTGAGTCCTGAGTGAGCTTGATCTTCCAAGGCTGGATACCAGTGAGATTAAGGTGCCTGGAGGCTGCAGTCGCCAGCAATGAGAGCCATGAGTCAATGAAATTAATGCAGGCGGGAAAAGCACTAGTCCTGATGGGTCACCGGTGGAGTTTTGTGAGATATCTTGCTACTTGCTTTCCAAAAATGTTTTGTAGAAATTATTTTGCTGATGAGAGATTCCAAAGTTGATCCAATTGGCTCACAGTACCTTCATCCCCAAACCGGGGAAAATGTGCACTGTCTGTGCAACTTTTTTGCCCAATTTTGCTCTTAAATACAACACTAAATATGTTGGCTAACATATAAGCTTTGCAGCTGGGAAAGATAATGCCCAGGATCACTGAAAACGCTCAGGTGTGGAGCAAAAGTTACGATAACATCAGGGAACTTGCAAATGTGATACATCTCTACAAAAACTCTCTGCAGCGCCATTAGAATTGATGCGGAAAAGGCCTTTGATAGTGTTTGTTGGTGGTATCTCCATGCTGTTTTGCAAAAGCTTTGACTCAGTCCAAACTTTCTTAATCTGTTATGCACTCTATAAACCCAATCCGAAATCCAAAGGGGGACACGCAAGAACACTGATTGTCGCCTATCTTTTTATAAAGCCACTCTAGTGGTGCTACTTCAACATAGGGTGGGTGCACCTCAAAGTTATTGTTATAGTGTAATGATCTGCTGGTCATCCTATGAGAGCAGGATTGGCCGTCTGTGTGCCTATATGTTAAAGTAAACACCTTATAGACAGATTCTTCCAATGGCACTAGCTTGTCACCAGGGTTTCCTCCCTGTTGGGCAGTTTTGCTGGGCCAAAGATAGGTTTAACTATGTTTGGGTCCTGATCACAAGAGACGCTGCCCACTTATTGGAAAACAATGCACTGACAAAACTGGTAGGAATTAGATCAGATGGTAGGCTGTGGGTTAAGCTTAATTTAACCCCTTGGGGATAAAATAGGCACAATAAAGATGATGTTACTGTCAAATCTGCTCTATTTGTTAAATAGACACTGCTCCCACTTCCTGAGAAGCTCTGGTCAGAGAAAAACAGAGAGCGAGATTATTTTATGTGAGGTGAGTATGTTAGGTTAGAAATACCCCTTCTTGTTCTGCAAGACTCTGATCCGACGGGGGCTTTGGTTATCCTAATTTAAATAAAATACCTTAGGGCATTCATGCTACATTCTTAGTATTACTGGATTAATGCAAACTCTACCCACGCACAGAACTGGATAACCATTGCAAAGGATGAAATTGGTTCAATCCCACTCAACTGCCTATTAACCATGGAGAAGAAGATAACACTGTCCTCGACCCCTCCTTCATTTAAACAGAGGCAAGAAATATCTTCTTTCCAAGGAACCTTGTTTGTGGAAATAACCCAGCCATCAAAATCATTAACCGGAACTAAAACTGGAAATCTTGGCAAAAGTCTGCAGTATGGAAAATTACACATGTATTGGATGGATGTGGCCTCAAAGAGTTTAGATAACTCGAGTCAAAATATAGTTTGCGTGCCTCCGAGACCCTGAGATACTAGCAACCTTTATCTTGGTTTACTGTTATTCTTTCAATTCTAATCGCTGATGTTTATGACCATCCTGGCCTATAACAGTTCTCTCTGTCACTCCCATTGTCTGTCTCAACAATGTACCCCTATCTGGACCTCAAAGCCTGCTACACAATTGGCTTAAACCCTGTTATAATGCAGTTAGGGTGAAAATAGATCCTGAGCTCCGATACTCCAACCAAAGGATTATCCTCCACCTGTGCTGGTCTCCTTGGAAGATGTGGAAAAGCAAATTGCTCCCATCCGTGGATATGTGGTCTTATTCTAAAGCAAAAGTCACAGGTTCACACATGTTTTGGAGTTGTTAAAAGGTTACACCGTTCAGCATGTGGTCTTCCAATGGATTGAGTTGGTGGTCCAGGGTGTGCCATTTGAGAGATCGCCTAACTGCTAACTCTTGGACCTGTTTCCTACTGATCTACTCAACTCTCTTTAAAAAAGGAAGTGGATCTACAGAACACTCATTGCAGCAAGGAAGCAAATCTTAAAAACCTAAAAGAGTAATTTTAGACCAAACTGTGATGACTGGCTGCACAGTATGGCCACTATCAGCAAGGAAGAAGGTTTCTTTTCGAGAGAGGTCATGCGTGATGCAAGCATGTACAGGATTATGACCTACATGTGTGATGCAAGCAGTGTCAGTGAACGTCTTTCTGTCTCCCCACCCTCTTGCCCTTCTGCTCATTGTTCTCTCTCGTGCAGTGTCAGCTTCGGGAAGACTGTTGTTATACCTGATTCGCTGTTTGACAGCTAGGATTTCAGAAGGCTTCCATGTTTAGGTCTGGGAGCTGCATCATCTTGCTATGCATGTTGCAGCGCATTTTTATGACAGCCTACAGTAAAAATCATGCGTAAAATGTATGCATAAACCTTTTAGACATGATTTTTTACCCCACGCCATATTTTTAGGAATTTGTTTGGCTGGTGTGGGCATGGAGTGGAATGTCCGTTTCCTCCTCCCACAACTTCTCCATCATGCGAATACACCAGAATTACATTTTCATGCTGGTGCAAATGCTTTGGATTCTCATGGAGATCCTCCTTTGTAGTGCAAATCACGAAACTGCCCAGAGGTAACCTGTTTGCACGTAAGTGTAAACGTAACCCTGTGGCCAATTTACGAAACCTTGGTGAATTAGCTCTCTTCTGTGCATAATGGAGCTCTGTTTGCCCTTACGACCCTACATTGTGCTATTTCAACCTACCAATAAATTATGTTTCAAAGATTTTTTGTAGAATTTCTGCTTTTGAAGACCATGAGGGAATAGGTCTACTGTGAACTGGATTAAAATTAGACTGTGATTTCAGTCCATGCTCCTATCTCACCAATATGTTTAAAGTATTCGTCGGTCTCTGCCTTTTGAACATGTATAGATAAACAAAAATGCATGATTTATATTAGTTTTTTTAGCATTTTATGTTGTGTTGCATGGCACTGCCTCAATCCACTTTTGAAACCGCCAGTGCAGCAGAAGGCACGTGAGGCGCTTGAGAAAACTGGATGATCGTTAAGAATCAACTTCGATTTTGTGTGAGGTAGGAAGGTGTTTATAGTTGGCCAAGAGGCCATCTTTGTACCACATAAAACATGAGAGCGCATTGAGTGACTTTAAGCATATGGAAATAACTAAAAACAGTGTACTTTAAGAAGAAGAGACATAGTTCATTGTTTTTCATAGCCTCAGATTTGGTTTTAGGGAACAGCAAAATTAAAATCTGAGTGTATGACAGCCAACCTGAGAGGGGAGAAATTAGATCTTTTTGTTTGTTTTTTTTGTGCCAAATTTGTATATTTTTATTTTCCTTTTTATATGTAATCCAACTGTAAGAACTGTAAGACTTTTTATGCAAGCAAGCACCCAGATGCCCTTGGGCTTGGCGCGCTATCTAAGTAACACAAATAAATAGATCGTTTTGGGATGGGACCAAGCCTGATTTGCATGTGGTCTTTCCTTTTTCTGTAATGGCTTGGCAGGATAAGGAACGATGGTCTGGAAGATTGTTTAGAGCAATGCCAGAGGTTACGATTAGTTCAAAACCTTCAAACCATCACTTCTTTTGTTTCATCCCCCTCGAGTGCTGTGGGTATGCCCAGGTGTGGGTCCCAAGCCTGTTGGGTCCAGAGGTCCAAGCTACACCCCACGGATGACACCGAAACATGTCTGAGTTTGCTTGTGGTCTTGTGCCAAAGGGATGTGACCAAGCAGTTCGTCTGGACTGCCCCTTTTGGGGTGAGGCCAAGCTTGATTTGCATATGGTCTTTCACCTCTCTTTTTTATGACTTGGCCGGCAGAATAAATGATAGTCTGGGAGTTGCCCAGAGCAATGTCAGAGGTTACAGTTAATTGAAAACCTTCAAGCCATCACCTCTTTTATTTCATCCCCCACGAGTGCTATGGGTATGCCCAGGCGTGGGTCCTAAACCTGTTGGATCCAGATACTCAAGCTACACCCCACTGATGACACTGAAACATGTCTGGGGTTGCTTGTGGTCTTTGGATTTGACCAAGCAGTTTGGGCGGACTGCCCCTTTTGGGGTGGGACCAGGACTGATTTACATATGGTCTTTCCACACTCTTCTTTAGGGCTTGGTAGGCAGAACAAATGATGGTCTGGGGGGTTGCCCAGAGCAATGCTCGAGGTTACAGTTAATTGAAAACCTTCCAGCCATGATTTCTTTTGTTTTGCCATTACATCTCAGCCATTTCAGCTATGTTAAGATGTTCAATGTTATGTTTACTACCCTATGTATATGTAGTTACACAGATAATTAGGTGAATATGTTGTGTGCCTTGTTTCCAAGGAGCCTTTCTCTATTTACAGTGTGTTATATTTTGGGATGAATATGTTATGGGGCTGCAGTAAAAGACAAAACCCAACTGCAGATCATGGTAGCCTGTCTTCATTAAGAAACATTGCCAATTGCGCTGAATAACTTTACATGCAATAGTGGCAAAACCCTGTCTCTTAGAGATCCTTGTCAGTGTCAGAAATTAAAATGTCTACTTTCAGGATTTACTGCTTGTGATCGTGGCAAAGAACGAGTGGTGTGGGCGTGGCTAGGGTAAAGTCAGGACTAGAGGTGGGAAAGTCAAGCTAGGCTTGGGCTACCTTGCCCAAAGTGGTTGGCTGGAGCTTGACCTGAGTTTCAGGCCACTGCCCACAGTAAACACAAGCCTGCTTTCCGCCAGAAAAAATACTTATAGCATACATGTTGGCTAGGTGGGGGCTTTTGTTATCTACCTCACATCCTTTCCCATCCCCTAGCATAGAGCATCACTGCTGGGGGCCTCGCAATGTTCACAGCCTTCCAGGGCATCATGGGAAAGATTGCCATCCAGAAGAGCAGTGACAGTGCCTCGCAAATTTCATCTCAACATGTCTCGTTGTCAGTGCTGGACTTTGGGCCTGATTTTTCAGATCCAGCTTAATTTTCACCGAATCCAGTGAAAATACGTTTGCGTTAATTGGTTTAGTATGTTCAGACTTTAAACGGTGTGGAATCTGGAATTCAAACCCATGTCCTTAGGGCCAGGGGCGCAACACTTAGACACAAGACCACTTGAACGTTTGATTATAATATCTGTGAAATCACTTGTTGGGATTGTATTTTGCAGGCAATATTTAAATACAGCTTTTTAGGTTTAAAAGGTGTGCACCTTTTATACTTTAGCAAAAAGTGATGGATGGAAGGTTTAGATTTAATCTTAACCTCCGGCATTGCTCTGGGCAACCATCCAGACCATCGTTCTTTATCTGCCAATCCATTACAAAAGGGGGAAAACCATATGCAAATCATGCTTCCCCCCCCCCCCCCCCCAAAAGGGGCAGTCCAGCCCCAACTGCTTGGTCACATCCATTCTGCATGAGACCACAGGCATTCGCAGACATGTTTTGGCCTTGTTGGGCCTCATCAGTGAGGAGTAGCTTGGGACTCTAAGCCCAGCAGGCATGGGACCCACACCTGGGCATATCCATCTTGCTCCCAACCTCTAGTTACCACTCTGTCTTTCTCTTGGTTCCATGTGTGCCTCCTCCTTCACGAGGAGTCACCTAGGGAGGGTCAGGCAGACAAGCATAAACAGGCCACTCCTTGGTCCTTGTGGCAAGGGGCTCTTAAATCAGAGGTCAGCGTCAGTAAGAAGCAGTGGCAGAGGCAGCTCTTGGTGCCGTGTGTCATGCACTCAAATATGAGGCATGGTAGCAAGAATCCTTATGCCTTTAGAACGGCAGCCAAACCCTTTTATACTAAATGGAGACTGTTCTCTAAACTTCCTGCCAAACGATATTGAAGAAACTGCTTTGTTTCACATGACCAGTCACTTGTCTAGGGCACGTATTTAGGTCCTTTCCTCTGAATGCTCTCTGCTTCTGATTGAAGTTCCCACGCGGAGCATTCGGTCTCTGCCGAACTGCTGTCTTTCATCTTCCCGGAGTATCCTGTTCAGCTATTTCAGATTATTTAATTCCGGCGGCTTACTTCTGTTACTCCTCTTCCACGCGAAGGTTCTACTGGCTGCGTGCATTTCCAGAGCACGTTTAATTACTGCAACGGCTTTCCTGCCGGCCACGTTGTCTTCAGTTACATTTGCTCGGCTACGCAGAACGTCTCCAGCTTCCCTTCTTGAACTACCCGCTGCAAGTCATTCCACGTGGCGGTCTTCCAGAGGCTGTTTCAACTACTTAACTACCATCTGCAGATCATTCTACGCGGCGGTCTTCCCAGAGGCTGTTCCAACCGCAGAGACAGGTCGAAGGTACGAGACTTTATGTCATTTATTAATATCCTTATTGGATCCTCCAAGTTACTTCCGGAAGTACGGAAGTGCTATTTGTTATAATTTACTCCATTGGGTGAAACTGCCTTACAACCCAGTGGGTTTTGAGTTCCTAATTTATTCATTGGAAGATTAGTTTGGACACTTTAATATTCAAGGGTGAATAAAGGATTGCACTTGAGTGAGAACCTTCCATCATTCCATGTCGGAAAATGCCAAATTATGTTTTGTGCATTGAACAATGAATGCTATCCAAACTGCACCATCCCGACTCTACTTCGGCCCTCGTTCCGTTCGGGATTAGCGTCCTACTAACCTTCCCTTCCTTGTCGTTGTTTTCTTTTACTTGGATTCAATTTGGAGCATCACGGTTCTTCACATTCAGCAAGTCATCCATTCAATTAAGGTTAGTGCAGAAATTAGTGGCTAATTAGGATAATCCAGTGGAAATTATGTTATTTACCATTTGTTTTCTTATGACAGATTGGAGACTGTGCATAGTTATTCATACTTTCAATTGATTCTTCACTCTGGCTGTATATTACTTCAGGCAGTGAGTAGATTCAGGGGAAAGGATTCTTCCTTGAGGATTCTTCACTGAAGGTAGAGAAGAAAAGACAAAAATCCTTTGTGAATCCTTTTTCTTATCATACACGTATCCTTTTGTGGTTGTAGTTACCAGTGCTTAATTGGGTGGCATGTCACCGTGAGGGGTGGATGATAATAGGGCACCAGCGGGAGGCTGGGGGGCGTACTAGGCACCAGGGGTGAGAAGAAGGCGTGTCTCCCTTGCCCCCCTCCCAGTTGGCTCTGCCACTTGTACTAAGTGCCCCACGAGAGGCACATTGTATCTCTGTGCCAGCATCTAGCAGTTATCAGTCTACCGCCTCCTCAATGGAGGAGGTAGACAGACAACACTATTCTCACCATGGAAGGGTTATTGGGCCAGGCAAGTTTAACAAATCTTCGTTTTCTGCCGTCATAGTCCTATTCCTGCACTGCTCCCCCTTGGGAAATGTATCATGTCCTGCAGATGATGGAGCCCAGGCTGTTCAATTGGCCATTGAGGGTTCCTTTTTGCCACGGTTGGGCATGTTGTGCAGATCAGAGAGACCATGATGTTCAGGGGACATTGGGTAGGCTCAATTTTTGCCACGAAATTAAGTGAATCAGTAACATGAAAAAGTCACAAGACATTCAATAATAAAGGTAATCCACAATTTAGTAAGTAGAATTTCCCTGCATGCAAAAAAATTCACACACAGGTTCAAGTGTCATATAAACAAATGTAATTAAATGTGGTTCTGGATGTTAAATGCCATCCTTGCATTTACATCAAAAACACTGTCCAAAAGAATAAAGTGTGATTAGTTCAGTCACATTGGTAAAAAAACTAAACAAATCAAAATAAACAATGATGTTGCACGTTCATATACGTTTTCCGTCTTAACAAGACACCTGTACATGAAACATTCAATCGCATATGTTTGTGTATCCCCTAACACACTCCAATGATGATACAAGTATTGCCAATGCGTTTCGGATAATCAAATCCTTCTCAGGGCCATGGAGTACACACATTCCTAGGCTTGATACAACTTATTTCGACAATGCATCTCATTGCCATCTCTGCTTGACGCTCTAGACCGACACGCAACCAAAAGTGTGGGTCAGTTCAATCAGATCCAAATAAATTCTCAGAAAGTCTGTCACACCAGTGTTACGGTATGCAGCACAACTGCTTGCAGAATGGGACAAGTGGGCCACATAAATCATTGATGTGTGCATCTTGTCATCTGCTGGTGGTGGGGGTACGTGACAATGACCTGACTTTGGACATGTGGTAGCACGGCGGTGACGACAGCCGCTGTGCAGTATCAGGGGGATGTGTGTCTGAGTGCCTGCAGATGCAACTTGTGGGGGCAATACAGGGGACCTGTGTGATGTGTGAGTGTTGTATGGATGTGGGTTGCAGGCAGGTACGATGTGCATGTGTGCAATGAGGTTGACGGTGGGTGGACTGTCAGCAAGGCTATACTGGCCTCATGTACAACATACTTCACATATTGGGCATTGGCATTGAGGCTACAAGGTGTGTTATGTGACATTGGGTTTACAGGGATTCATCAGCCTCATTGGACGTGACATCTCCGGCCTTCGCATCTCCGACTCTCTCGATCGCCTCCATGTGCATCATACTGTGGCAGGTTTCCTGCCAGGCCTGCAATTTTATTGGAAATGGTGGTCGCCCTCCTGTGGCTGTGCCCTGGGTTCACTGTGCGGCAAGGCGGTTCCGCACACAGAGACATAGATCGTCCCACCTCTTTTTGCACTACCTAACTGTTCTGGAGGTTGTCTCCACCGCCGACATCTTCCGTGCAACCTCCTCCCAGATGGCCTTCTTCCGGATTTGCGTTTGGCGCCGTAGGTCATTGCAGAAAACTTCTGCATAGTTCTCGACCATCGTGTCAGTCAGCATGTTCAGTTATGGTTCAGTGAATATTGGCTAGTGCCTCCGTGCGGAAGGGTGTCTTGATGTCATGTCTGTGTAGGTTCTTCAGTGCTCAGAATGTGCCTCTGACCCCTGTGCACTGAGGATTGCAATGGATTGTATTTTTATAATGGCCGCCGGTACATTTCCTGTTCCGGCGATCACGTTATTTCCGGTCACGGTAATACCGGTACCAACAACAGCAGTGCAGGTAGGTCCATGTGCTCGAAGCCGGAATCAGCATAAGCATCAGCAAGGATGCCGGTATGGGGGATTTTGGGGCCTTTTGATGGTATTACCGGAATGCCGGTGCTACCATTTCCGGCATGCCAGGATGCACGTGCACACTGACTCGGAATCATCCATTGATTCTGCCAGCGATGCAACATGGACTCGATAGCACTAGCATGCCGGTAATTCACATTTTTTTTACTGGCAAGCTTGTAATGAGGCCCTAAAAGTCGCTGCCATCCAAAGTTACTGAGTAAGTGAAATCTGTTCACTAAGCTTGCTGAGAAAATCTGCAGCAAGTTTCCTTGCCGACTTCATTATGGCAATTTTGCGGCTTTATAAAATCACACATTTTATGCAGGCGTCATTTATCGCAAATGTACTACAATTTTGTTTAATTCCGCAAGATTTCACCAATGTCATGAAATTGGTTATATTTTTTGCACGATTTCACAAAATTGGCGAATTCCCCAAATTAGCACATTCATGCGTTTTGGAATGAATATTATAGCCTTATAGACAACGGGAGGGGTTATGGTCAAAGGATAGTGCTGCACTCTCAAGTTATAGTGGGAGGCAAAGCTGAGGGCCATATGTTGGGGAAGGGTCCTTATCCCAAGTGATAATGCCCTCTCCCAAGGTCTATAAGGCTATTAACACGTAGCAGTTATAGGAATACATTTTTTGCAGTTGTGGTGGTGAAGAAAACCATTTGCTTAATAGTGAGGAAAGTAAATGGACAAGCTAAGTAATACATTAAATGAGTTTTTATTTTATGGTATTTAAATAATGAGAGTTGTCTTCACATTTTAATTGAAACCTTAGTTCAAATAGAATGGGTTTAAAATTAACATGAATTAAATGTAAAAGTAAATGGTTTCTCGCTAAGAAAGTGAAAGCATTTTCCCATGATTTCACTTTATCTTTGGTGTGTTAAATTTAATGTGGCAGGAAAAAGAATATTCTCACAGAAAGGGAGTGTCTAGTGGATAGAAATTGTGCCTTGAAATTACATTGTTGTACCCCCACCCCAACCCTCATTTGCTTTGGAAGTTAGAATCGTCAAACTGCAGTCAATACCAGTGGTTATTGACTGCACTCCAAGCATTCTGAAAGGCTTAGAGGAAGTCAATAATGCTCTCCATGTGCTAATAGAATTTGAATGGCTGGAAGACGTCATGAGGTGCTATCTACATTCTGTCTCTGGGATTGATGAAAAACAAACACGAAAGCTTGCTTCTAGTCTTTATTTCTGGCATGTTTGAGTGTCCGGAACTGCATCAATTTCTTCACATTTTCTTGGGTGGAGAACGCCAAAAATTTACATAGAGAGGTTAGGCTTGCTGGCTACAATCCCTCAGCCTTGTGATATAGGGCCACTTTGAAAAACATTTGCAGGGCCACTTTTGGTTCCCAGTCCCTCCATGTTCGATTCCTATGATTTGAGTGGTACTGCCCCATACATAGCAGCTTGTGTTTTGCAGGTGGCAAGTTTGTCTAGACAGTGACCAGGCAGAAGCGGCCTATGAACAGGAAATGCACAGTCTAACCTGCTCCTTTTTAATCACAAAGGTGCATGAAACCCAGAGGAGAAACAAATGGCACAGGGGGCATCTTAACAGGGAGAGATGGGGGCTGAAGGCTCCAGGTAACCCCAAGCCTGTTCCCACGCTCTGATCATACGCTTCCGACCCCTACTGCAATTTCTATTCACGATTTTTGCGATACCTTGAGCGTCCGCGGGTTGCACGGCAGTGTGCCAACAGGAGATTGGATCGCTCTCAGCCTGGCACCAAACACGGGGGGGGAGGGCGTGGCATTACCTCACTGCTAATGCAATGTTCTGACGGGAAGGCAGAGCGCACGAGTAGTCTGTGGAATTAAGAAGGCAGCGGCAAGGCCGTGTCCTGGTTTTACACGAATCCATTTTGGGAGTAGTAACTTCACATCAGTGGACAAAATCCGGCTAAACTACTATTTGGAATGTTTTATGAAAAAAAGAATACCAATGACGGGAATGCTCAGAAAGTGTGCAAATTGCGAATGCACAAAATGAGCTTTACTTGACATGCATTATTTCTCAGAATCACAAACTTCATAAAACACATCCTGTGCACGTTTTAGTTTTGAATATTAGATGGCACGCCAAAATCATGGCAGTGAAGTACAGCTAGCAGGAAGATGGAAAGTGAAGGGGGGACACAACTTGGGATTGTTTGGATAGTTACCCACCCATTGACTGCCCATGCCCATGCCATCCCTGTGGCCCTCCCCATCCACTATCTACCCGTAGCTACCCAAAATAAATGCTCCTGGGATCTCTTTGAGCTAACCTTATCGCAAAGTAATATTAAACTTTGCACTGTGTAGGGCCCACCAATGTGATTTCTAAGCAATAGTCTGAAAGTTAATGGCTTAATTGCAGCTGTAAAGGAGCTACTGGTGCAATAAAAATATCTTAGCCAAGTGTGCCTTCCGTAACTTGTTTTATAAGCAATGTGTGGTCTTGCTGGCAAACTTGTAGTTGGCCAGTGTGGAAACGTACTGGTAAACGTTAATACCGGCATGTTAATTCTGCCCTGGCCAACTCGTAATGAGGCCCTTTGTATTAATATGGCGACCCAATATGTCTACCCAATGGCAGTATGCAGTGATGTATCTCCCAGTCGCACGCAGCCCAAGGCCTTAAGTGCTCCTCCCTATCCTGCCCCACCCCACGCTAAGTCACCCAGGGTGACCCCGAATGCATGCGCGACAGAAGGTGGCAGACCCTCAACAGCTGTTGTGGCTCAGAACTAGAGGTGAACTTCCTGTGATGGCTACTAGGTGGCGTTGTAGCATGTGTGACTTGGCTCAAATGAACTTTTCTACTTTTATATTTCAAGTGGAAGTTTTTTTTTCAAACTTTTTAAACCCACCATAACTTTTTTTGTAAAAACATGGCCAAACGCTCCAACCACAAGTCTGTCTGGACTACACTGCACTGATGATCCCTAATAAGGGTGAAACCAGGTATGTAGTTGTCCTGACAGCCTTGAAAAATGTCTGTCTTGGTTTGATTAAGCTATGCACAAAATAGCACTGCCCTCATACACAAAGACAATTTCCTGGAGAAAAAGGTTTGCATTTGAGCTAATTTGCATACCCACAATGCCTTGCTGTTGTGGCTCAGAAATGGAGGTGAACTTCCAGTGATGGCTACTAGGTGGCGTTGTGGAATGTGTGACTTGGCTCAAATGAACTTTCCTACATATATTTCATTTTAAAAACTTTGGAAAGGGCTTTCTGGCGTGCAAGTTGTCCAGCCCAGAAGGAGTAACATGGGATTTCTGCTAATTCAAGGGCCTGCTTATGTGCACTGTGAGCAAAGATCAGGTATGGAACTGTTTCTGATTCTGCAACGATCAGAGCAGCGTCTGCGCATCTTCGGTTTATCATTGAACTATCCCCATGATGTCATTGGTGCCGATAACCCTGCCTAGGTGTGTCAGGCGACCGGAGAGCTTGTTAGCGGCAATCAGTGCAGCTTTATTTTTTATCACAGACCTTTCACCGCTTCCCACGTACAGTGTACAGAGCAGGTCACTGTTTGTACAGTGACGACAACCTGGCACTCCCTGGGTGTCGCCTAATGGCTGTCACGATCTGTGTGCACAGTGCTGAAGAGCACAGGATTACAAATGGGGACCCTGAATCACAAGGAGGAACACCAAAACAAGTTGTCCTACAACAGAAAAAAGCACAGGGCTCAAATGTTGCAATAGCCCCCTTTTGATGACCTACACGATCGCCAAATTACCTTTTACCGAATTTTGTAACACTCTTTTAATGCAAAATGCAGATGGTAAGTTGGGGTAAGTTGTATATAAGTGGGGGTCGGGTGCGTAAGAGGGCGATAAGGGGGTCCCCCTGCATTTTGCAGTAAAAAAGTGGTATAAACAAATGTGGCAAACCCTCGAAGAACCTGAATGTTTGCTGTCTCTTGGCATGTTGCTTTAGTCCAACAATGAATTGCTTTGCCCTTCCCTGGGGATGCCACGTATTAACTCTTACAAGGGTTTGCAAATAACATTTAAAATCAGAAGATATAATCCTTATACTGGTTGTACCCCCTAGCTCCTGCAGTTCCTCATGTGCGATTCGGCCTCACTGGCCATACGTGAGTAGCAGTGTCTCTATCCCCTTCAGGTTAGAGAACTAGGGGTTTGGTCTTCCCATTTATATAATTACATCAAACTCATAGTTTCAGTATAAATTATTTACAAGGAATGGCTACAACAAAGTTAGCCTGAGCAGTTAATGAACCCTGCCAAGGCCCTGCAAAACCAGGTCAAAGAGTAGGGTAGTGCCACATATAATAAGTTGCACTCCACTGGCACACATATATGTACTATTACACATGCGCTGTTCTGAATCAGTGATTTAATTAATAGCCGCTGTTTATTCTTTACTTTTGTTTTAAATTTTCAGATATCTTCTGGCGAATTAATCTTTAACAAATGTTGTTAAAACATAATAGCAAGAGAACACACATATTTACATTGTTGAATACATTGTGAGACATTGAATGCACATGCATAGAATACAGAAAAGTTTCTGTTGCAAACGGACATGGTATACAAAAGAATTCCAATCCAATCAGTTAGTGCATATATGGACTTTTTTCATGTGAGCAACCCATATAGTTTGGAGCCAATGTAGTCAGAGCAAGAGTGCATGTGTTTCTGACTAAAGTAGATTTAGTCATTGTGTCCTGGATGCAAGTGTGACCAATTCATAGTCACGATGAGTAAGTAAAGACCAATCCAAGGTCGACGTGGGAAAATAACTTCCATGGCGTGGTTTGGACTGCAAGAGGTACAATGGGCTCCTGGTCCAGGGACGTTTCGGCAGGCAGTAGACGCTGTCGCTTCTGGGCATAATGGATGTTTCTCTACAAGGAAGAGAACACAGAGATTTGCAAATGGAGGGTTGCCTGGCTTGGAGCAAATGTACAGGGCTGAGAGGGTCGGGGTCAGGGGGAGGGGGGCGTTCATTGGAAAAACAAACATATGTTGAAAAGGCAGTGTCAAACTATTCTTATGCCTGAGTTGGCATCACTAACCTGATAGAGGGTCCTCTGCATGGTATCGTGCCTCAGTGAAGGGTGCTGTCATCAAAGGGGGCAGTGTTCCCTTAGTGTAGGAGATGACTTCACAATATAAAAAGGCTCCCTGTATGAATCTGGAGAGGCTCAGTTGAGAATTTGTATATGCAACTGTTGGGAAAACGTATTGATAAGAACAAGGTGTTGCTATTCTGCCCTGCACGGCTGGGCAGCCTGAAAATGGATACGGCGTGCCCTGCTCTGCAGGAACAACCATTACATTAGCCTATGAAGAGGAATGGAAGAAAATGTGGCTTACTTGAACACAGGAGCG
The DNA here is from genome assembly GCF_040938575.1 of Ambystoma mexicanum. Lineage (NCBI taxonomy): Eukaryota > Metazoa > Chordata > Amphibia > Caudata > Ambystomatidae > Ambystoma > Ambystoma mexicanum. The sequence continues at coordinate 466,837,319 of NC_090929.1, forward strand.
CATAGCAGTAAAGTTTCCTGCTGTGCACCATGGCGTTGTGCTGCGCGTGGCATCTTCTGGTGGCTGGATGTGTGCGCCATCCTTACAGAAAGATGAGAACGTGTGGAGAGGAAAGACAGCAGAGCTTAGTCAAGTCATTGTATGAATAAGTGGTGGCTATTAATTAAACCTCTGATTCAGAACAGCACATGTGTAATCGGTCATATATGTGTTGCAGTGGAGTGCAACTTAATATATGTGGCACTACCCTGCTCTTTGACCTGGTTTTCCAGCGCCTTGGCGTGGTTCATTAACGGCTCAGGCTAACTTTGTTGTAGCCCTTCTGGATCTTCCAGTTTTCCACGGCTACCCCTTGGGTTAATTCTATCCCCTTCAGGGCTTCTAGCTGCTTCTGGATAGGCTGTGATGACTCCCTTGACTGCTGAGCTGCACCCTTGCGCTCATTGCCTCTCCTGCAGTACTACAACGCTTCTGCATCTTCGAATGGGAGACCGGGTGCGTCGGCGTACGTCAGGTTCGGTCTCCCACTTTTAGAGACTCTGTAACATCAGGCATCCTGCCCGCCTGGGCTTGGCTGTGTTCTGGTGGCTCCAGGATTCCACTGCCCCCCATCTCCAGGCATGATCTACCCCACGTCACAGATTTCCCACAGTTTATTTGCAACCGACAATACTACCGGAATTCTTGGAGTATCTCAATACCCTGCGCGCCAGATCTTCTTGTGTTCCCCGAGTATACCAGGAGGTCATCCATGTATATGGATATCTTGTCCTCTCACCGCCCGGGCCAGCGGAACTCTCGGACTGAGTAGTCTGCTCCAATAGTTTGAGACAAGGGCTCGATCACCATGAGGAACAAGAGGGGCGACAACAGGCATTCCTGCCTGACATGTGCCTCTCTGGAGTGTACATACGTGGGATCATTGACCCGCACCCGAGCCATTGGGTATGCATAGAGCAGCTGCACCCATTTCATATATTGGGGCCCAAACCCCATCTTTTTCATCACTGCCCAGTGGAGCCCCCACCCCACCGAGTCGAAGGCCTTTTCTCAGTCTAGCGTCAGGACCACATGGGGCCCTTCCACTGATTCTGAGAGCACCAATGCGTTGTACAGCCTTCTCAGGTTCATTTGAGTGGACCTTCAGGGGACGAAGCCGCATTGGTCTGGTTGTATTAGTTGCCAATCAACTGGAGTAGTCTGTTAGCAAGGACCTTAGCTAGCAGTTTGGTCTCGAAGTTCAGGACTGAGATTGGGCAATAGGAGGGGCATTTGTTCGGGAGTTTCCCTTTTTGGGAATAACTACAATATTAGCCGTTCTAAGGTTTACCGGTTGCTCTCCACTCTCTCAACTCTCCAGAAACAATTCTAGCATTGCGTCGTCCAACCTTATCCCACACACTCTGCCAAAACTCCACTGGGAAGCCGTTTGGCCTGAGTTTTTTATCCCCTTGCAAGTTGTGGACAGCCACGTGGATCTCTTCTTTAGTTATATACATCTCTAGGTTCAGGTGCTTCTGTTCCCCCAGCCGAGGTAGGTCTATGGCCATTAGGTATCCCTCTATTTCCCAGAGTGTTGGCCCTGGAACCTAAGCATAGAGGGATTGATAGTAGTCAGCAAAAACGTGTGCTATTTCCTCCTCCTCCGTGCGCTCTCCCCCCTCACTCCCATCCACAATAGTTTGTACCCATCTTGCCCTTCCTCTCTCCTTTCGAACCATGCCAGCATTCGCACCCCTTTGTCTCCTAGTTCATAAATCTGCACCCGCTTGGCCAAATATGCCTGTCAGGCCTCGTCCGTCGCTTGCTCTTTATATTCCCCGTCAGCCTTTATAAGGGCCTGTCTCGTTCCGGCTGCAGGTGCCTGGTTATGACTCCTCTCAGCCTCCCCTACCGCTGCCTCCTTCTCCTGTAGTTTAACCTTTCTCTCTGCAGCATGGCACCCAATCGCACAGTCGCAGGCCCTCTAATCACTGCCTTATATGCCTCCCAGATCGTAATGCCACTCTCGACTGTATGTCTATTTAGCGCAAAGTACTCCTCAGTCTTTTTGTGGAGTTTCTCTCTTATCGTCCCGTCATCCAAGTAATACGTGTTCAATCTCCGTTCCCCAGTCCCCGCCTTGGCCTTCCCTTCCAGTTGAATATTCAATGGGATATGGTCTGACAGCCTCCTTGGCAAATATCTTGCTTTGACCACTCTACCAATGGTCCTACAGGGCAGGAATATATAATAAAGCCGCGATTGGGAGATGTGGGCCCTGGATTGGTAAGAGAAGTGTTTCTTACTTGGATGCAGTTTCCGCCATGCATCCCGCAGCCCTTTCGTTGATGAGAAAGTTGCAAGCCTGGTCGCAGCCTCGCCCCTCCTCAACGTCCCCCCCCCTTGCGTCCATCTGTCCAAGTCCCTGTTGAGGACATTGTTAAAGTCGCCACCTAGTATTGTAATATCTGCCCCATGTCTCGCTAGGAGGTCCTGTATTTTGACCATCACCTCCGCCCGGAGTGTCTGTTGGGCGTATACGCTCATTATCAGGACAGATTCCCCCCACAGTTCATCCGTGATCCCAACAAACGGTCCATCGCCATCCCTTATCACGCTGTCTATTCTGAGAGGGACAGATTTGTGTGCCAGTATCGCCACTCCTCGGCACCCTCTGTAGTACCCTGCATGCTCCACCAGATTGAACTGTCCTTTGCTTAGGCAATGGCACACCGTCACCTTCAGGTGGGTTTCCTCCAGTAAATGTATCTCTGCCTTTTGGTTTCTGATACAGCACATGACAAGGCCCCTTTTAATCTTATCTAGCATGCCAATGACATTCCATGTCAGACATTTGAGTTGTCTGTTCCCTCCCGGTCCCTGCAGCTATGTATTTCTTTTGACCAGTGGGTGTCCCATGCTGGTGCAGGCTGGTTGTGGGCATCCCTCTCGTGCAATAACGAGCAATTTTCTTTCTCCCTGAATCCCTGCTCCCTCCCCCATGAACAAATCCCTTACTTCAACTGACGGCTCCCTCCCCCTTCCCCCAGCCCCACTGAAACTCCCCCCTCCCTATACTTCTCCCCAACTAGAAGCATCTGTCGCTCTTCAAATTGTCAACAACTGTCCCTCTCCGTAGCCCTGGAGACAGGACCTGGTGTGGGGGACTTACGCAGAATGGTTGCTCCACCCTTACTCCCACAACCAGGCTGCCATCAAACTTCCTCTAATTTCAGCTTGGGGACCGAAGCCATCCACATAACAGAACTGGAACTGTAGTTTGTAGTTGCCAGGAAGCCCCTTCAACTTTTCTGGGTGCCTCCCTGTCCTTGCCGATCAGTAACTGTTCGTGGGTTTCCTGGTTCTCGGGAACCCAGTTGGGCCCTTCTCAGCCCTTCTGTGGTCGATCTTCCGGCTGCTCAGTGATTGTCTCCGCCCAGTCCCATGCCTCCGAAGGTTCATTGAAAAAAAGCACTCCATGTGGCCCACAAACTGATATGGTGGCTAGGAACATCATTGAGTACTTTACGCCCTTTTCTATGAGATTTTTCTTTATTGCGTCAAAAGACTATTGTGCTTTTTTCACCACCTTGGTAAAGTCTGTGTAAATGGCCACCACTGCTCTGTTGTACTCCAGAGGCCGCTTCTTTCTCACCATTTGGAGGATGTCGTCCCTGTCTCAGTAATTAATCATTTTGCAATCACTTGCCTGGTCGGAGCCCGGGTGCGGTTCTCTTTCCGGTACCCTGTGTGCACACTCTATATAAAAGAACTTTGAGAGTCCCATGGTTTCCATCTATTCCTGGATCCATTTCTCCAGGAAGAGCTCCATCGAGGGGCCCTCTGCTTTCTCCAGAAGCCCACTCAGCCTGATGTTGTTTCGGCAGGAGTGCCCTTTGGCGTCCTCCATCCTACTCTCCAGCATTGCTGTTCACTGTAGTAGGGAGTGTGTGTCTTTCTGAAGCGGGGTTAGCACATCCTCTACTGCTGAAATACGCTCTTCCGCCTCCTGTATCGTGGTGGACATGTTCCGCAGATCCTGCTGCAGGAGGCCAACTTCGATACCGACCGACTCTATCCTCTGCTCCAGTTGGACCTTGGATTCCTGAATGGCCTTGAAGATAGCTTGGGTTGCGTTGGAGTCTACCTCTCTTCTCCCAGCCTCTCCATCCTGGGCCTCCATCGCCGGGTGTCCTGCAGAGCTCCTGGCAGCGTATGTGTCTATTTTGGTTTGGGTGCTTGGCTTCCTCCCATTGTCCTTGTCTTGTCATGTCTCTGTTCTCGTTTCCTGAACGGTTTCAGGGTTTCTGCTGACACTGTCCAACGTCCCCTGGTATCCCAGTGGTGCCTCTACGTCGCGGCTCTGGTTGTCCGGAGAGCTTGATGCTGCCCCCCACCCCCCAGCCTTCCGGCAGTCACTCTGAAATATCCTGTGCACTTAGTCTGCTCACCAGGGTCCCGGCGCAGGTTGCACTTTTGCTCCAGTTGTCTTCCTGCCACCTAGCACTTCGCAGGTGCCAACCATCCACTTCTGGTGGTAGTGCGGTCTGGTACTGTCCAGGAGGCCACAGTCCTTCCCCACTGCCTCTTCTCAGCCCAACCCCATTTGGACCCTCCAATTGTGCACCGAGATCCACACCCCAGCTCGCAGGCAGGGAGCCGCCCCTCTTGTGGCTCTGTGTCCTTCCACAGGGCCCAAGCACTGGGCCGCTCAGCATTGGCTTGGTGGGTTCACTCCATGTACTGTTGTTGTGTGGCACCCCAGTTACTCGTAGTCCCTAAGCCCTTGCTGATGTCGTGTTCCTTGGCAGTGTGTACCCTGGGCAGGTTTGTCCTACCTTGTGACAGTGGAGGCCTTGCTTTACCTCTGTTGCAGTTGCAGTTGGTATATTGCTCCCAGTTCCCCACTGAGAGCAAATGGGAAAACACATAGGAAAGAAAAGAAGAGGGGGAAGCTGGCTTTGAGAGCAGCACTGCCCTGCATTGGAATGTTCGGGGATGCTATTGTTGAGTGGCGGCAGCCTCTGCAGCTTTATTCAAGCTGAATGTCATTTTCACTGCAGCGGTGAGCGGCGAGCCTCCAGCTGCTCGTTGATGTAAATTTCAGACTGACTGCCGTCACCACCGCAGTAGTGGTCTGTTGTTACAGCGGCTCCCGTTAGGGCCGGGCTGAATCTGCAGCAAAGCTCACTGGCAGGGGGCCGCCCAGGATATATACTTACTCTAATGGTTGGTGGAGGTCTCTGATGACAGGACAAAAGACAAAGCACGTCATCGCTGTGGTTGAATTTTTGATGCATTCCTCCTAAAGATAGGAAGTGTAAATGCCTTTTGACTGGATTCTTTTGTTTTCTCTTCTTGTTTTTCTTCCTTCCCTTTTTAGTTTCTTCAATGCCACCTTATCTTTTTGTTTACATTATTGAACTCGGAAAGGTCTGTTGCAAAAAAATTGTTGATTAAATTTTGAATGCAAATAAAAAAATATATATACTTATAGGTTGTTGGTGGGGTGGCGGGGATCCGTTCCAGCCTTTCCTCTCACATCGGCCCTCCTGCAGCTGTCGGCACCTTGTTGAGATAGGACCGACGCCATAAGGAGTTTAACAAAAGGCTTTCTTTAAGTTAAACTATGCACAGGCAGCAGACGCACCTTCAGCTTAAGGTACTCAAGGCAAACTGCCAGTTCAAAGCATGCAGTACATACACATTCCGAGAGAATCCTAGGATGCAGGAACTCTCGGAATGTGTATGCATGAATGGAACACAGCATAATAAACACTCCAAAGGTCTGTAACACATATAAACAAAATGATATGACATTTAAAACTAACACATCTCCCTCCCTTAATATGGAAGAATTTTAGCTAAACTATTCAAGGTAATAGTCTTTAAAACGATCAGACAGTCTCTTTGTTCTTTTGCAGTTGTCTCCAGCATTGGATTCATCCTCCACTTGCTCACTAATGTTTGTAGGTGATTGATATGTAACTCCTTCACCTCCTGGTTCCTCTTGACTCTCAACATTGTCATTGTCTCGCATTATATTTTCTCTGTACATATTTGGTGCACATTTGACTAATTTAGACTTCGACCAACACTCACCCCCTTCAAGAATGACCACGCTACTTCTAATTATTTATTTATTTATTTATTTATTAAAAATGCTTTGATTTTACAAACTTTTCATTTATATTTACATAATTTTTACAAAAGAATTTACAAAATTATATTCTTATTATTCTTCTAAGGTTCTTTAGTAATCTCACACCAAAATTTAATCACAGTGAATATGAGACGCTGATTTTTGCCTTCAAAAAGTTCAGCCCATCTTTCCTCGGTTGTTACAACATGGGAATTGTGACAAGTATGATGGTAACTCATTGAGTGCTCTTACTTCAGTTTCAGCATTGAGATGACGTTTATAATTTTTCTGTTCTTCTACAGTTCTTATCCAGTCATTCGTTTGAACGTTCCGTTTTGCATACTGAGGTCTGTTAAGCAACATTTCCTCCGTGATATCTTCGTTTCTCATTTTGGATTTGATCTCATTAGACCATTTCAAAGAGAGTTGATGTCTGGAATGTTTCTTTTTTTCTTTTAAGATTTCCAATGCTGGTATTTTTTCCTCAGAAATTATTTTTCTAGAGAGATCCATTTGTTTCCAAAATACTATGGATTGAATAGATTGTAGAGCTAATTCAAATCGTATTCTAGAGATAGGAAATGCTTTAGGCAATGCAAGGGTTTTCCTCCAAAATATTGCTTCATAATAAGGCCATCTCATTAGTTGTTGATTAATAAGTGATTCGCTCACATATGTCAAGATTGGAATTACCTTTTGTTTACAGAGCAGAATTGTGGCTTTTGCTGAATATGCCCTGTATTTTAAGTGAAAGAAGCGTCCTTGCCTTGCCAGCGATCTCGCTTTCCCCTCAATATGTTCTTTGCATTCTTTTTCATTCGCCAACGGATTGATTAGAGCTCCTAGATATTTTATTGTTTTGGTTGCCATGACCACTTTATTTTCTAGTTGAATCTTTATATTACATTGGGTCTTATTTTTTTGAGTAATGAGTTTCATTATTCTGGTTTTGTCGATATTAATTTGTAAATTATTCTCTGTCATGTAAACTTGAGCTTTGTTCACTGTTTGTTGAAGTCCTTTCAAGGTTTTATCTAGGATAATGATGTCATCATCATAGATTAATGTTTGAATGGTTTCACTATTGAACTTTGGTGAATTTGCCATGTTATTTTGAATTTTATCTCTCAAGTCATAGGTAAACAAATTGTAGAGGCACGCAGCTAAGGGGCACCCTTGTTTTAGCCCATTCCAGGTAGGAATGGATTCTGTCACTCTTCCGTCCTTCGTACGTCGGACGCATATAGAGGTGTTCGAATATAGTTGTTTTATTGGGTTTAGAATGTTGGAAGGGCATCCCCGAGATCTTAGCTTAGACCATAGTAATTGCCTATTGACTGAGTCAAAAGCAGTCCTTAAATCTATAAAGATTGCATATACTTGATATGATTATGCCATTGCTTCATGTTTTAACATATTCATCAGCAAGAGGTTGACATTAGTGCCTATTCTATTTACAAAGCCTGTTTGTCTTTTAGCTTTTTTGTCGCAATCTGTTGCCCATGTATTCAGTTTTATTTGGAGGTAACCGGCAAATAATTTTCCCAAAGGATCTAATAAGGCTATCGGTCTATAATTAGCCGGATTTTTTCGATCTCCTGCCTTATAGATAGGAATCAGAACAGCTGTTGTCCAAGTATGAGGTATCTCTTTTGCATTTCTATTAATCGTAAAAGGAAAATAAAGAATTTAGCCCAATCTTCTGGCGCCGCTTTTAGATTACTGTTTGCTATGCCATCAGGGCCCGGTGCTCGCAAAGAATTGAGTGACTTGATGGTACTAGTGACATCTTCTATGTCCCAATTGAGACCCCATGAATCAGTATCTTTTTCTATGTCATGTGTGTATGGTTGTACAGTCTTTTTATATAGAGTGGAAAAGTAATTAACCTATCTATCTGCTTCAACTTCTTGACTCATATTCTGTGATTTGGATCAGACATTCAACAAAGACCATAGTTGCCGCATATTTTTTTGATTGACTGCTTTTAAAATTGCTTCTGCAACATTTTGCTTTATAGAAGCTTTGATTGATTTTATTGCATTGGAATACCTGTATTTTTCCTTTTTTATTTCAATTTCAAAGTCTAATTCCCTCTTTTTCCTTAGTTTTCGCAAACATTTATAATGTTGCTTTTTTTTCATTTGAATTTCCATGTTAAAGTGATGGGAATGAGTTTGTTTTTGTATCTGCTTTGGTCCCACTTGTTGATATTTTTCTATGATCCATCCATAGTTCAATTTCTGTTTGTCTTGAATTGGCGCGTCTTCAAAAGTTGAGACTAATTCCGATATTTGATGTTGCTTTATTCAGAGTCTATTCAGCCCATTGGTAAATTCAAGTTCAGGTAGAGTTAGTCGTCGATCATTTACTGCATGTGTGGCCCATTCAATCTGTATCAAATGGTGGTCACTGTCCAGCTGTATCAAATTACCAGTCAAAGTTGTTACTTTTTGAATCCCTTCTGATATAAAAATATAAACGATAATTGAATTGGACTTTTCTCGTGACCACGTTGGTAGTGGTTTACCTTTGCTATTTACTGGCTGATCACTTAAAAAGATGTTTCGAAGATTGACTTCTTTAGTCCATTTTTTAGCTCTACTTGACATCTCTCTAGGGTCTAAATTATCACCTTCTTTATTGAAGAGGTGAAAATTGAAGTCTCCTACCATAATAAATTCAATTCCACTATATGAGATGGCCAAGTTGTCGATTTCTTCGCATATTGAATCTATGAATCTTGTCTTGGACATTGCGTTTGGATTCCAATAGATGTTAAAAATGGATATAAGATTAACAGCCCTGGACAAAGACACTTTGATATTATTATCTGTTGACATTCTGATAGTTAGGTATTGTGTATGTTCTTACTTGAAATGATTCTCCACGCCGGCAATAATTTTGTTAATATCAACATTCCTGTTGCTGGTCTTCCCTGTTGTGAAGTTATTGTTGGATTCATTAAGGTACTATACCCATCACATATTATCTCTTCGCTCAGCCAAGTTTCTTGTAAGCAAATAATATCCAATTCATTCAAAATTGATGAATGTTTTTCAAGGAGATGTTTATGTCCTCTCGTATTCCAAGAGCCTAATGATGTTTTTCTCTCTTGGGAATCATTACCGCTTCGTTGTTATAGGTAAGTTTTCCTTCCACTTTGATCGCCATTCAAGTTTATTTTCAGCTGCGATGTCTCACGATAATCACGCCATAGAATCTGGGTGTTTCTGAAGTCTTGTGTCGGCAACTTTGTTCTTGAATCATTAGCATTGTGTGCAGATATTAGCAATTTGCTCTGTTCAAGATTGTTGTTAAATGCATGTTGCCTGAACAGTGCAAGATTCTTTGTTTTTCTATCAGCCATCAGTCTAGAAACAAAGGTTTCTTCAATTTCAAAACCCAATGTTGCAAACTGATGTTTGGTAGCTAAGACACATTGCATTGTGTCTTGTTTGTAAAAGTCAATATGTGCTTCTTCCATATATCGTTTATTTGGAAATAGAACTACTTCTAAGTCATCAGATTTAATTTTAGCCAATTGAGGAATAGCTTTGAACAATCGTAAGATGTTAGATCTGTTAATTATTACCGGCTCTTCTATGTTTGATGTCATCGGAAATAAAGCTATTCTATAGGCACAAGAAACCTTCAGTGGATTTTGTAGTATTGGTCTAACTAGTAAAGGACTTGGTTGAGCCATAGGGTTTTTGTTATTTGTGCAGCCAGCTTGCGTATCTGCTGATGACTAAGATTCATCATTGGATGCTGTTGAATATTTCAAGGAGAAGTTAGTTGAAAAATCTTCTTCTTCATGTTCGCTTTGAGATTGATCTGTAATCGTATCTTGACATTCGTCGACCATGATCAAAGTAGCATCTTGTGAGTTTAAAGAGATTGAATTACACTCGCTAACATCGTCAGCTGTTGATAAATCCATCATCGGAAACGAATTTACCGGTTTGAAAATCGTTTCTTAGTTGATTACCTCCAACAGTGCATCCAATGGTTCCGGCAATGCTTGCTTGTCCAGGTTGGTGACATTTTTTTTGTGCATTTATCATTTTTGTTTTTTGAGTAGTTTGTTGCATAGACGTTTTTTTGATAGCAAGTTGATTATTGCTCTTCTTTGACACTTCCGGTAATAATTTCGGAACGGACTGCATTTTTCTGCGAAATGCACGAGAACCATTTTGAGGGTTTTTTGTAGCTTTTTTATTCTTTGGTTTGCTTGATATTTCTTGACTCACTATCCCACGTTTTGAAAGATCAAAAATGTCAAATGGGGTACAAGAAGGTGGTTCAACATTAACCTGTAGTATGTCAAATTACTTGGTGCAGCCGAGATTGACTGAGTTTCATATTGTGTAGTTTGGTCTGATTTCATAGCATCTATGTAATTTGAAATCTCGGTTTGTGTTTGCTTTGTTACATATTGTATTTGTTCTACCATTTGTACTTGTTTTTTTGCTTTGTCATCAATCAATTTTTTGGTAATTGTTGAAACGGTTTCCAAAATATTCTTTTTATCTGCTCGATCCACTCTTGCCAATTCTGATAATCGCATTTGCCACATTCTAGATGTTTCTGCTTCATGTTTAAGGCGTTCCTGGATGGTGTTTATAAAAGTTTCCAGGTAAATTTGTTTGGTCATTGTCATTGCTAGCAGCGTCGCTTGATCTTTTGTAGAGTCAACCATATATTCTTGGATCTTTAGAAATGGAATCATTGCAGTAGATTATATCGCCACTAATGTGTTTTGTAAATCGAGCATTGTCGTTGGGAGTCTTTGAGTTTCCGGCGAATCACTTGGGTGTTCAATTTTTGTGCTTGAAGAAAACGATTCTATGTCATCCATTTTGTGTTTGGGTGTAAACTTATTCAAAGGCGTTGTACTTTCGTTCAGGGGAGAGTAAGATCTTGGTGGTGCAATTGGCGTAGGTGTCTCGATATTTCCTAGTGGATTGGGCGTGAAAACTCTACTGAAGACTTCAATTATTTTTTCCTGAGAATCCATGATGGCGTCTATCTCAGTGATATCCAGAGAGAGACGAGCAATTCGGACTGCTATGGGTTTGTTATGATCATTGTTTCTTGAGGCTTTTGGTAAATATGTTGATTGCCAGTGTAATTTTGCTGCTTTTGCATGATCTTGCAGAGTTGGCGTAAAGCAATTATCATCTTCTCTTACTTTTTGAGATATTTTAGTTATGGATTGCACTGGCAGTAAAGTAGCAGCAGCAGGAATTATTTGAGCCTTTGCCAGATTGTCTTGCATATTGTTAAATATGGCCATCTGCTGTGGTTTCAAGAAGCAGCTGTTTTGGAGGGGAGTGTTATGTTGAGTTGTTTTGTTCAATGCTGTTCCATGGTTTAACACTGGAGTATATTGATTAGGTAAGTGACCTTTCCGAGGCGACAGGACAGTGGAATCCACAGATTTAGGTATAGCTTCTATATTTAGTATTTCTTTGTAACCTTCAGTTCTTATAGGTTTTTTAATGTCCTCATCTATTGCAACAGATTTTGAAGTAGATTCCCCAGGTGACATGTGGTAGATGGGGATTTTGGTCATTTGAGCTGTAGATTCCTCTAACTTCCCCTGCAACCTAGTTCTAGGTTTAGTAGGTTCCATAGGTGGTATTAAAGTGGAATACAGCAGGGAAATACCCGATATGTATTGTTTACAAAAATCACCTTCAACCTCAAAGAATCAAGCACTTACCACCGAAACCAGCTGCAAACAGCAGAAAACAGAGCGCCCTTTACTCCACATGGGCTTCTAACAGTTTCAGCTCTCTTGGGACCTAGAAATTTGCTTTCTGTACACTTCGCACCAAAACGTGGGTTTTTGATTAACACATAATCTCCCACCGACAACATCATCTCTTTTACATTGAAATTAGAGTCGAATCTCTGTTTGTACTCATTCTGCGCATCATGAATCAAATTCATTACTGTCTGTCTATCTACATTCACACATCCTGATGCCTCTAGCCATCCAGGACATAACCTGGTAGCTGGCTGCCTACCTTTCAATGAGACAAAAGGTGACACCTTGGTTACTGAATGTGGAGTAATACGATAATTCCACACCAATTCTTTCAACACTTCTGACCATTCAAGACCTGAGTTGAGAGGTAGCTGAATACCCCCTATTAGCCCTCTTCACCAAACCATTCGCTCTAGGGTGGTATAGCACAGTTCTCAAATGTGTGATACCATACCTGACCAGGAATTCATTCATTCTCTGAGAACAGAACTGCACCCCGTTGTCTGTTATGATCTCTGTGGGAAAGCCCTCTCTGTGGAACACCTCTTCAAAGAATGAGACCATTTCATTCGTAGTGGCCTCTTAGAGCCTTCCACTCAACCCACTTGGTGTGATAGTCTACAAGTACTACCATAAACCTAAAGCCATCGCCCAAACCTTGTATCGGGCCAATTATATCCACAGCTAATTTTTTCCATGGCTCACATGGAACTTGAACAGGGTTAAGAGGCACCTCTCTGACTACTTTTCCTTTATCCGCTTTTTCACATTCATGACAATCCCTCACCTTTTTTTCCACCATGCTGTCCGTGCCTGGCCACCAATACGATTGTCTTAACAATCTTTTGGTACCGTTTATTCCCAGATGACCTTGATGAGACAGATCTACTAAGCGGGCCCTAATACCTGAGGGAGGGATAATCGTGGACCATCTCCTGAGTTTGATTCCATCTTCAGACAGATTTAGCTCTTGTTTCACCCCATACATAAGATCGAAATTCCTATCTAGGGCATCCCTGCTGGGCCACCCATTAATTGTCCACTCTTTCACCCTGGTGATAGATGTGTCACATGCATCTGCTTCTAGCCATTCATCCTTCCCCACTGCAACTACTGACATATCTGAAATAGTTATATCTTCTTCCATGACTATTTCTGATGTGCCCTCAGTGTGTTTCACTGGCATTCTAGACAGGCAATCAGCCACCATATTTTCTTTACCTGGAATGTGAACAATCTTAAAATTGTATCCTTGCAGTCCCACAATCCATCTAGCAATCCTGGGAGAGCCTTTCGCCCAATCACAGCTACTTAAAAGTTGAACTAGCGGTTTATGGTCAGACTTCACTAAAAATTCTTGCCCCAACAAAAAAAACTTAAAATGTACAATGGCCCAGTACACCGCTAATGCTTCTCTTTCTATTACTGAATAATTACATTCAGCCCCCCTCAGAGGCCTGGAGGCAAAAGCAATCACCTGACATTCTTTCCCCGAGTCCACTTGCTACAATGAGGCTCCTAACCCAATCAAACTAGCATCGACCGTGAGCACAGTTTTCCTACTGCTTAAAAAACGACCAAGAGATGGTGCTCCTGATATCCCTTCCTTTATAGCAGCAAACGCTTCCTGACACTCAGGAGCCCATTTCAAACTCACTCCTTTTTTCAATAAGTTCCTTAGGGGTGCTGAGATAGTGGCAAATTTTTCCACAAACTTATGATAGAACTCCGCCATACCCATAAATGATCTGAGTTGATCTTTATCGGTAGGTGGAGGTACTTCACATATATTCTTCACAAGATTGGTTTTAGGCGATATACCATGACCTGACATTGTGTGTCCCAGGTACTCAACCTCCCTGAGACAAATGCAACATTTTTCTCTTTGTACCGTCAGCCCTGAAGATTTCAACCTTTGAAGAACATTCCTCAATGCCACATCATGTTCACCCTCTGAATTAGCAAAGATTAAAATGTCGTCTTGAAACACAGTAACATTCTTCCGACCTTTAAGCACTTCCTCCATGACTCGTTGAAACACGGAAGCAGGTGATGCTAGTCCGAAAGGCATGTGCAAATACTTGAACGTGCCCTCCGGAGTGACAAAAGCAGTTACATGTTGACATTTGTCCGATAGCGGCACCTGGTGATACGCTGCAGAGAGATCTATTACTGAGAACCAACTAGGTTCGCCAAGTGTAGCCAGAGTCTCAGAAATTATGGGTAGAGGGTGCCTTTCAATGAAAATGTTCTTGTTAAGGTCCCTGAGGTCGACACATAGTCTCAGGCTACCATTGTTTTTCGTTACTAGGACCACAGGGGAGAGCCATTCCGTTCCATTGATGCGCTCAATCACACCTTTTTGAATCAAACTCTGAAGTTCCTCACAGAGTTGTTGCCAAAGTTTAAGTGGAACAGGCCTCACCTTATGCACCACCGGCTGTGCATTAGGCTTGAGCCTTATGTTGTGCTCAAAGTCATTCAACCTTCCTAGGCTGGACGTGAAAACCTCAGGAAACTCTTTGGACCACCTGCCCTCAATGTCTGCAATAGTTACAGGTTCTGATGCACTTGCTTGTATACGGACACCTAATACCCTTTGCTCTTCCCAACCCAGTAATTACGCTCCTTTCTTTGCAACCAGAATTTTTGCCGAACATTCTCTCGCTTTGTAAGATACTGTGCCATGAAACTCGCCAGTGAGAGCAATGACTGCATCTCCATAACCGCAGGGTTGTACTTCAGCGGGAAGAAGAAGATCAGGAGTCTTGCCTAGAATATTCTTGAAGGTATCTTCTGAAATTATGGTCCAAGGTGAACACAAATCTACCTTCATCTTGATGTGGCACCCATCAATCATGAAATGGTCTAATGGTCCCTTGGCATCACCTGATACAGCATCAACCTGGAACACCTGCCTAGCATTTCTCTCCTGGACAGGCGGCTCATCTGGTATTCTTTGAAGGGGCTGTGTGGAAGATTGGTATTCTGTGCCTCTTTGTTCAAGACAATTCACCGAAGCATCTTTACACATATTCACAAAATGACCCTTGCACTTGCCCTTGTAGCATTCTGCAACTCTTGCGGCACAGGATGGAAAATTTGATGAATGCCTGGTACGTCCACATCTAGAGCACCTCTGATTCCACCACTCCTTCCTGGTATTCCCTTTCCTCTTTAGTATGACTGCACATACCCCTTGTGCCACGCTGTGTGATGATTGCTTGTCAATTTTCATTGCCCTCATGTATTGAGAGGTTTGCTCAATGCAGCGTGTCAACTCCACCGCCTGCTCTAACGACACATCCTTGGCAAGCATCTTTTCTTGTACCCTGGGACTGTTGGTACAGGGAACTAGTTGGTCCCTTATGAGGGAGTCTGTGAGGTCCCCAAAGTTACACGTGTGGCTCAATGTCCTCAAGGAAGCCACATAAGATTCCACATTTTCTGCACTGTCCTGTGCCCGTTGAAAGAACTTGTGTCTTTCAAATATCACATTCTTCATGGGTTCAAAGTGATCTCCCATCTTTTTCAAAGCAATTACATACTCATCAGCGTCTCCAGATCCATCCTCCACCACACGTGTGAGGCCATCGAAGACAATGCGCCCTTGCGGACCCAAATTGTGTAAAAGAAGTGCCTTCTTCCTGGCAGAGCTATACCTATCGCCCCCAATAGCAACGATGTAATTTTCAAACATTTTGACCCATCTGTCCCATCTGACTGAGGGCCTCCCAGGTTCAGGGAGGAATGGTGCAGGTGGAGGAATTGCCAGTCAGAGGTGAGCTCTTGGTCTTGCAGTGTAACACTGAACAATGGCAGAATATGATGAGCTGGAAAGCCTGACAAAATCCAAGAATTTGATGTGATGAGCACAGTCAATTATGACATCACAATGGGCATCAGTGCAGGGAAACTCTAGTGTGATGATTCCAATAAGAACACAGTCAATTATGACATCACAATGGACATCAGCAGGGTATGGCCTGCCTGAGGGCTCTGAACAGGGCGCTCAGCAAAAGACCATTTGTTGCATCACAATAACTAAATGGAATGTCAAAACTCTGCCCTGGAGAGAAGGCTGTGCCAGTTGCTGGGCAACCACTTGCAGTCTTTGAAATTGTTTCAGGTGGAAACTTCCCCTAGAGGCCTTGAGATTTCCTTAGCATTTCCCAAAATATATATAACCTCTTGTGTGGTTCTCATACGAGAAAACACATACACTCCGTCATGAATGTGAGTATGGAGTCTTTTCCAAGGAGCTCCCCCCCTATTTTTGGGCACCCCCCTCTGACCTGGAATGTGGGGCAGCACCTGCTGCCTGGTGCACCGGCTCAAAATGCTGAGAGTGCGCCGCTCTGAACTCCCATGCAGGGAGGAGCGGCGCTCGTAGGGCACAGCGGGGTGCTGCAGTCTTCAGTAGGGAAGTGCTACTGGCTTTATCCTTCCTTTTCTTTCCTTCTCAGCTGCGGGTGGGGAACAGCTGAGTGTAAGCAGGGCTCGTCCTCGTCGCCAGTGTTGAGATAGGACCAACGACGTAAGGAGTTTACCAAAAGGCTTTATTTAAGTTAAACTATGTACAGGCAGCAGACGCACCTTCAGCTTAAGGTACTCAAGGCAAACTGTCTGCCAGTTCAAAGCATGCAGTACATACACATTCTGAGAGAATCCTAGGATGCAGGAACTCTCGGAATGTGTATGCATGAATGGAACACAGCATAATAAACACTCCAAAGGTCTGTAACACATATAAACAAAATGATATGACATTTAAACCTAACACACCTCCTCGCTGACAGACCGGAGGCCTGCCACTAAACCCCCCCACCAGCCACTCGTCACGTTGCTCTGCTCTCCCTGGTCTCCTCAAGGAGGCATCTGCAGCGTAGATCTGGGCTGGCCGTTTCCGGTGGGTCAGGGCTCAGGGGCTGTCATAGCTGTCCTGGCGCCCTCCTCCCAGGTGGTCCTCACACTGCCGGGGTTCCAACTCTTCTGCACCGCCCCGGGCAGATGTGTTGCTCAGGTGCCTTTTCCCACGGGGTCCATGCCACCAGCACCCAAAGGGCAGGCCGGCCCGTTCAGTGCGCCACCCCTCCCCCACCGATGTACATTCAACAGGTAGACGCCATTTTCTAAGGTTGGTTGGCACGGTTCACTGCCCAGCGAAATTCAGTTTTTTTCCTGCTTTCTCGTGTATTCACCACCCACCAACTTGCAGTTTTAGATGACGTGCACCTTCCCACACCCCCTCTTTCAATCTTTTGACTTCTAGTGCCCTTTGTCTGCTATAACACAGCTTCTGATCCCAGTTTCAGGGCAGAATGACAAGGAGAGCTACCACTCCATGCCGCGCGCCACAGCGCCCCCTCTCCCCCAAACGCTGACTCCTTGACAAGTACTGGTGGCCTGCAATGGACAAAGAAGTTGAGGTCTGTATTGTTTCATATGTCACATTATATACAGTGAATTGGACAAACGATTATTACCTGTGCCCCGCCACTGTGAGGTGGAATGACAGGAACAGTCTGGCACAAAGTAGGAAGTGATTTCAAGAGGCCAATGGAACATATGCAGCAGACTCACACATCAAAATAGCTTGGTACCCCGTTTCTCCACGAAATTATCACTTTTGCCACTAAACATTCCTGAAGGACATTTTCAGCAGGTAAGTTTATCCCAAATGGTTCTTTGCTGACATTGATGTACAATTTGTTCACAAGTAAATTACTTAATTATCCAACTTATCCACTCTGCTTTGTATCACCGAAGGAGAAAGGGTCAAGTTGAGAAGGTAAACAGGTTTTTCAACAATCAAGATGTGATCCTCTAACAGCGTTCCAGAGGGCTATTGCCTCATAACAAAGTGACACCCCATTCCAGCAGAGCAGTATCACCATTTGACTGGTTGACTGGTCGCCCAGGAAACACCATGTTGACTCAAGGCACGGGTGAATGATCACCGATATAAACTGGCTGCAGAATTCAGTGCTCATCATTCCACTATCCCACATTCAGTCCCCAGTGGTGATGTGGTGACGGTAAAACTGCTGCACACATCTTAAGACATCCTTTATGAATTCAGTGCACCCCTCCTATGTTTTCAAGGTCATGGGTGTTGCTTTATTGGTTAGAGGTGGGAAGGTGTGGAATGTATCCAGTGTTGCCTTTTTGTGGTAGGGCTATAACGATACACCATAGAGTTTTGTCTTGCAAGCTTCTTTAAAGGCCAATAATAGGTATTGCTTCATTTAACCCCTATGGCTCAGAGAGCAGACTGCCAACTAAAGAAACAGTGAACAGGCGGAGACAACACAAAGTGGAGCTCCTCATTGAATCAGCTTTCCCCAGTATTTCCTCCTTCAGAGAACTTAAAACAAAACCCTAATCTTATCAGGCTCTATCTCTCCCGGGCCACCCTATGCTACAAAAACGAAAATCTTTTGACCACCTTAAAGTTCAAACAAACTCTTTAGAAAGTCTTTGCCTTTTGTCTACCCGAATCTGTATGCCAGAAATGTACGAGTGGCCCAACACGAAATGTCCAAAACCTACGCTTTAGAAGTCCAGCCCTAATCTAAAACAAAAATCAATCATTCAAGGTAGGCTTTTGGGGCAGGTAATTCAATTTTGGTCGTTTCCTTCTTGCCTCTCTGCTTTTCCTGGTTTGTGCAAGACCCCACCCCTTTCTCTGGACCTTCTGGTCCATGTGTCTTCGGATGCTTCTCAGCCTTGACTAGCCTCTCGGGTAGCTGATGTGTATTTATTCTGGTCTGAAGCTTTCTCTGTTTTGTCTCTCTGCTTTCCTGCTGTCGAGGTTTAGACCAATCTCCTAGTCAGATCTTTCATCGACCTGGTTTGCGCTCACCAGGTCTCTTGGGTTTTATCTTTGGTTTCCCTGGTCCCCTCTGGAACTAAGTAGAGTTCTAGTTTCTAAAGAGGTACCTCTGGAACCTTGTGTTAACCTTTGGACCCTGGTCTGGTCCTCCCTGGACCTTCTCAACTTTCGGTTTCTTGACTGGTCCTTTTTGGACCCCACCAGGTTCAATTGTTGTGTCACAACTGATCCCTCGTGGAACGTGGTTTCAGCACACTAAGATGGGTATTTCCTCCCCCTCACCAGGGTTTTTGACAGGCAGTTGATAGTCTTGGCCTTTTACTGTGTACCTTTCAGTTCCCTTGGGTGTGGGAGCAGCAGAGCGGCCTTTCCAAATATTCGGGACAGCCTCTCTTTCCAGTATGAGGTGGTAGGGACTGTTTCAGGCTTGGGTCTTGTCAGTTTCTGCCAATCTTCTCACAGTCTTCCCCCAGACCATCTTCCTTCTGACGCTTTCTTCCTCCAGGACCTTCCCTCAGAACCAGGGAGCACCAGTAAGAATGTCTGCCTCCTCCAAAACGTCCTCCTGTACTGTGTCTGCCAGTCTCTCCCTCAATGATAAGGAGTGTGAGCAGACGTGTCTGCTTCTCTAGGTTTCTCATACCCTATGAGGTTTCATGCCCCCTTTTATCCTACCTCAGGAGGGGCTGTCCTCTACCAGTATTTCCCATTGCCTATTCCTTCTTTTAATCTGAACTCTCTTTGTGAATTGGTTAATCCCTAACCATTTTCTAATGGTGCCAATCAGGGTGCTATTGTTCTGTTTATGTGATTGGTTAATTCTCTGGCGTGTTTGATTTTTGCCTTCTGGAGCGGGCAAGGCCAGAGTGGTGTTTAATGCCATCTTGGAATTCCACTCGGCACATCACTCAAGACTGCGCATCTCCAAGGTAACGTGCCTCTTGTGTTTTCTTGACCTCCATGGTCAGCGCGGGTTCATGAACCAGAAATATGTAAACCACTTATCCAGATTACTCGTATCGGGACTCACAGGTGTTCTCTGTACTATCTCGGTTCCACTCAGGATCTTCAAACTCTCCTCCTTCCAAAGCCCCTCAAATTAGGGAGCACCAGGTCTTAAGGGCAGTAGTATGATAACTGCAACTAACCTTGCCTCCCGACCCCCACCCGCAAAGCACATCGGGTAGTGGCCGGGCCAACCCCAATCCTAACAGCCGCAACTTCCCATAACCGTTTGGGGAGGCCTTGGAACTAGCCACAATTGTTCATAGCTGACCCAGAATGAGAAGTTGTCAACTCAAACCATGCACACCCGCATGCCCCGGGGAAAGTGCTGAGGCCTAAGCAGGTGACACTACTGCAGAAATATCAAATTAAAGCTCCACTTTAATTTGCCCTGCCTGGTCTGCCTCTTCCATATGCCACATTTCATGAGGTGTAGTATAAAAACCTGAAATCCCACAGCAGTCTCGAGGAGAAAACCCATAGAGGCCTGTGAACGGTTTCAAGCGCGCCCTCCTTGTCCTATTTCCCTCGTGGTCTTTGTCAACGTGAGGGATGAAAGGGAGATGTGCACAAAAGGCCAAGCACTAATCTACTTTTTCCTGTGTTCCTTTTGAATACATTAGCTTTGTCTCACCCGGACAATGCTGGAATCCAGCTACAGAACCACCGCTGGCGTACTGGGCTTTAAGGAGGGAAGAAAAAACATATTTCAAAAGCCTAGCTTAAAGGAAATGTTTTGATTGGTAATTTGATTTTCCAGTTTTTTTCTTCAAGGTCTGTTTGCTCACTCTGGGGCATTCAGGGGAAACAGAATAGTTTCAGGCACGAACAAAAGACCACGCAGCACTGTTTTCTCTCTCAAAAAGTGTCTATTAATTGTGAATTTTTTTTAGAGCGCTGTCGCCCAATATCCTTTTATTTCTTTCCCCTGGTGGTGTCTCAAGCAAGAGGCCAGGTTAGACTGTTACTTCAGCGTAAGGGCAACCCTAAAGTCCAGGCCCGGCTTACGATGTGTGGGGGCCCATTTCAACATGATGGTTTGGGGCCCCACTTGCTTAGAGCATGAAACAGTGTGAGTCACCCGTGGGGTTTATACATGATAATGGAGACAAAGAAATACAGCTGGGGTTAATAGCCGCCGCTAATCACAGAGACAGACAGCTAGCAGCGAGCTGAAACACTAAATAGCCACTGAAAAGGTATAAATCCTTTTTTGTCAGAGAGTGGCGAATAGGGAGGAACCAGTGTTAAAAGGCAACGAGGTGGTAACACTTCTGTATACCCTAAGGGAAGTGAAAGCCAGAAGGGCTCCAGCAAACACAGCTTGTAAGGCGAGCACTGAAATGTGCACGGTTTAAACACCAGAACGAAATGAATATACAAAGAAAACAATTGCCATGTTGTAAGGCTGCTAACTGGCAACATGGAGTGACTTGTTGGGGGAGGGGTCCTGAGACTAGAGACCCCCTTCAATAAAAAAAGTTGAAAGGCCCTGACACCATCCCAGCCCTGGACCAAGCTTGAACATACGTGTGCGGAAACACTGGGGATGTTGGGAGGCTTTTGAGAGTGGACACAAACAGGCACTGAGGTATTCTTGACAATAAATTAACCAGGTCTCTTTAGATACCCGGAGATTGCTGGGTTTCTTCCCTCATTGATCGGCTTGGGAATGCTAGGAAAATGCTGCAAGAGGCGAAGTTGTAGTGACTCACTCGTCCCAGGTCACATGGCTCTCTTTAGACTCAATCCAATGTGCAGGAAGCTATGTGGCTGATTAGAGGTGGTTGGAACTGAGAACACATCTCCCAGACCTTAGTTAAACTCTCACTTGCGGTCACTGGGCCCTTTCCCTTGTGGGTCGGTTTGGTGACGCATGTGCTGACAACATTTGTAAGGAGTTGGCATTGTGTACTGAGACATTCACATCATTTACCAGGTATAGCCACCATTTCCCCAGATTCACGCAAAATGTACTGTTGGCATCAATCACATGCCCTGGTACTCACTATATATGGCAGGTACTGGCAAAGGTAATTTTACTGAAGGATCATATATATATATATATATATATATATATATATATATATATATATATATATATATATATGCGTGAGGGATCATGGGTACAGTGGACGTCACACTAGGGATAGTATTACTGGCACGCCCTGTCGACGTCCCTTTTCAAGTTTCGAAAACAACTGTAATACTCTGCAGCTTCCACTAGATGTCGGCGTATGCACAGCATGTGAATCTAAGCAGATACAAGCATCAGAAATACGATTACAGTGAGTAATGTATCATATATACCAACAGTGTTCATACATATATTACCAACAGTGTTCTGCCCGTTAGCGCTGCACAAAATACTTTGACAGCCTACAGGCAAAACCATATATAACAGAGCACTCGATCCAACTAATATGTGCAAAACAGTTTTATTAAGTTAAAAAACAGTTCATGGGAAACATATTCACCAGCATGAACTTACAAATTGCTTGCAAAGTCAAAAAACACTCTTGTGCGCCACGTGTTCCATCCCTATGCAGGACTCCCTCTGTTATATATGGTTTTGCCATGTAGGCTGTCAAAGTATTTTGTGCAGCGCTAACGGGCAGAACACTGTTGATCATTTTTAAAGGTTAGCCCTTAACCTTCAACAGAGCATCGGCTGTAAGTAGGCTCAGTGCACCACATGAAGGGCATTTAAAGTGGTTATATATATATATATATATATATATATATATATATATATATATATATATATATATATATATATATATATTCAAGGAAATATTTTCAGTTGCAGGGAGGTTAAGGTGAGCAATACATTGTAACAGAACCTTTGAAATTCAAGGAAAAAACTTTAGTTGCGGGGACGTTAAGGTGAGAACTTAATGCAACAAAAACCCTAGAAATTCAGCTAAAACCTTAACTTTGCGCCCTCTGTTGTGCAGCCTATGACCACAATGATGACATCACAGATCACATCACTGATGACATCACTAATTACATGTTGTATGAGAACACAGATGACACTACAAACACATCACTGGTGACAATACTAATTACATTGAATATAACTGGCTACATCAAAAATGGAATTAGACATAACACAATTTATAAGTTAGCTCATGAAAAGTTTGATTACCTTAATAACAATTTAGGCCGTGGACTTGGCCATAGAAAAGGCTGGGGTCACTGGCCAGTACCAAAC
The DNA here is from genome assembly GCF_040938575.1 of Ambystoma mexicanum. Taxonomy (NCBI): domain Eukaryota; kingdom Metazoa; phylum Chordata; class Amphibia; order Caudata; family Ambystomatidae; genus Ambystoma; species Ambystoma mexicanum. The sequence continues at coordinate 466,860,276 of NC_090929.1, forward strand.
CCCATAGCTAGTGGTTGGTTACTGTTCAAAAATACCAATGTGCATGGTTAAAAAGCTATGCCTAGGAGCCCATCACTGTTTTCAAATATACAGTGGGCAACATTCAAAGCTTTAGTCAGTGGCCATGATTAAAGCCCACAGCGAGTGACCATCAATATGTTGGAATATACCGTCCGCATAGCTCAAAACCGTGGCCACTGGCTAGTATTGTGTTGAAGACCATGGCTAGTGGATGGTTAGTGTATATAATATACAGTGGGCACGGCTGAAGGCCATAGCAAGTGGCTGGTTATTATTGTATAATACACAGTTGGCACAGCTGAAGGCCATCACTTATTGCATTTTATTATTCTAAAATATACAGTGGACATGTCCAAAAGATGTACAAACTGCTCAAGGTTAAAGGTCATGGCTAGTGGCCCATTTATACATTAAAATATATAGTGGGCACAGCCAAAGATAGTGGCCACTGGCCTATATTGTGCTAATGTCCATGGCTAGTGTCTGACCAGTGTATATAATATACAGTGGACATCGTTGAAAGCTGTACCACTGGTAAAGGCCAAAATCTATGGTTGGTAGACTGGTAGTGTTTTAAAATGTTCAATGCACATGGGTGAAGGTTGTCACCACTGTCCGTAACTGAAAGCCATGACTCATGACTAGTACCCATTCATGTGTTAAAATATATTTGGCCATGTACACTGACCATGGCTGAAGGCCATGCTTAAGGCCAGTTATTGTTGTAATGTAATGAGTATTGTCACCACTGATGGCATCAGTGATGTGATTTGTAATGTCATCAGTGTTCTCATACAACATGTAATTAGTGATGCCATCAGTGATGTGATCTGTGGCTGTCACGATCAATGCCCCTGACACCCTCAGGTATAACAGCCCCCTGGCAGCAGTGGGGCTAAAGTCCTTCACACTGGCCCCAAGGGCCATAAAACTCCATCAGAAACATACATGGAGTCAGTGCTGACGCCTTTGGCACCAGGCTCATTATCAGGAATAAAGCAATATCTGTTTTGGACCTTAATCCAACATGGAGGCCTATTACACAGCTCAGTTCTTTAGAACCAAGCCATGCAGTCTAGTGTTTTGGGTGTGGCTGGGCCTGGAACTACTTGTCCCGGAACTACTTTACCTGGGCTATTTAACCCAAACAGCAGAACACGCTTCGCGTTATTCTACACTCCTGCAGCTTACCGCTCACCGTGTCCAGCTCCTGCTCATCTGCTTCTCCGGCGGCCTGATACTGAAGCCCTAGATCTGGACACCTGCAAGAACAAGAACAGCATTAGCGAGCAAGAACACTTACCTGTGAAATAACCAGCCTTGAATCCATCCTGTGCTTCGCTTACCTCGGCCATCTCCGGAGTTCACCACAACCTGCAAAGGTAAAGAAACAAGGACCGCATTAATAACAATTCTTACCTGGGCAAGCAGCGAGTCCTGGCAGCACCCTACGCTTCTCTTACCTTCCCCATCTCCGGTTTTCACCGCAACCTGCAAGGGAGAAGGAACAAGGTCAGCATTAACAAAGCACTTACCTGGGAAAGCAGAGCTTCGATCACTCATCACTCCGTGACATCACCGCAACCTGTACAAAGAGAAGAGAACATAGGTTAGCTATTAACACCAATAAACAGCGCAGCGCTCCGTGCATCAATAACTCACTGTGGTCTTCGCCATCGGCGCGGAAACTACGAGATCACAACCATCCCTGAGAAAACAAAAAGAGACATTGTTAGGGAACAGCGTAGTGGAGCAAGACACAGAGAAGACAGAGAAAACGGAGGGAAAGAAAGAGACAGAATAAAGACTGAAAAGACATTATAACTCACCTGGATGACAGCAAGCAGAGTCGGAGTCACAGCCTGTCTTGACCCGACATAAGGGCACACGAACCAGTGAAGCAACTAGGTCCACGAAACGCCCGCACCAACCACACGCCCCTGCACAGAGACACAGGACAGGGAGTTCAACGCACAAAAACCTAAGGTGAGCAATAACCCCAAGGGAGGGGATTTGGACCAGAGGGAGGTGGGAGTCCGCCCATCACAGAACCAGTATCTTAACCCTCCATTCTCCTTTTATAGGTGCTACTAAACCTCTGGCACCTAACCAAGCAGAGAGGGGTCCGGGATAGTGCTTAGACCTCCATCCAGTACCGTGTGGCGCCCTGTGGATACAAGGTGAGCGTAACAGTGATGTCATCATTGTGGGCATAGACTGTGCAACAGGGAGTGAAAGTTAAGGTGGCTTAGATGAATTTCAGGGGTTTTGTTGCATTAAGTTCTCACCTTAACGTCCCTGCAACTAAAACATTTTCCTTGAATTTCAAAGGTTTTGTTACAAAGTATTGCTCACCTTAACGTCCCAGCAACTAAAGTTCTTTCCTTGAACTTAAAGGTTTTGTTACAATGTATCACTCACCTTAACGTCCCTGCAACTAAAGATTTTTCCTTGAATTTCAAAGGTTTTGTTACCAAGTATTGCTCACCTTAAGGTCCCAGCAACTAAAGTTGTTTCCTTGAATTTCAAGGGTTTTGTTGTTTCATAGATTTTCGAATACTCTCAGACCACTAGCATGGTCTTTGGCCATGGTCAGTGGGCATGGCCTTTGGCCGTGTCCACTGTCCATTTTAAAGTGCTACCAGACCACTAGCCATGGCCTTCGGATTGCAGGCTTTGAGAACTCACAATGTTTTTAGGCAATGCGCATTGGGATTAAATTATTTAACATGGAACACACACTTTGGTTAAGCAAAGTTCTCCAAGCGGTACACCCCTTTTCGGCACCATCATTTTGGCGCAGAACGATTTGGCACACCCATTCTGCCACAGTTCCCATTTCGGCATGCCCTTTTCAGCACGAAAACCATTCCGGCACCGTTATTTTGGTGCAAGGGATGTTTGGATGTGGGTCTCAATGCAGCCACATCTAAATGCCCTCATGCTAAATAAGATCACAGGATTGCACTGCAACAAACCTCGGCACCTCCCACTTGCATTGCTTTTCTATTAATTAAATAAAATTTGTTAAACAAAGAAATAAAACATACAGCCTTGAACCCTGGTTTGCCAGACTTCGAGGCCCAGCATTTAACCAGTAGGCCACAATGGCTTGCTACTTTATGGGGCATACAATGCATGTAATTTAATATTTTCAATGATAAAAAGGCTAAGTATGAAACTTGCGAAAAGCCAAACAACATCATTGTAGCATAATGGTTAAGTGCTACGTCTCAAACTCCTTAAAGTCAGGGTTCTCTGATAGCAGTGTTCATCATAAATGTCATTATTTAAATTTCATTTTTTCTGTTTTATAAAAATACAGATGCCGTGTTTTATGAGATATTTAAAACTAAGAAAACACACAGCATTCAGGACCGTGGACTGGCTGCCATCCATGCAGTAACCGGCGACTGACCCTGCTTAGTTTCCAAGCAAGGAAGGATCCACCCCCTTAGGCCATGTTTCTCTAAGTGTTCTTCTAAGGGGGCATATATTAGGCAACATGGCCTTAGTGGGCTGAACCCTTCATCACTTTGAAGCCAAGCAGGGTTCGTCCCAGTTACTGCAGGGGTGGGAAACCCACTGTTGCTGTAAAAAAAAACTGTTTTTTTATTTTTTATTATTGGCCGGGAGACTACAAATACCAGAATGCAATTCAGCAAAAAGCTAAGAAAATGTTCTGAGTGCAAAACCTTCAAGGACTGACAGAAGCATGATTAAAAAAAGTTAATAATTGAGATCCAAGATGGCCGCCGTGTAGAGGAGATGCGCTCCTCGAGTCTCTGTCCAAGCGGCAACTTCTAAAGGCTGAAAGAAGCAGCTGCGGAGGGCTCCCACGCTGCAAACCGATGTCGGAGCCTAATTTACAAGGAAGGAAGAGTATCCAGCTGGGAGAAGCCTGACCGCGAAGCAGTCCTGCAGCCGAGTGGACGCAGAGGACGCCGTGTGTTGTGCTGTGCTGCCACACGCACGCGGCAGAACCCAGCAGCCTGGACCACGTGTAAAGAAGATTCCCCCCCACTGGCAGCCGGGCTCCGAGTCTGGCGGGCCGCTAACGGAGCGCAGGGGCTGGACGAGTCACTGATCCAGGGGGCGCATTGGGGAAGCGGGCGACCTCGCCTGGGGTACGTTGGAATGAGACCATGGCCGGATCCCGTGCCTGCCTAGAGGCTTGGAAGAACAACTGAGCCAGGTACGGGGCTCCCCGGGGTGGGAACGAGGCACAGAGAAGCGCAGCGACGAGCCCCCAGGAAAGAAGGGGGGTTCCAGTGAAGCCAAGGGAGTGCCCAACAGAGGGACAGAGAGTGCCAGAAAGCAGAGACATGGGGGAAGGTATAACACGGGACACCTGCCATTGGGCGCGGGGTTGAAGTGGTGGATCTCTGCAGCCCTCCCTGCCCGCCACCAGTGAAGCAGAAAAAGCGACAAAAGGCCTCCCATCATCCATAGGGAGGACCCCAGCCCTTCCAGAGGGGTCATTCAGAACGTATCAAGGACAAATCACTCACACTCAATACTCACTCCATAAAACAGGGCAACGGTGGAAGAATCCAGTACCCTGGAGTTGCAGGGAGAAGCAGCAAAACTAGAACATATCAAACACAGGAAACGGGCCTGGCAAACCATATTCCACCCGGAAGGATCCCAATACTAAGCAGTCCGGATTCTGCGGGAAATGCAGGACTAGCCCCCCTTTGCCAGGGGCATTGGGCAGTGAAAATCACACCGGCCTAAGACCTGAGTGCGAATGGAATTAGACAACTAGCGCAGCGAGGCGGTGGATCCCAATCCCACCGCAGAACCAAGACAACTGACCCAGACACTGCCAAACTCAGGCTGGCAAAGGAAACGAGGGTGATCCCTACCAATCCCAACGCAACCAGGAAAACATCTAGGCTCATAGGTGGGACTCAATACAAGTGCAGTGCCTGCCCAACCCGGAAGAGTCTGATGCCAGGTGCAAAATCCAGAGGTGTTCCAAGGAAACATAAAGGAGTACAGGCTTGCATAGAATCCCAGATAGAGAGGTGTTGGAAAAATAAAGAAGCAGAGAAGGACCCCTCACGGATGATTCAGCAGGATAACGCACAATCGGAAAGCGCAGAGGCACCAGTGGACATTGCCTCGGACAAGGAAGAATTGTTGACATGACTGAAGGGAATGGAAACGAGAATGATGAGCACATTCCAGAGCCACATGGGGCAACTGAAGCAAGAGCTGAAGGTGGCCTTACAGGACATTAAGAAAGAAGTTAGTGATCTAGGAGAGAGAGTGGACACAGTGGAAAATGGCCTCTCCTGTGTGGCAGAGGATACCAAGCAGAGCAGCATCCTGTTAGAACAACTGGCCAGAGCTACAACTAACCTGGAAATACAGGCTGAGGATTTAGAAAATAGATCCTGAAGATCAAACATTAGGTTCAAAGGCCTAACAGAGACAGTACTGGACGTGGACCTTTGATCCACGCTACAACAATGCTTCAGCAGTCTTATTAAAGATACCCCACCGGAAGAGATCCGCTTTGACAGAATACACTGAATTGGCTCGAGAAGAAATGAACCCGGAAACAGACCCAGAGATGTGCTGGTCGCTTGCATCTCCTAACACCCAGAAGGAAGAAATTCTGAAAAGTTTCAGATCACATACGGAGCAAACAATCAATGGAAGCGGGGTTCAACTATATCAAGACCTGGCTCTTTCGACTCTACATAAGAGAAGGCTGATGAGACCAGTGACAAAAGAGCTGACGGCCAAACACACAAGATACCAATGGGCCCTACCCCTTTGGCTTAATATTTACGTAGGGCGGAACGACTCACTGGATCAGCACATGCGAGGAGGGAATGTCAATATTACACATTGGAGAAGACACAGGACAGGTGGAAACGGCTATACGCCAATCCCCCCACAAAGGCGCAAGCAACCAATGGGAGTGGATGTCGGAGAGGTCTGCGAAAAAGGACAGAGGGGGGGTCCCCAATGGGTCCCTGTACAAAAATTGATTGAACCAGATGAATGAGTGGAACTGAGTTAGACTGAATTCAAATCTCCCTGGATCAAGGGACGATGAAAGGAAACTAAGCTGCACAAAACAAATCTACAAGCGAGGACGGAGAACGAAGGAGACACATCTTGGATCTGTATGCTGGGCATGCCAATGTCCAGGCGAATGAGAGTGTTTGAAGGGAAAAGGGCCCAAAGCCCTGATCGTGAAACAGGGAGAGTCTGGATGGATTCTGGCCATGTGGGGTGGAGGAGGAGAGGGGAAGGGGAGGGAGGAGGGGGGACACGGGAGAGAAAGGGGAAAAGAGTTAACTGTAGAAGGGGGAAAAATACATTATTGTTCCGAGTGCGTAATTGGACTAGTGAAAACAGCGACCCATTAAGCAGATACATTCAGGGGACTAGGAGTAACAGGCAGGATCAACAGACCTCACAAGCCACGATCAATGGATGAAGCAATAATAGTGTCCCTAAATGTGCAGGGTTTAAATTCTCCAGCGAAACGCTGGGCAATCCTGGGGAGGCTAATGGAGCTTAAGGTGTCGGTCGCGATCCTACAAGAGACCATCTCCTCCCGGAGGACAAAAAGCGTATGACCCAGAGCCTATTCCCACAACAATATTTTGCCTCAGGAGGAAAGAAATCAAAGGGGGTGGCAATTTTATTGAGCAGAGAACTGGTGTTCCGGAAGGACCAAATGCTTACAGACTCAGAGGGGAGGTTCATAGGTCTTAAGGGTCGGATCAAGGAGCAGAAATACACTATTATTGTATTATACCTACCTAACGACAATCAGGACAAGTACATTCAGGGGGTTTTAGATAAATTTGCGGGGTGGGGTGAAGGACAAACAATAATAGGAGGAGATTTTAACTGTGTTATGGACCCGTCATTAGATAAAACACTACCGGCGACAGCGGCAGACGGGAGGAATAGGCGGGCACTAGGCACACTCTTCCGGGACCTGGAGGTGATCGAGACTTGAAGGTTCTTCCACGAAAGGGACAGGGAGTCACACATTTCTCAGCAGTCCATCGGGGGTATTCCAGGATCGACATGATCCTAGTGTCGGCTATGCTGATTCCACAAGTAAGGAAGGTGGATATAGGGGTTCAATATCTGACGGACCATGCGCCAGCAATAATACACATGTTAATGTTAATGTTAAAGGACATTTGTACCGCGCTCTATCACCACCGGAGTGGTCCCCTGGCGCTCAAGGGATATAGGGGAGGTTAAAACGAATAAAGCAAAGCGATGGACGCTTAATGAGCTTATGCTGAAAGACACAGCCCTCAGAGCAAATATAGAAGAGACGATCCTCAACTACTTTAGGGAAAATGACAAGGAAGGGATGGACTTTGGAACGGTTTGGGATGCGGGAAAGGCAGTCATATGGGGGAATTCATCTCGCAGGCAGCAATATACAAGAGGGAGCGGGCATTAGTAACACAAAAACTGGAAAAGGAACTGAGAGAAGCGGAAACCCAGCACAAATGCAGACAGACACAAAAGTCACTCAGATGATCGCTTAAAAAAATTAGAGCGTAATTGGAAGCCCACATAGCAGATGGAGTATCACAGTCCCTCCTGCGTACCAGACAGTCCTACTATGTCCATGGGGGAAAAGCAAATAAATTCCTAGTGGCCAAGTTACAAAAACAGAAATCCCTCAACTATATCACACAATTGAGGGGTAGTCAGGGAGAACTGTGCTCGGGAGAAAAGGAGAAGATGGAGATAATGATAAAATACCACACAAATGTATTAAAGCAAGAGGAACTCAATCCCCAAGTCCAAGAAAGGTATCTGTCTGAGACAACCCTCCCACAAATCACGGAAGAGGAAAATGAGGCACTAGGATCGGAGATAACAGCACAGGAGGTCAGCGATGCAATAATCGGCCTACCGACAAATAAAACCCCTGGACCAGATGGCCTTGGGGGGATGCTATAAAACTTTCCGCTCACAACTATTGACACCATTAGTAAAGCTCTTTAATGTAATCAGAAAAAAAGGTATAGTCACCCCAGATATGGGTAGATCCCTGACTTTATTAATACCAAAACCGGAGTGGGAACCCCTTAGAGTGTGCTAACTATCGACCCATAGCATTGTTGAACTCATATGCTAAGCTTAATGCCAGAATTGTGGCAACTAGGCTGGGGAAGGTCCTCCTACGAATTATACATCCCGAGCAAACTGGGTTTATCACAGGTATAAACACCCAAGATAATGTGAGGCGGGCTTTAAACATCATTGAACTAGGCACCCGAACAGGCCAGCGCTTCTCTTTGGCAGTTTTGGATGCCAGAAGAGCGTTTGACAGTCTGGATTGGAGGTATCTGAAGTTGGTACTAGAGAAGTTTGGATGTGGGGCGCATTTTATGAACATGGTATTGGCAAAATTCCGGATCCCGTCGACGAACCTCTTGATCAACGGGCGAAGTTCTGGGCAGATCAGGATATGAAGTGGCACTAGAAAGGGCTGCCCTCTATCTCTGTTAATATTTGCTATGGCAATGGAGCCATTTGCAGCACAAATCAGACAGGATAGAAATATTGAGGGAGTGAAATGCGGGGAGACCAAACACAAAATTGCGTTATACGCAGATGATCTTATGATTTTCATCTCAAATTCCCAGGACCCATTGCCGAGGGTAATGCAAAAACTTCAAGAATTTACGGCGCTCTCAGGATTCCACATAAACTATGAGAAATCTAAAGCCCTGAATATAACTGAAGAACAAGGAGAGATTGCAGAACTAGATCGGTCACTTCCTCGATCCTGGGAAAAAGAATCCCTAGAATACCTGGGTGTCCGCTTAACCCGGAAATATAGTGATCTATACGAAGTAAATATAAAACCGCTATGGAAACAACTGCAGGAAGACCTCCGTAGATGGGACAATCAGGAGCTGTCTTGGTTTGCCCAAATAACGGCTGTAAAAATGACCCTCCTCCCCGTATGCTATACATCGTTAGCTCCTTCCCAGTAAGGGTCCCCACCGCGAGTCTCTAAAGCCCTGCAAATTGCCATTTCTGCCTTTGTATGGAAAGGTAAAAGGCTTAGAATACAACAAAAACTCATGACGCGTCCCCTAGTCTTTGGAGGCCTAGGATTGCTAGATATACAGAGATACATCCGGGTGGCCATATAACACCTATGCTATACTGGGCGGCTCAAAACCCCATCCTGGGCTGAGTTCAAATAGAACAGGAGGCTACTACGCTCCCGCTAAAAACACTACACACCCTTCCACTGCAGAAACGTCATATAAGGGGCAAACTCCTAGAAGCCACTAGGGTGGTGCTCAATAGTTGGGACGATGAACTAAGAAGGAGGAACATTCCACGTGGACTGAGCCCACACTCCCCATTAGCATACAATCCCGAATTCACACCGGGACTCCAATCTAAGTTTTGGGAAGGCTGGTTAGAAGCCGAATCTTTGACCCTGGCTGACCTGTTCCGGGATGGAGAGCCACTCTCCTTCGAGGAATGTAAACAGAAATTCCACATTGGGGAAAGTCAGAGATACAGATATACCCAGTTAAGGCATTGGATTACACACCCAACTGTCAGAAGGGCCGCTAACAGACCCCTATTAGGTCTTGAACTATCCCTACAGCAGGGCTCAACGAGAAGAGGAATCTCAAGGCTCTATAATCTACTGGATAGGGCCCTGCCAGAGGATGTATTGCAATACATAATGAGCTGGGAAAGGGACCTTGGGGACAGTATTACGGTGGAGGAATGGGGAAAGATATGGGAAAGAGCCCATAAAAGTTCTAGATGCACGGCAATCAAACAGTAGGCCTACAAGGTCTGTTACCGATGGTATATGCCTCCCTCCAGACTGCATAAGATAAACTCTAGATACTCCCCGCTTTGTTGGAGGGAGTGCAGGGGAATAGGGGACTTCCACATGTGGTGGACTTGCCCTAAGGCACAGATATTCTGGAAAGAAGTCCTGGGACACATTAAGACAATGACAGGAATCATGATGCCATATGACCCAAAAGTCATTCTGCTGGGGGCGGTAGCTGAAAATATATATGCGGTAAAGGGACACAAGCCCACGCTAATTACGCACCTGCTCTCGGCTGCAAGATTGACTTTATCCCAGGGGTGGAAAACGGTGCAGGGTTCAATAACTGCGTGGTGGTGGATTAAAATATGGGGAATTTTGGCAATGGAGAAGATCTGTGAATTGCAAGCTGGTAGATATCTCAAGTTTCTGGCAATTTGGGAACCCTTCCGAGAAAAACCAAATATGTTGGGGAAGCGGGAAGGGGAAGGACGTAAAGGGAGGGGGAGGACGTTGGGTGGGGGAGTTTGAAAAGTTAAAACCCGCGGTGCCAACAGAGACACCTAATGGGACTCTAAAGGAGGTGCGGGTTAAGTTGTAAGATAATGGTTCATGAATATGTTGAAATGTCTGTTCTCTGTCTGAATCTGTGGAATAAATAAACCATGATAAAAAAAGTAAATAATAGAGTTGCCCATTTGGTCGCCCATCCATGCAGTAACCGGGACTAACCCCGCTTAGCTTCAAAGCGGGGTGCCCCTGCTTAGTTTCAAAGCAAGAAAAGGGCCGGCACATTCCTCTAAGTGGCCTTGTAAGTTTGGCTCATTCATCAGGTAACATGCCCTGAGGAGGCTGGCCCCTTCCTCACTTTGAAGCTAAGCAGAGTCTGTCCTGGTTACTGCATGAATGGGAAACCTGGATGGCAACTGCATGGCCTATGATTTTTCACCCCCGATGTCACTATCGTTATAAAAATGTCTTTCACAAAAAAAGTTTTAAAAATGTAACCGTGGGTACCGAACTATACATACTCGCGATTATCTGTAGTCGTTTGTAACCTCGGATAAGCAGCCAATATCAGCAAAACAGCCAGAAGAAAAATGTGTCCCTGACCCCCTAAACCATCACCAATTGCCCCCCTCATCTGTGCCAGCTCCCCCCACTTCCCAGATGGCCTTCTCACCTCCTCTGTCCTCTCCCTTTCAACCCAGAGCACACGCTGCTTCTGTGACGCAGTTTGCTTTCCGATGTCGGCTATTGGCGACTACAGAAAGCTTTATGTTGCAAACTCTGTCCCTGGACCCCATCCAACTCTGAAAATTCACTAAGTGCTTTCTAGCCATCCCCCCACCTCTACCCTGATGGCATTTGTATGTTTTCTGACCTGCAAATAGCTTTTTACTGCATTTCATTTTCCCATAACCTCGGCTATAGCCTCGAATATCTCTTGCATCGAGAGAAAAACAAGATGGCGTTTGTTTCATTTCTGAAAACCATGATCCTGCAATGCACCATGGAAGACATAACTATAATTTTCTCGTCAAATTTTAAAATAACCACAACACAGAATAACCCCAAACCACGCATGGCGGGCGAGTCATCACTTCATGGCCAAGTTGTTTCAGACCTGGTCCAAATCCGTCCAGCAGTTTGGGCTGTGCGCTTTGGCAAAAATTGACCTTTTTTGTCTATGGGAAAATGAATTGGAAGTAGGCTGCACTTTTGGAAAAAAAAATGTTTTTTTACACTTACTAACTTTTTGATTTTTTAACCAATGTTTATGAAACTTTGCAGTCTGGGGGGCGCAGACTTTTAATCACTTGAAATTTCAGCCAAAATATGTTACTCAAGTCAAACGTTATTAACAATAGAATTTTGAAGGGTTCCTATGTGTCTCTGACTCACCTTAAGTATAGGTTGGCTATCGCCGCCCTATAATATGTATATGTAGGAAAGTCCATTTGAGCCGAGTCACACATTCCACACCACCTTGTAGCCATCGCTGGAAGTTCGCCTTCAGTTCTGCGCCATAACAGCAAGGCATTGTGGGTATGCAAATTAATCCAAATGCAAACCTTTTTCTCATGGAAATTGTATTTGTCTAAGAAGGCAGTGCTACTTTATCCATAGTTTAATCAACCCAAGACAGACATTTGCAAGGCTGCCAGGACAACTACGTACCTGGTTTCACCCTTAATAGGGATCATCAGTGCAGTTTAGTCCTGACAGCCTTGTGGTTGCAGCATTTGGCAATGTTAAACCCACCATGACTTTCCTGGTGTTGTGAAAAAATGGCCAAAGGACGCTTGCTCCCAACTTAGATTTAGGTTTACAGTTTAATAAACACCCTTAAACTGTGATCATTTGTGTCTGTCTTTACTGTTGCCACCATGAGTGCCTTACACCACCTAGTAGCCATCGCTGGACGTTCATCTCCAGTTCCAAGCCACATCAGCAAGGCATTGTGGCCATGTTTGCCTTTGGATCCATTTGCATACCAACAATGCCTAGCTGATGTGGCCGTGAACTGGAGGTGAACTACCAGCAATGTGGCCATACCCGGTGACTACATTTTTATGTTAAAGTCATTGTTTGCCTCATCCTGCATTGTATCTCCAGAAGATGATGTTCACCATCTGAGGGTTATGCCTGCAAAATGAAGGTTCCTGGGCCTAAAACACCCAGGACCCTGCCATCATTATGGCTGGAAATCATCATGAGCAATCTGATTTGACTTCCATGGGATCATGTGACCACATCATGTAACTGGTTTCGCATGTTAAAGTTATTTAATTGCCACATTCTGCATTGCCAGAATATCGTGTGCATCATCTGAGGATGGTGGTTAAAAAACGAAGCTACTTGGGGGTCCTACAATACCTAGGACCCTGCCTGCATCCTGGCTGGAAGTTTGGAAGCCTTATTGAGTTGAGTGGCTCCTTTGAGACACACTGCCTCCTTTGTATTGATTTTCCATGGGTGATCAACCCAATTTGTCTACAGTTGAGGGCCAAAAGTACAGGGTCAGTATATTTTAATCGTATTAGATTGCAGTTTTATATAGCGCCAAACAGCCTGCCAAAAGACAGCAGCCGGTCTAAGGATGCTCTGGCAGGAATCTGCCAATCACATGGGGTGATGAATTCTTAACTACGCTGAAAAACGTTCAGGGCGAGTATTATTTAATCATGTTCAATTGCATTTTTTATAGCGTCAAATAACCTACCAGAAGACAGCAGCTTCAGGTCTCTTAAGAGTCCCAAGTGAGGATTTGTTGAGTTTTCATTGGGGATATTGGAGCCCAGGAGAGATATATGCCTCCTCTTAGGCAAGCCTGAAGAAGTGGTGCAAAAAGTGGAGGGGTATGCCTCAGAAATTGCCAAGTAGGTGGCAAAAAGGGGTCTGACCTCTGTAAAGAGGCGTGTTTTGTAGACTTGCCAAGGGTGCACGGAACTGCTCACAGATACGGAAGGTGCCAATGATATTCTACACCAAATAGTGACATACTCTTGGATCTCGAGTGAACCTTCCTTGGAGTGACTGAACCTCATTTTACCTTGGTGGAAATTCAAACAGGTTCCAAATGTCTTTAATGCATCCCTGTAATGGCATGTGCATTTCTAGTCATCTTCTGCACTAGCACAGAGTCACAGTGAGTTCAATAGTGCTCCACCTAGGAACTGGTTATTGGTGTTTATTGCTGTCTGATGGAGTTCATTGATTGACATTTCTGTGCAACTTGTAGCCCGCCCCCTGCTTATTCCTTTGAACATGGCTTTGCTTTCCCTTTTCAGTCATAATTAGAAACCAACTTCTGGTTCCTCGATCCATAAACACAAAGGAGATTTGTTGCCTTTCATGTTGACGGCGGTATTGGGCCAGTGCAAAAAATAGCAAGGAGGCCTCGTCATATTTTTTTACCCAGACCCTCATCGGAGCCTGTGGTAGCCCTGGTCCAGTGCTTAGAAAGAGTAGGTTATACGACCTACAACGGACAGGGCCAGAGTGCGCATAGAAAGGCCCATAAACAGGATCTGTCATCTGTGTGATGAAACCTGGCAACAGGATCTACAGGGCAGCGGCTCACAGACAACCCTGGAAACAGTATCTATAGAGACGGGCACAGTGTGCACGGACAGCCTGTGCACGGGAACTATAGGGGAGGGGCATACGGAGCATAGAAAAACGTGGCATCAGGATCCCTAGGGGATGGGCACCGGATGCATACGACATATGCACTACACAACAGCAGGAATGAGAACACCTGGGAACAGGAAGCCGAGGGTTGAAGCAAACACAGCTGGGAACGTTACAAACCACTTGTTCTCCTTATTTGTTTTTCTCCAATGACTGACACACAGGCGTTGCACACGTTGTTTAAAAAAAATCATCAGACAAAGAAAGGAGCCCTGTGAGAAGGATGTGGTCTCTGTAGGTACGTATTACCCGCGCCTCCCTCCTCTCACCCCCGCACTCCCTTCCCTCCTGCACGTATCACAGGTGCAGGAAGCCTCCAAGGGCGGTTTAGGACAGTGAAGCTCCGTTTTAGCTGAAGGGGCACACATTGCCTTGAAATCTTCGGTATAATAATAAAGGTGTCCTCATTTCAAGATCACACCCTCCCCAACCCACCAGCACCCCCCTCGCACTTTGTCAATACAGATGGCCTGGTTCGTCCACGGGTTCATCTGTCTCCAGGGACTACCAGGTTCTTTCAGGCACAGCCTGTCTCTGTTCCCTTTTAGGCTTACTCTGTCTGGTCTTCCTCTGGCTTATTCTGAGCTTGTCTCTGAGCTTTGTATCTGGTTAATTTTATATGGCCTCTCTCTGGGTAAGCAGAAAGCCTGTCTCCATTCTCTCCCCTCTCTCTCTCTCTCTCTCTTTCTCTCTCTCTCTCTCTCTCTCTCTCTCTCTCTCTCTCTCTCTTCTCTCTCTCTCTCTATCTCTCCCCTTACTCTTTTGGTTAAACTGCCTCTTCTTTCACTCTGGTGCAGGCCACCTCTACTCTTCTATTGGCTCACTGTTTCTTTGGCTTTTGTGATTCAATTTGTCTCTAAGCTCTTCTCTGGCTCAGCCCGTGTCCCATCCCTTTAACTCTTCCCGTCTCTAGCCTCTCCTTGTTCTTTCGATCTCTGTGATCTCTCAAGCTGAAGCAAAACAAATGGGGTGATGGCAGAAGGTTTTGAATAAACCCTTACTCATACGTCCCATCCCCTTTCCTCCATACATGTAGGGATATTCCGTCAGGATCGGAGCACTTTCAAGTATCAGCAAATTGTCCTTCATTTATTTTTACGCGGGCCATCGCACGTGACCGTAGCCCTGCCTTCCTGAGCTATGCCCCGGGCATCGCCCTTCATTCCTTTCTCCGCGCAGTCTGGGTCGGAAGCACTTGCATAACAGGCAATATTTTTCTTTTTCTTCCCTTGTCCTTCATTCCTGCTCCTGTTCCATTGTCATCTTTCTTCCGTCTGTGCCAGAGAGTCTGGGATTCGTGTCCTGTTCATCATGCAAATGTCCTTTCGCGAGGGCGAATCCCCACTCTCTTTGCCTGGAGTGATTAGGCCCGGAACACCATTGGGATTCATGTTTCGATTACAACTCCCTCTCTGTCCGGCAAATCCAGCGTTGGGTTGTCCGGTGGGAAGAGGTGTTTCAACGCGTTCCTCCACACTTACAGCAGTTCATTGAAGTAAAAAGGAAATGGCCGGTAAGTTTGTTCCTTTTTAGGGCACCCGGCCGGGGGACTCCTTCCCAAGGGTTTTTCTGGGTCTGGGAGGGGCTCAAGCGGCTCTGTTACCCGGGATCTCCCTGAGGTGTCCTGAAAGAGATATAACCAACGCTCTGGAGTTTCCTCCGAGGACCTCTGCAAGGGGGCTGCCAAAACAGGATCTTCATCCGAGGTTCCCCTTTTGGGGCTAAATTTAGGCCCACTACTTCTGGGGCTGTTGTCACTGGGGTAAGCCCCAAGGTTTCCATATCTGGAACTACGTGTACTGAGTCTCGGCTTGAGGTCCCTGTCAAGGTGACTAAATGTACAGGGTTACCCCTGAGGTTACCCTTCCTGGGGCTATATGTAAGACCAGCAGGATTGAAGGGCCCACTTTGAGGGTTCTGGCTTCAGGGGGAGACTCTAAGCCTTCCCACACTCAGACCTGTGGTGGAACCGATCCTGTGAGGAGGCAAAGAAGACGGTTAAACACCTTAAGTCTTTGTGTACCGGGTCTGCCGAGGTTGCCTCACTTGGGGCTAATTCATCAGCTGCCTCTAAGGTGTCTCAGAAACTCTCTAGATCATTTAGCACTGGCTCTGCCTAAGTTCATTGTCACAAGGCTAAAATGGAACATAAGTCCCCTGATTCCCCTGTGCCAACCACAGCCTCACTTACACCTGTGATGCAGTCCGTCTCAGGTGTTAACAAAATGGTGGTCCAATCCCTGCGGTCCACGGTGCCCATTTTGTCTACCCCTCTTACACCAACCTTCACCATGGCTGGTAGTGAGGGGCCTGTTTTTGGGGCAGAGCACCCTTTTCCACGTTTTGTGGATAACAAGAACCCGTTCCACCCTACAATGGACGTAAGAGGGAGCGAGACTGTGTGCGGCAGCGGGGTCCGAGCACGGTGCAGATCTTGGTGGCAGTAGCAAATACTGAGGATGTGTTTTTTGGCAAGTTTCAGACGCTTATGCATTCTGATCCCATGAAGGCATACTTTAAGGATTTATTTAAGGAAATGTGTCCTAAGCTGCCTGAACCAGCCCCTGCTCCGGCAATCCCTATACAGGTATATTTGCTACTACCACCCAGATCTGCACCTTGCTCGGACTCTGCTGCCGCACACAGTCTTGCTCCCTCCTATGTCTGCGCCTTTGATTTACGTGGATCGAGTTGGTGGAGGACCATCCTGGCAACCAACTTCTTTGCGATCCTCAGTGTTTGCCCCTTCCGACCAGCGGCTAGACCTTTGTGTGAGGATGCATTTTTTGGCAAGTTTCAGACGCTTATGTACTCTGATCCCATGAAGGCGTACTCTAAGGATTTATATAAGGAAATGTATCCTTCGCCGCCTGAACCGGCCTGGGCTCTGGCAATCCCTATGCCAGTATATTTGCTACTACCACCCAGTGGAGTAAGTTTGCTGAAAATGTTGGGGGGGGCAGAGGTGGGGTGGAGGGAGGGCGGATGGTGTCTCTTAGGGATTGTTTCTGCCAAATTGTTCGAAAAACTTTTGTCAAATGGTAGATTTGACTGAATTCGGTCTCCACCATTCATTCAAAGCCAAAGCTACCAAACATGAAGAGCTGGGGTTGTGGGGGTTTCACCCGCTACCCATGTTCAGTATTTTTGGCTTTGGCGGTTGCAGATGTGTCCTCAGCATTGGTGGTAGGGCACCCAACAAAAAAAATAAGAAAATGGGACCCTGCAGCCTCAGATCTGACCCGCGTTAGATGGATGGATCTGATGCTGCAGGGCACAGGAGAGGCGGCGGATGGAGAAAATGTAAGTTGGGGGGGTTAATGGGTGTACTGGCAGTTTATTGGGACATGGGTTTGGTTTTTTTGTACCAAGGTAAAAACTTATTCACAGTGAAAATGACTACTGTCAATTCCGGCGTGATTTTGTACCTCGGTCAAAAAACCTAAATCCCTGAGGGATAACACTAGACTACTGCACCACACGAGTCCATTGCTGACGCATTGTTATAACTTTCATAAGACTGGTGGCATATTTTAAATTCAATTGGGCCCCCACAGATCTTCAGCTGGCCTGCCATGCACCCAGTGACACAACATAACATTCACAAACTTAATTCCAATAGAGCATAAAAACAATGCATTATTTATCATTCATTCAGACACAAAGGCCAACATACATATGCTTGTATACTCTCTCACTCACACACAAATGCACCCAGCACATCCATTGACATACACTGTGTGCACACAACAGTTATATGTACATATACAATAACACATGGAAACAGTGGCGTAACGTCCATTGAGCAGACCAGACTTCATCACCCCCTGCTCCCTGAAAATTTGGGCTAGGTTGACTTGACCTAGCTAAACTATAAAGCTGTGGCCGAAAGCAACAGATTCACTGCAATATCAGCAATCCAATTCCCTTGATTTTTCCTTTCATTCAAAGGCAGAAGCCATCGGCTAATGCAGCAGTGCAGTGGGTGACCAAGTATACTTGGTATCAATTTTTAAATGCCATATATCTCCAAACTCGTGTTCTGCACAGCACCTTATATGTGTACGTGCTGATAGATTTTTTCTACAAGATTCTGACTGATTAAAATTAAGGTATGATTTTCTGTGTTCAAATGGCTCCAACCAGTGGAGTACCGAGCGGGAGAGGCAGCGGGGCAAGCTGCCCCCTGTGGCTATTTTAATAGCCAGTCCGGGACATTTGTCATTGGGACACCTCTCCCGTTCAGCACCTCAAAGAAGGTGCCCAACAGCAAAGGTGTCCCGCTGGCAGCACAATGTCCCAAGGAGATCCAGGCAGCAGAGGGTGCTCATGTTGCTCTGTATCAACAGAGCATTACAATGTGAGCCATTAGGCACTGATGAGACGGAGGGGTCTACTATTAGCAGGGACTTTTGTCCCTTTAGAAATGTGAATGGGAGGGAATGATCAGAGGTGAGAAGGGTGCATAATGTTGCATGCTTTATGAAATAATGACTATGGCTTTAAAACAAAAGGGGGATTTGTTAGGCTCACATTAATCTACATGATGCTGTTGTGACTTTGCATGCAGAATGGGGAGAATAAAACTAAAGACATACTGCCATTGCTAAACATATTTCTATGACAATGTATATAGTATATGGTTTGTTTACTATGAAAGACTAGTTTATTATGTAATGTGGTTTGCTTCCAAGGCATTGCTATAAATAATTATTTACGCACATGAAATGCAAAGCAAAACCTTAATAAATATCTATATCCACTAAACCTGGAAAGACGTGCGCGGTCGCGTAAATTGTCCACATCCCAGTTTCACCATTTAACCAAGTTTGTGATCCTGAGTAAATCATTTAATCACATTGGTCCTCATTACAAGTTTGACGGTCCGGTAACAACGGTGCCTGTAAGATACGGGACTGTTGTTACCGGACTGGCAAACAACGAGTTCTGCTAGCTGGTGCCTTTCCGGCCGCTAGGTCTGACCTGGCGGGCAGACCGGCACCCGCTAGCAGACCTTGACAGATGCATCGGCACCATTCATGTATGGTGCCGGTGCATCCGGCCTCCCCATTCCAATTGAGTCCAATGGGTCTCAAATGGGAATGGGGAGTAATAATTACTGGCACCCGGCAATGGGGATGCCCCGGCAAGTGCTCATTGCCGGGTGCTGGTAAATTCATGACTCCAACAGCAGAGGTGCCGGTATTTACTACCGCCATTGTCATAATGACCCCCATTGTCCCTTATCTGCAGCTCTGCAAGTGACTCTGATTCACTTCAAAGCTTATGTTAATGTATCATGGTATTATAATGGAAAAGCCTAATGACTATAGAGTTTCTCCACATATAACAATAGTGCAATTTAGGTATTTTGCACCACAAAGCTATTTGGTGCCTCCAAGTATCAAAGACTGATGATGCCCCTTGCAATGTCCTTTTCTGTGAACTCACTTCTGTTGGTGCAATCCATATAATAATTAGGAAGTTTGCATGTATTTTGCCTCAGAGGGCTTGGAAAGAGCTCTAATAGGTGAGTTTCCCTCATCTGGAATGACCCTGCAGTTTTATGTTTTTGTTGTGTGTTAAAATACCATCTTCCACTAATGTTACCGAAAAAGTAGATTGGGGAAGGGGTGGGCGGTTTGGGGGTGCCAATGAGACCATGTTGAATTCCACACACTGCATTTCTTTGCTCACACCCCCTATACCCACTCTTACTGCTGGATACTCCCCTGCTTAGTTTGGTAGGTGAAGCAGTTTTTGGTCGCCTTTAGCCGGAACCATGACACCCATTTACTAATTTTCACCAAACCGTCCAGAAAAAGTGTCTGGAAAACTCGAAATACTTTTTTCCAGTTTGGTGAAGATTATTTTTGGTGGCAGGGGGAAAAGTTATACAGTGCTCCTAAAAGTGTGCTTTTAACACAAAATCCCATATGGTTCCTTCTGCGCACCGCGAGTAAAAACTACTTAACACAATTTCACCATGTTTGGAAGGCGTATAGCACTCAGCTTCATTTCACAGAATTTGCTGAGTACGTCAGTTTTGGGTTACAGGTTTTCTCAGCTTGACTCTTTCCACTCTACTTGGGGAAGGCGCACCTTCCACCAACTTCATTTTGAAATTAGAATGGCGGTGCTTTAGTAGCATCTGAAAAGTGGCAAGACTAATTTTAGAGGCGTTACAGAGCTGTGGCTTGGCACAGAGAATGCACCATTTGTTATTGTTAGTGTGTCTTCATACCTGGGGGCTTAATGTGTACTGTGAGCTCTGCTCACATTTTCCAAATGTGACACTCGTCCTCACTAGGGTCAACCAGCAGCCCAGCCTCCCAACAAACATACACAAACATAATTAAAAATGATTATTTTTTTTAAGTACCTATGCTCTGCTTTCAAATGCCGCCCGGGTCACGTCTCATGTTACACCGACCTAACCTCTTCGCACTCACGCACCTCCAGACAGAAACCAGCAAGCTTAATCAGCTTCCTAGTTCCTGTCTGTGTGTCACACGAACACAAAGCCAGAAAGCGATTCTCTGAGTAAGGCCACTGGAAGTGCTGCTGCTAGCGTGGCAGCACAGGGGCCATGCCCTGCAACACCCAGTTCAGCACCCTGGCTGCTGAGTTTGAGTCAGCCCAGCCAGGGTGAGATACTGAGTCACGCAGGGCAACCCAGCACTAAATGCGTTACAATGTGACTGCCAGGCATCTCAGCATTATGTAATGAGACAGCACAATCCTGGCTGGGCACCCCAGCCAGGCTTGTGCTGCCCAATGACACAATTGATGATTGTGGCCCCTTTGACCTCCCTCCAAAAGATGGGGGGGACAAAAAGGCATGCCACAGAAGTTGGGGGGGGCAAAACCCCCTGTTCCCCCCTATAATTACGCCCATGCTACCACCAAGATCTGCACCGTGCTCGGATTCCGCTGCTGCACACAGTCTTGCTCCCTCCTACCCGCCTTTGATTAAATGGGTCCAGTTTGTGGAGGAACATCCTCGCAACCATCCTCTTTGTGATCCTGGGGGGGTATATGCCCCTCCCGACTGGCCTCTACCCACTCCAGCGCCTAGACCTTTGTCTGAGTGAAGATGTGTTTTTTGGCAAGTTTCAGATGCTTATGCATTCTGATCCCATGAAGGCATACTTTAAGGATTTATTTAAGGAAATATATCCTAAACCGCCTGAACCAGCCCCTGCTCCGGCAATCCCTATGCAGGTCCCGGTAGTGCCACCCCGTCCACAACTTCCAGTGGGGCCTCCTCCTCCACTGCTTCCTTTGCCTCCACTTTCCCCTGTGAAAAAGACTCCTGTTGCACAGTCAACCGTGCCTTCATGGCCTGAGGCGGTATGTGTGGCGGATCAGACTTCTGATCCCGCCTCATTGGATGAGGATTAGGCGGACCAGGACAGCAATGATCTGCCCCGCTCTATTAGAGCCTTTCACGACCGGGTTGTGGATATGATGGCATTTCTAGACATCCCAAGAACCGAGCCCCCGGCTCCTCAAGAAGGGGTACTTTCTGGAGCCTTTACCCTGTCGACACAGGAGGGCACCACTCTGTTCCTTCAGAAGGATGTCCTGGCCGAGGCCTATAGGTTTTGGGAAAAACTACATTCTGGGCAAAACCTAAACAAAAACTATCAACGCTCGCTACAAAATAGTCGCGCCTGAAGACATAGCCTTGTCTGCATGGCCCCTCCCCTCTTCGACGGGGGTGACAGCAGCTAAGCTCCAGTCGAAGCCGGTCTCTACATCCTCCACTGCAGCATTTCAGATCCTTTCCAAGGAGGACGAGCTTCTTGACGCCATTGGGAAAAAGGTATTTTCCAATTCGGCTCTTCAGCTGCGTCAGGCTTACACCAAGCTTATCCTGGCGGCTGCAAATGTAAAGTTGTGGAAGGAGCCCCAGGATTGTATTCCACTTGATAGGCTCCAGGACTTTAAGGGCAGCTTATCTGATGCCAGATGGCCGTGGCCCATCATGTAGACACCTCCTCTCGGGCCCTTATGGTCGGAGTAGACATCTCCCGCCAAGCGTGGATGCATGCTACGTTTTTGAAGGAACTTCAGGACAAGGTTCTTGATCTTCCCTTCGTTGGTAAGGAACTGTTCCACTCCTCCACTGACAAGGAACTTACCAAAACAGAGGCAAGCACCCAAACTGACAAGTCATTGCCTGTCCTTGCCAAAGCACCAGCAAAGGCCCCTTATACTCAGCGGTCGGGGTCTCAAACGAGGTGCTTCTCTGGTGTCAGAGGCTTTCAGGACCGCCGTGCACACCAGGCAGAGGCTCCCACTGGTGGCCCTCGCCGTAAACAGCAAAGGCAAGTTGGTCGTTTTTTCTCTCGGTCGACAGCCTCCTCTTCAGCAACAGGTGGTCTCCCGCCGATAAACCATCAAAACTATCTTTTTCATCGGTCACACGAGACTGCGGTGGGTGGACGAATTTCGTCTCATCTGGAGGCATGGCAGACCATCACAGAAGACCGATGGGTTTTTTCCATCACCCGGGCGGGCTTCTGCTTTCCCCTACCCCATACTCCACCATCTCACCCTCCTCTCCAGCAGACTGGGTCGCCCTCCCTCAGAGCCGAGGTACAGAAACTTCTAGAGCTGAAAGCAGTGGATACGGTTCCCTTGCAGGAGCAAGGGGAGGGCTGCTACTCACGTCTGTTTACAGTGCCCAAGCTGCGCACTATCCTCGACCTCTCAAGGTTCAATCTCTTTCCACCCCAAGAGAAATTGAAGATGATTACACCCAGCCAGATAAGGTCCTCTCTCTGGAAGGGCGATTGGCTCAGCGTGGTAGAGCTTCAGGATGCCTACATGTATATTCTGATCTGGAGCTCACATCGAAAATATCTGCGGTTCTCTGTGGGAATGGAACACTTCCAGCATTGTGTGCTTTCATTTGGTCTCAGCTCGTACCTACGTGTCTTTACAAAGATGATGTTGGTTATCGAAGCATTCCTCAGACAGCAGGAAGTTCATTTATATCCATACTTGGATGACTGGCTCCTGCGCAGTCCTTGCCCACAGGCCGCTACGGCCAATCTTCATTCACTCCTTCAGCTCCTGTTCCATCTTGGGCTGTCAGTGAACTGGCTGAAATTGTCGATGACGGTCGCTCAAGACCTGATATTTCTGGGTTTCTGTTGGGATACCATCAGTACCAGAGTGTTCTTGATGGAGGACAGGATTGCAGACCTTTCGACCAAGTGCCAGCTCTTCCTGCAGCCCTACCACATGTCGGCCTGATGGTTCCACAGGCTCCTGGGACTCATGGCCTCTTGCGTGTTAGCTCTGCCTCTTGCACGCCTGAAAAGTAGGTGCACCAAGCTTGCTCTTCAAAGCTGCTGGTCCCAGGCTATGAATCGGGACTACAAGATGATTCCAGTTCCATCCTGCATGACGCCAGATCTTCAATGGTGGTCATCTGCCAGCAACCTTTCAGTGCGGACCTCCTTCCAGGAGCCTTGCCCACTGGCAACGGTTACAACAGACTCCTCCCTCCTGTGGTGGGAAGCTACACTGCGTCACCTCGAGGTGTACGATTTGTGGACGCTACAAGACAGGCGGTCCCATATCAATTACCTAGAGCTCCTGGCAGTTTCTCTGGTGCTCAAGGCTTTTCAAACCTCTATCACTAACAGTGTAGTTCGAATTCGCACAGACAATTCTGTAGCAATGTTCTACATCAACAAACGGGGGGGCACCAAGTCTCCTCCTCTGGTGCACCTAGCTATGCAAATTTGGAATTGGGCTATCCAAGACAATGGGCCTCATTACGGGTCGGGCGGTCCGGAATTAACAGTAGCGGTAAACCCGCCACCACTGTTAATTCCGGACCGCCCAATCCCGACCCCTGCAAGCGGAATGTGATCTTCCTGCCAGGTCTGACCTGGCGGGTTGAACACCTCCCGCCTGCAGGCGGACGTGGAAACACCAGCACCCTCACGAGATGGTGCCGGTGTTTCCACTTCCCCATTCCCATTGAGTCCTAAGGGACTCAATGGGAATGGGGATTAACACAATTCGCCTCCGTGACTCCCGGGACACCGGGGCTGTAATGCCCTGGTAATTCCGGGAGTCATGGAGGCGGAATGGTAATACGAGTCCGGTGGTAACCAGGCGGTTTTACCGCCGCGGTTACCGCCAGACTCGTAATGAGGCCCAATGTCTGGCTTCAAGCTGTGCACATTCCAGGTCACATAAATGTGGCTGCAGACTCCTTCAGCCGCCAATCTGCAGCGAGTTAAGAGTGGGAGATGAACACTGATGTTCTCACCAAGATTTTACAGTAATGGGGTTCTACAGCGGTGGACCTTTTTGCAACCTCATGGAATGGGAATCCCCCTCTTTATGCTTCCAGGGACGGGCTCGGAGTGTCTTCCTTGGGGACGCCCTCGAGATTCTGCGGGACAACATGAAGGCTTACTCTTTTCCTCCTTTGCTGCTGATTCATCGGAAACTCAGGAGTGCCTCCAACTGCACTCTCCTCTTCATAGCTCCTTGGTGGCCAACAGGGTTCTGGTTTTCGGAACTGCAGCACTTGTCAGTGTGCTCCCGATCAAGTTGCCACACATTCCCGACCTTCTTCACCAGTGCAACCATCAGTTGTGGCACCCCTCCCCACAATACTTCAGGTTAGCGACCTGGTGCCCGAGTTACAATCATTAGAGCGGTTCAGCCTCTCTGAGGATAACATGTGTATAATTCAAGCGGCACTACAAGTCAGATTTACATCTGATTCTGCTTCACACCACTTTTCATTCAAAAAGAGTCTGAATGGGCCCAGGCATGCAGACAATATTGCTGTGTTCCGTGAGACTTGTGCAGCACAGGATACAATAGAATGCCTGCACCCATGGAAGCCCCGTGCAACTCCCGCTTTGCCGCTGACTTCTGCTGCCGCTGCTGTGTTTTTGGATTTGCTCCATGGCTGCTTTTGCTTTTTGCAAAGTGAAAGGAACTCCAAGCCCCAGAAGGTGAAGACCTTTACAAAGAAGTGTATATATATTGACATTTATAATTATACACGGATTTATACAGTACTTTTCTCATTTTGTCTAGGCTCTGTATTCTACGCCCAGTGGGCGTGCATATAAAATTGTGCTTGCGCACGCACCACGCGCGCGCACCCGTGGAAGCCCCGTGCAAGTCCCGCTTTGCCGCGGCGTTCGGGGCTGACGGGGCGCCTGGATGTGACTACTTGTCCTTGCTTGTATTCCTTATTCAATTTTGTTAGCAATATATCACCCTTCAACTTTGATTAGAGGTGTTTTGAGCACAACTAAGAGCCTAAGTTTTTAATCGCCTCTGAGAGCCACTAGCTGAAGACATGGCTTTCAGTTTAAAGGGACCGTACCGACTTACAGCGGCCATGCCTCCCAATATACGACAATGTATTATGTCTGAATCACAGTCCCCCTATGAAGAACCACTGACAGTCGGGCGGCTGCTAACATGTGCTCGACCCCAATCCTTCGAACACCTCGCCCCAGAACTAATCTGAGCAGTAAGAAAAAAGGAGTTATGGCGAACAATGTTGACATCCGTAAATATGGTTTCGGCCCTGCCGAGAATGTTGTCTTGCCTGTCACACCAATAGCATGTGAATTTCATACTCCTGCCATTACTGATAATGTTGATTTGAACCCCATTACGGAAACTGATAATCATGCTCCGCCTGCTCCTGTGGAAAAACCACAAGTGGAAGGAAATGCCAAAGATGCTAATACAGCTGAATCGCTGACAGACAGTATGATACTACGCAATGCTCTATCTGGCGCTACGCGCCCGGCTACCTCTGACATAATAATTGTTAGTAAGGATGCAGTAATTGAACTTGATTTGATCAACTCATGCTTCTCGGCCAGAGCGGATGTTTCTAAACTCTCGCAATCACCTGACATGTTCCAGCATTCTAGCTGCAACATTTCAGCCTTAGCTGTGTCGTATATATTCCTCCGACACCTCGAAGATCAAATGGTGAGACACAATTTTCACCAAAAACATCTGTGCCTCCCAAAATGTCTCAATGAACTCTAGAAGTGATGAACATTGCACTAATGGCATTAGCCAAGTTGTTAGAGTCAGTCGATGGAATCTTTAAAGGGCTCTCAGACAATTTTGACATGATGAGACTCGAACAAATAACTCTGATAAATTCGATTGACCGATTACAAACTGATTGCAATGACAATCGTAAAAATGCAGTGGATTTTCAAAAGAAAATAATTCAGACTCTGGCCCAGAAGCAAAATGCAAATGTCAAAGATCATACAGTTCATGCGGATGCTCAGACACAAACAGCCATGTATACAGATCATCAAAGTATTGAAAATATTTCTGAATTCACAATCTTTGAAGTTCCTCCTTCTAATACACAGTCAGCTGAATTTAAGACATGTCTCTCATTTATCAAAGGCATCATAATTGAAAAACATGGGATGGCGGACCCTGCACCATCACTAAACATTGCCCAACAGTCTAGCCACACGAATAACTCTAAGACCTTGGACAAATCTAAGTGTTCGTTACAGGAGCCTAAAATTACCTACCCTGTTTTCGATTTAAGAACTACAAAGCAAGGAGACTCATCGAAACCTAAAACAAAGAAATTGCAAGATCTAAAAAAGTCGAAAAATGTCAGGTCAACCAAACCAGTAGCTGTGCCTGCAACTAAACAATTCATTAACAATCTAACGCGACCTAGTAACAGATCACATGCTGCTGCGAGCTCCATAACAAAGAAATATGTAGCTTTGGCCAACTTGAGAAAAAAAAAACAGTCTCGTAGATCATCCCCCTCTAGATGAATTAATTAAACTAGTGACAGTTCACCAGTCCTCTCACCCAACCAGCCAAAAGGTCATAACTATGCCTGCTCAGTTGGACTCCAACCTTATCCCGACAAAAGTAAACGTGGAGCTTTTCCGTGACAATGTGACCTCAAGACAAGCTTTAAGGCACGGAATTGATCTGTACCTGGAGCAGCGAAAATGTGATC
Organism: Ambystoma mexicanum; assembly: GCF_040938575.1. NCBI lineage: Eukaryota > Metazoa > Chordata > Amphibia > Caudata > Ambystomatidae > Ambystoma > Ambystoma mexicanum. The sequence goes on from NC_090929.1 coordinate 466,887,332, forward strand.
CCCCCCTGTTTTCCTATTATTACAAATGGGCCAGCTAAATGTGCTATTGTAACTAAAACTGCACCCTTACTAGGGGTTGCCAATGAAAACAAGGTCCATATAGCCAAACGTGTTTCCTTTGCTGAATCAGAAAAATCAGGTGTCACAGCTCAAACAACAACCTAATGCAAATAATGGAAATTTCAATCAAACCGACCTTGAAGAAATCTGAGACTCCATAGCTCGGTTATGGCAGTTGTACGCAAGACAGGGTCCTGTGACCCCAATAAAGACAATTCTAGATAATAACCAAAATAATCCTCTGATGATGTGCAGACATGTGCCTGCACCTTCCAAAATGATGCTAACCAAACAGTCTGTACTGCGAGCCAGAAAAATAAACCCAAAGGTAGAAACAAGGCACTCTGTGCTACTCAAATGTCGAGCGGAAATTATACCATCTTACATAATGAATCGACAAAGCATTCTAAAACTTTTCTCTGATACCACTGCACTCAGAGAAATTGGATCTGATGATCTAGACCAAATTGAGTTTCCCGATAAAAACGATCTTGGTATAGCTCTTATATGGACCCACTCTCTTGTCATACACAACATGATTTGGGCAGCAAAGGAGGTTTTGTTCAACTTGGGTTTCTTGATCGCACATAATGCTGACACAAAAAGACCTTTAGAATCTTGTCTCAAGACTGATTAGTACTCTCACGTGTATATATCTGAACACAATGCATCAGAAGTCCTGTCTGGCATCAAGGAATACAGTCATATCACCAGAGTATAACTAGATCCAGTTGATGCCCAGATGTCTCTGTCAGTCATTAGTTGGAATACCAAAGGTTTTAGTCACATCATTAATAACCCTCAGAGTCGCCTAGGAGATTACGATCTTATATTCCTACAGGAAACTTGGCTGTCAACCCCTCCCACCTGGAACAAATATGACATCCAGCTTGAACCTGCAATACGCGCTACTAAGGGAAGGCCCATGTCAGGGTTACTTACCGCCACAAACACTCTAGCCAATATGCAATTGTTCCCACTGCCTGCTATTAATTCCTTCATTCAATGCTCATATGTTAGTGTCAGCTCTTTTAAAATTGCATGCATTAATTTATATTGGAATCCGATGGCCATTTCCACTAAAGTGTTTATTAAAAATCTAGCAGCTGCTTTGGAGAATATCATCCTGACAGATGGCATAATACATACTATTGTGGCTGGTGACTTCAACTTACATCTTCTAAACAATTTTGCTAAGTCTTGGGATTTGGTGATGTTGAATGGCACGAGTATGGATGGCTGTCCTCCCCTTGCAACGTGGTTTGGACAGAACCAAAGTGCAATCAATGATTATGTTTTTGTGACAAGAACTCTTTTTGACCACACAACCGATTTCCTAGTTCAATCCTCTGATTATAGTGGCCCTCATTACAACCCAGGCGGTAAGTTACCGCCTTGGTCGCACCCTTACCACCATGGCGTAAACTATGTTTACGCCATGGTGGTTGGCCGATTTACCGCCCCATTCCAAGGTGAGTGGGGCGGTAAATCCCCATTTCCCATTTTACCCTTCCCCATTCCCATTTTCGCCCCATAGGACATAATGGGAATGGGGAAAGGCGATAATTACGGCACCGTAAATTACGGTGCCGTAATTATCGCCAAGGTCCCTTTGCGGCATGGATTTTAACGACTGCAAAAAAGCAGCCGTTAAAAGCCATCCCGCAAAGGGAACCTTGTAATCAGGCGTTAAGGGTCGGCGCCGTTTACGGCGCCGTAAACCCCTTAACGCCTGAGTCAGAATGAGGGCCAGTGACTACCGTCCGTTGACATTCAAGCTAACGTTGTCCACTACTCCTTGTCCCGAGAGACAAATGTTCTTAGGTGCGGTTGAAACAAATAATTTATCAAATCGGCTAAAATGGTCAGATCAATCACTTATGCGTTACCGCGACCATCTAAAAGCTTACGATCAGGCAGGCTTGGAAACTGCTTTTCCAAAGAGCATGGCGCCCTATGAATTAATGCAGCTCTATTCCACAACACAGAATGTTAAATCAAACACAACTCAGACATGTGATAATGCTATCTCTCTCAGGAAATCTTTAGAAAGCAGAAAAGAAAAGTTAAAAGTTTACTGTCAGTTTTAAGAGCTGCATCCTTAAGAACGCTCAAAACTGCTTATAGAAATTGGATGTATAACCATAAATTAATTAAACAACAAAATGATGGTGAATCCATGCTTAAGCACATTCAAACGAAAAATACTGCCCAAATTTGGCAATTACTTAATTCAGTTACTAAACCTTCACAACTGGATTCCCAAATAAATGGTGTGACGGAAAATGACTGGACAACCCACTTTTCGACTATCTATGCTGCTCCAACTTCAGATGAAGCGCTGTGCTCTTTTCCAACTGCCTTTGACCTGAAGTCGGATTAAGATGACATTCGTAACTTCATCAATAAGGCTAGCACATCCTGAGCCCCGGGTCACAATGGACTCTCTAATGCTGCATTAAAAAAGAATGCTGATCTCTGGATTTCCATTCTGTACATCCTATTTCGATCAATCCTACGCAATCAAGAATTACCGAAATCGTGGACTCAGTCAATCATTGTTCCCATTTACAAACACGGTAATCGACAAAATCCGATGAGTTATCGGCCCATTGCGCTATTGGACGTGCCGGGCAAAATCTTTTGCAGGCTTGTCCCGCGTGATTTGAATACCTGGTCAATTGCAGCCCACCGTAGAGACCCATTTCAAACTGGTTTTGTCTCGGGACTAGGCACTGCAATCAATTTAACACTCATCAATGCTATCAAATCTTCTTACGCTATGAGGAAACAACCACTTTATGTGGCTTTTATTGATTTCCGCATGGCGTTTGATTCATTTGACAGACAGATTATGCTGCGGAAATTGATTAAGTATGGGTGTCCTGAAGCGCTGGTAAAAATTGTAAGCCTTCTACATACAAATACATCTGTTCAAATCAAATTGAATATGGAAGGTCTTTTGTCTCATACTATTAAAACTGCAAGAGGTTTAAAGCAAGGTTGTATACTTGCCTCAACATTATTCAACCTCTTTCTTTTGGATTTAACAGATGACTTTGCCTCAGTTAAATCAGATTCTCCTAAACTAGAAAACCAAATAATATCTTGGCTTCTGTATGCGGATGACTTAGTACTGATTTCCCAAACTCCATCTGGGTTGCAAACTCTTCTTGATGTTCTTGATCAAGATGCACATCTTAACAACCTGACTGTAAATCAGAACAAAACACAAATCATCATACTAGGAAAACTGAAACATTCTATCTCAAATAAGTGGTCTCTGAATATAAATATCTAGGGATGACGTTTAATAATCTCACTTCTGAAAAATCACTTGAATCGGAAATGACTGTCAAACCCACGATGCTGACTGCTCAGGCTAAAATCTTTCTAGCAAAATTTGGTAAGTTAACATGCATGCCCATCCTGTCCTATTACCAACAAAAAGTGATTCCAGTTATCACTTAATGGATGGAATCTCTCTTGCCTAGAACTCAAGCTTTTTGGAACCAGATTGAGGCTAAGTTCCGGAAAACTGCATTTAATTTACCAAAGAGTACACAAAAAATGTTACTTAGATATGAACTCGGACTCCTATCAATACATATACAAGTCACTTGGAAAATGTGTACACTGCTCAGGAAATGTATACTAGGGTTCTGTAACCGAGATACGAGATAGCCTGGCCATTTTAGCGAATCATCTGTTGACCTCCAATCAATCATTCCCTTTAAATTGGAGCATGCATACTTTAAACGCACTTGCCGATGCTGATATCTCGATTGATCTTCTTCTTATGAACCCAAACAGAGCTAAAACTAAGCTTTACCAATCTGATTGGCTATGTACTCAAGAAAAGTGCCTCAAACTCAAGGTTTTTGATAGGACTCTGTTTGGTCACAAACGATTTCGCACAAGTGCCGACTATCTGGTTAAATGCCCATCCCCAACCGTGAGAATGAAAATTCTAAGATTGAGACTCAACTTGTGGCCGGTAAATGAGATTCTGGTTAGAAGAGGTCTTCTTCAAAAAGAACTTATTTATTGCCGTTTCTGTAAAGAGACATCACACATAGAGACTCTCCGTCATATCATTACGGAATGTAAGGCCTTCATACCTCATCGTTTGAAACTCATTCAATGCATGACAGTTAAGCATATCCAAAGATCTGACAATGAAATATGGGCGGAAATCTTTAGAACTGGTAAAATATCAGTTAGAATTGCAACCATTCACATTCTTGACGTTGCCTTCCCTTATGAGCGAAAAGTGTTTGCAAATACAAAATGCAAAAGAACTAGTTAAGCTTCATTGTTACATGCAACCATTGGTTGAAAAGCTTCTAACATCATTGTTGTTTGCCGCATAATTGCGGTGAAATTCTGTCAACATTATGATTTTATGTTGGTATGTACTTATGCTATTGTCACTTTGTTTAAAGTTTATCTGTGTCTTATTTTTTCTTTATATATGTAAGATATGTGCAAATAATTTTTATATTACAAAATGATGAATTTTATATATTTGTAAAGTTGATTTTTCAACTAAATCAAATAAAAAATAAAAAACAATAATAATAATTCAAGTGGCACGTAAGCCCTCTACAAGAGCTCAAAACAGGAGCAAGTGGCTCTGATTCTGTCATTGGTGTCTAGCCAAAGAGCTTGACCCCACACAGGCTTCTATTGATAGTGTCTTGTATTTTGTATCTGACCTTGCAGCCTATGGCCTCCATGTCTTATCATGCATGACATATGTATCCGCCATTGCGGCTTACCTGTCTACAGACAGTTGCTTTTTTTCACTGGCTAATCCAGTCATCAAGAGACACTTTGCAGATCTTCTCCATCTTTTTCCGCCGGTTCGGGCCCCTCATTCCAAATGGGATATGAATGTGGTCCACATCACTTTATGTCATAAGCCTTTTGAACCTATGGCATCTACCGAGCTCAAGTACCTTTCTTGGAAGGTGGCCTTTTTGATTGTGGTAACACCTGCAAGATGAATAAGTGAGCTTCAAGCTCTCTTTGTCAAACATCCGTTCCTAACTTTCCACAAGGATAAGGTTGTGCTTCACACTTACCCTTCCTTCCTAAAGTGGCTTCTGAATTCCATTTAAACCAGTCAATGGCCCTCATTAGGACCCTGGCGGAGAGGGTATTACGCCGGCGTAGTGCATGGCGTACCTCTCCGCCAGACTACGAGTTCCCGTAGCGCCATGGAAGGATTTTTACGCCTGCTTTTTGCAGGCGGAAAAATCCATGGCGCTACGGGACTCGTTGTTAATTACGCCACCGTAATTTACGGTGGCGTAATTAACGCCTTCCCCACTCCCATTATACCCTATGGGGCAAGAATGGGAATGGGGAAGGGTAAAATGGGGATTGGGGACTTACCGCCCCGCCAAGGTCGGCATGGGGCGGTAAGTCCGCCAACCACCTTGGCGGAGTTGGCAGCTTTGCGCCATGGACCATGGTGCAAATTGCACCATGGTCCTCCGCCAAGGTCCTAATGAGGGCCAATATCTTTACCAGTCTTTTCCCGTACCTGGTCTCAGATGGAGAGAGGGTTCTACACAACCTAGATGTCAGACGAGCTCTGAAGATTTACCTCAACAGAACAGGCGAACTCAGAAGCTCTTCACAACTCTTTGTTACGTTTGGTAACCCAAAAGGGAAACCAGCCTCAAAAGCATCCATTTCTCATTGGATAGCTTCATATATTTATGAGGCCTACAAGATTCAAGGCCTTCAACCACCAAAGGGCATGCATGCACATCTGGTCCGTGGCAAAGCAGCTGCTTTTGCCTTCCAAATATACGTCCCTTGGGAGTCCGTTGCCAAGGTGGTTACGTGTTACGCTCACCTGGCTCCCACAGGGGTGACGAGCGGAACTGGACAGCCACGGTCTCCACCAACGTGATGCGTAGTGCAGAGATGACTGACTGGACTGGCCCACCTAGCTTTGTCTGCTTGACCCGTAGAAGTAGTCTCCTAAAGACAGGGACAGGGAATCAGCCACCCGTGGATTTAAGTATTAACACCTCACTGTGTCCCCACTTATCACTTTTGACATTCCCTTTCACAAAGCTCACCTTATAGTCTTGTATGATGAGCTCTCCATCCTGCGAATCCTTACTTCACTGGCTTGAGGATATTGGAAGAGTTCTGGACAAATCTTGACTCCAAACCTCCGGGCGAAAGGCCATAAGTATATAGTTCTAATGAGTTCAAAATGTCTGATTAATCACTCTTGTCCAATTCCTTGTTTCTTTTGCAGCTTAGACCCAAAAGATGATCGTCTTGTGGCAGCTGAAAGCGTTCAGGTAAGAGTCTGTGTTTTGTAACACTGTCCGGTAAATGATGCAAAGGTTTAACTCGATGCTTTCTCTTTGCTTGCAGGTGCAGCGTAGGAAGATTTGGCGTGCTGGTGGATAATACCTCCTGCGGTAAAATCAGGTAAGCATATGGTGGCAAGAGATTGTCCTTGTTTGTTCCCTTGGCTCACCTTGTTGTTTTCTTGTCCCCCTTAGGCGCTGGAATGCGGCAACCAGGTGATGGAGACAGCACCGGATCGTAGAGATGCTGCGAGGAACGGTGAGTATGGTGCGGCGCTGCTGCTGGCGATGCAACGCGTTTAAAATGAAGTCTGTTTCTGGTTCGAAGATGTGTTGAATCCGAAATCAGGTAAGAAATCCAGTAAAGTTATTGTTCTAACCTTTCTTCTTCTTTCTCTTCTTTCTAGGCGCTCTGGGCTCTGGGTGAGCGTTACGCTGCTGGATGCAGAATAACGCGAAGCATGTGCTGCTCTTGAGGCGTGGTTTAAATAGCCTTCAAAGTAGTCCCAGGTAAGTATTCCTCCACAGCCACACCCAAGTAACAAAATAGTCCCTAAGAAAAAATAGTCCCTTCGAGCCTCACATGGGCTTGGATGCTTGGATCCCTTGCAGCATGGTCTGCATCAGGTAAGTTTTAACATATGAGCCTGGCGCCCATGGCGCCAGGACTGATGTCCCATATGAGCCTGGCGCCATAGGCACCAGGACTGTACCCAGATAGCCCCTAACAGGGGTTGCTTGGTTTGCTCCAGGTAACATGATGCCTGCTCCCAGGGTAGATGGACTTGGGCTGGATGCCCGGGGGTAGGCATCATGACAGCACTCCCCCCCAAGGCCCCTCCTAAAGTCGTTCCTCCCCTGGGCCTTGGTTTGTCTGGGAAATTCCGGTGGAATCTTCTCACCAACCTAGGTGCATAAACGTGGTCACTAGGTTCCCATGACCGTTCTTGTGGTCCGTAACCTTTCCAGTCGATTAAATAAAAAAAGTCTTGACTTAACCATTTTGGAGTCCAGGATACTTTTCACTTCAAATTCGGGTTCCCCGTCTATAAGGACGGCGTCGGGTGGCTTGGTTAGTCTTGTCCCAGGTTGTACTGGCTTCAGAAGTGACACATGGAAGACGGGGTGAATTCGCATACTAGCAGGTAATTCCAATTTGACGGCCAACGGGTTGATAATGGCCTTAATAAGGTAAGGTCCCAAATATCTAGGGTTAAAGGTCCGCTTTCCTTTTAGAGGTATGTGTTTTGTGGCCAACCAAACTTGACCCCCAATTTGGTACTGTGGAGCATCACTTCGATGCTGATCAGCGTTTTTCTTGTACTTTTCTTTCGCATGTTTCAAATGTTCAGTTGCTTCCTTAAAGGCTTGTGTAATAGTAGCGTGCAGATGGTTCACTGCAGGCATTTCTAAGTGTTGAGGCGAGTCAAGTTCTGAGGTTCGAGGGTGGTGCCCGTATATGGTATAAAAGGGGCTTTGTCCAGTTCCAGAATGTACAGAGTTATTGTATGCATATTCGGAGATCCATAGAATGTCCTTCCAATTACTTTCAGTCTGGTGTAACATACAACGCAGGTACTGTTCAAGAGTCTGGTTGGTCCTCTCCGTTTGACCATCGGTCTGGGGATGGTGACTGGTCGATAACCTCACGTCGATTTGCGCCAATTGACAACATTTCTTCCAAAAATGTGAAATGAATTGACTACCTCGATCAGAGACCATTACGGAGGGAAATCCGTGTATTCAAACAATGTTTTCGAGAAACTCCTTGGCCAGAATTGAAGCAGAAGGTAATCCCTTTAAAGGAATAAAGTGGGCCATTTTGGAAAAAAGATCCACAATAACGAGAATGGTGTTAAATCCATTACATGGAGGTAGGTCTGTAATAAAGTCTAACGATAAGGTGTGCCATGGTGTAGGTGGAATATCCAAGGGTTGTAAAAGGCCAGCCGTTTTTTTCTTCTGACTTTTGTTTTGGGCGCAAATGCCACAGGACATTACAAATGACTTTACGTCTTTTCGCCAGGTGGGCCACCAGAATTGTCTCTTAATTTTAGCTTCAGTTTTTGCGATACCTGGGTGCCCTTCCATCAGGGTGTCATGATAATTGGAGATGACTAGTTCTTGTAGTTCCTTATGTGGAAGAAATAGACGCCCTTGATAATAAGGTAGGTCATTGATGACAGAGTAGTCTGAGCCTTTCTTTACCCAGTCCTGCAGGGCTGTTGGATCGAAGAGTTGTTGGATCTTTACCTGAATATCTTCTAGGGTTTGTAAAGTAGTTATGCCAAGAATTCTTTGTTCTGAAATTATAGGCACCGGCTCCGGGTTCGCATATGCTTCTTCCATTCCTATTCGGGATAAGGCATCTTCCTTGTCATTCTTACAGCCTGGTCAGCAAAGAACAATGCCCATCGAACTTGGCGTGATGATTGGGCTTTGGCTGTCTTTAAATACTGCAAGTTCCGGGATCAGTGATTACAGTAATGGTATGCCTGGCACCGAGAAGATAATGCCACCAAGCCTTAAAGGCGGATTTTATAGCTAATAGCTCCTTATTAGTAACCGCACAGTTTAACTCGGGTGCCGAGAACTTTCTGGACCAAAATGCTAGTGGGTGAAGTTGACCGGTTTCAGGATCCTTCTGGGCCAGGACAGCTCCCATGGCTAAACTGGATGCGTCGGTTTCAACTATGTATGGGAGTTCAGGACGAGGATGCTTTAATACAGGTGCAGACGTGAATTTTGCTTTCAGTTCTTGGAAGGCATTCTCAGCTTCTTCAGTCCACATGAAGTGTTTGTTTATTTGCAAGAGCGCTGTGATAGGGTGTACAACGTGCGAGAAATCCGGAATGAATCTGCGATAGAAATTAGCAAATCCGAGCATGCTTTGTACTCCTTTAACTGAACTGGGTGATGGCCATTTGAGAATTGCGTCCACCTTTCGAAAGTCCATTCAAACTCCTTTTGGAGTCAGGATAAATCCAAGAAATTCAACTTCTGTATTATGGAAAACGCATTTTTCCAATTTTGCATATAACTTGTGCTGGCGTAGTTTCTTAAGGACTGCATGAACGTGCTTCACATAGTCAGATTCTGAAGAGGAGTACACTAGAATATCGTCTATGTATACAACAACACAGACGTCAATGAGTTCACGCAGGACATCGTTCATGAAATACTGGAAGGCTGCTGGTGCATTGCACAACCCGAAGGGCATCACCTGGTATTCGAATAACCCGTACTTAGTGCGAAAAGCAGTCTTCCATTCGTCGCCTTTCTTTACACGTACCAGATGGTATGCCCCTCGGAGATCTAATTTAGTGTAGATTCAAGCGTCCTTTACTTGGTCTAGTAATTCTGGGATCAGAGGCAATGGGTATCGGTTCTTAATCATGATCTGATTTAAGGCACGGTAGTCTATGCACGTTCTGAGGTCACCTTCCTTTTTTGGCATGAAGAACAACGCTGAAGATGCAGGGGACTTGGATGGACGAATGAAGCCATTGGCAAGGTATTGGTCCAAGTATTGTTGTAGGTGAAGGTTCTCGGGTTCCGTAAGTGCGTAGATCCTACTACATGGAGGTTGTGCACCAGGTATGAGATCAATTTGACAATCGTATGATCTGTAAGGTGGTAAGGTGTTTGCCTGTTCTTTTTGGAAAACATCCTGGAATTCTTGATATTCGTGCGGTAACTGCACAACTGGAGTAGCGACTGTGGGCAGGTCCTTATTCAAGGTTTTTATTGGGTAACAAGTATGTGCACAATCCGGGAAGGTTATTCTCTTCTCTTGCCAATCAATACAAGGATTATGTGTTTCCAACCAAGGTATCCCCAGTATTATTTGGAACTGCGGGGCTTTGATTAAATCAAACACAATAGTCTCTCGATGCCCATCCTGACCCAATAATGTCATCTCTGCGGTGGAATGAGTTGTAGGCCCAGAGGCAATTTCAGTTCCATCGACTGTGGTGATGACATCCGAAGTGGTCTTTCTGCAGAGAGGTAGATTCATCCTAGAAGCCAATTTGTGGTCCACATAGTTTCCTATGGCCCCAATATCAATGAATGCCCTAACTGCGTGCAAACGTGATGGCTGCCTTGGATCTATAAGGACCATTGGTATGATGAAATGCGAGGTCTGAGTATCCTTCTTCAAGCTCAGCAAGCAGACCTCTACGCTTGTCGGGCGTGGTCGTTTCCCGAGTCAGGCTCCATATGGCTTTTATCAGCAGCTCCTACCACCTTTTTGGGTGGTTTTAAAGGGCAATCAAGTAGAAAATGTCCCGAAGTTCCACAGTATAGACATAATTGCATTTGCCACCTTTTTTCTCTTTCCTTCTGTGTCAAGGGTCCTTTAACTCCTCGGATTTGTATGGGTTCTGAGGCATCTGTTCCTTTGGGGGTAGCGTTGGGTTTAACCAACACCCGGTTCTCGAACTTGGCTCGATCAGCCTTTCGATTCTGAAGTCTGTGATCTAACTGAACCACTAAGTCTATATATGCAGCACAGTCTTGAGGTGGGTTCACAACTTGAGCCAAAACATCTTTGAGTTCTCCTCGAAGCCCCCGATGAAACAACGTAATCCGTTTTTCCTCGGGCCATCCAGTTTCCACCACCAACCTATTAAAGGTTGCTATGTAGGTTAGATGGTTTTGGTTACCCTGTCGTAGGGACAAAAGTTTGTTATCCAGGACCTGTCCTTGAGAGTGCCGGGCAAATAGTCTTTCCATGCTCATTTGAAAACCCTGAAAATCCAGAAGAATAGGGTCGTCCTGATTGACTAGTGGGATTGACCAATCTGCTGCACTGCCGCTGAGATATGATAATACAAAGGCTACTTTGGCTTGATTGTTTGGAAAGGCTCCAGGTCTGCATAAAAAGTGCAAACGGCATTGGTTCATGAACACGGCGAATCTTTTCGGGTCCCCCGCAAAGCGTTCTGGCGGGACTAAAGGGATATTGCCTGGTAAAATCACTTGCACAAGGTTGCTTGGTGAAACAGGGTTTGGAATCCCCCCGAGTCCCGGTAGGGGTGTTTGCCCCGCTTGATTTTGCAGTAATTGTCTAGCAAGATCATCAGTGCGTTCCTTCGAAACAATCAACTCTCTCCTGAGTGTATTAGTTTCTTGGTGAGTGGCATGTACTTCAGCCCTAAGTTCCGCTAATAATTGGGCCAGTTGGTCAGTTTCTGAGGTCTCCATGACACCCGGGTGAGAATTTGTAGGAAGGCTTTGCGTTCTGTTACTCTCACCTGGCTCCCACAGGGGTGTCGAGCGGAACTGGACAGCCACGGTCTCCACCAATGTGATGCGTAGTGCAGAGATGACTGACTGGACTGGCCCACCTAGCTTCGTCTGCTTGACCCGTAGAAGTAGTCTCCTAAAGATGGGGACAGGGAATTACCCACCCGTGGATTTAAGTTTTAACACCTCACTGTGTCCCCACGTATCACTTCTGACATTCCCTTTCACAAAGCTCACCTTATAGTCTTGTATGATGAGCTCTCGATCCTGCGAAGAATGCAGGGGCGCGTTGATGGGCAGTTACTTCACTGGCTTCAGGATATTGGAAGAGTTCTGGACAAATCTTGGCTCCGAACCTCTGGGCGAAAGGCCGTAAGTAAATAGTTCTAATGAGTTCAAAATGTCCGATTAATCACTCTTGTCCAATTCCTTGTTTCTTTTGCAACTTAGACCCAAAAGATGATCGTCTTGTGGCAGCTGAAAGCGTTCAGCTAAGAGTCTGTGTTTTGTAACACTGTCCGGTAAATGATGCCAAGGTTTAACTCACTGCTTTCTCTTTTCTTGCAGGTGCAGCGTAGGAAGATTTGGCATGCTGGTGGATAATACCTCCTGCGGTAAAATCAGGTAAGCATATGCTGGAAAGAGATTTTCCTTGTTTGTTCCCTTGGCTCACCTTGTTGTTTTCTTGTCCCCCTTAGGCGCTGGAATGCAGCAACCAGGTGATGGAGACAGCACCGGATCGTAGAGATGCTGCGAGGAACGGTGAGTATGGCACGACGATGCGACGCATTTAAAATGAAGTCTGTTTCTGGTTCGAAGATGAGCTGAATCCGAAATCAGGTAAGAAATCCAGTAAAGTTCTTGTTCTAACCTTTCTTCTTCTTTCTCTTCTTTCTAGGCACTCTGGAATCGAGGCGGGCGTGGTAGGATGCTGGATGCTGACTGCAGACACGGTGAGCGTTATGCTGCTGGATGCAGAATAACACGAAGCATGTGCTGCTCTTCGGCGTGGTTTAAATAGCCTTCAAAGTAGTCCCAGGTAAGTATTCCTCCACAGCCACACCCGAGTAACAAAATAGTGCCTAAAATAAAATAGTCCCTTCAAGCCTCACATGGGCTTGGATGCTTGGATCCCTTGCAGCATGGTCTGCATCAGGTAAGTTTTAACATATGAGCCTGGCGCCCATGGCGCCAGGACTGATGTCCCATATGAGCCTGGCGCCATAGGCGCCAGGACTGTACCCAGATTGCCCCTAACAGGGGTTGCTGGGTTTGCTCCAGGTAACATGATGCCTGCTTCCGGGGTTGATGGACTTGGGCTGGATGCCCGGGGGTAGGCATCATGACATTACGTGGGCCTCCACCTCAGGTTTCTGCAGACATTACTGGCTTGGACTGAGCTCCCGGGCTAATGCCCAATTTGTCCAGGCAGTTCTTAAGAATTTGTTCCAGTAAGGGAAATTTGCATCCACCCGTAATACCTATGCTCAGTGCTTGTGAATCTCCCACAAGTATGGAGGAAAGGGGACGGGACGTAGGTGTATGACAAAGTTACCCACCGTAGTGACTACCTTACTCCTAGTCCATAGTCCCCTTTCCTCCATACGCCCTCCAGCTGTCAACTCTAATAAGTATCCTCTATTATTGCTAAATAGTCCTGGACTTGGCGATAGAAAAGGACTGAAGGGCAATGCGTGGGACGGAGCTCAGGAAGGCAGGTCTACGGTCACATGCAGTGGCCCCGCGTAAAAATAAAAGAAGGACATTTCCTTTGATGCTTAAAAGTGCTCCGGTCTCGTCCTGAAGGACGGAATATCCCTACAAGTATGAAGGAAAGGGGACTATGGACTAGGAGTAAGGTAGTCACTACCGTGTGTAACTTTTTCAAACCTCTGGCACTGCTCTGGGCAGCGCTCCAGACCATCGTTCTTTGGCTCCCAAGCCATTAAAGAAAGTAGAAAGACCATATGCAAATCAGGCTTGGTCCCACCCCCAAAGGGCAAGTCCAGCCCGAACTGCTTGGTCACATCCCTTCTGCACGAGACCACACGCATCCCCAAACATGTTACGACCTCATTGGCCTCATCAGTGAGAAGTAGCGTGGGTCTAAAGGCCCAGAAGGCATGAGACCCATGTCTGGGCATGACCGTCCAACTTGCAGTGACTAAAGCAAAACAAAAGAGGTGATAGCTGGAAGGTTATGAATATATATTGACCTCTGGTATTGCTCTGGGCAACCCTCCAGACCATCCAGGCCTGTCTCTGGGCTCTCTTGAGCTCAGCCTGTCTATGGGCTCTCACTCTGACTTTCTCAAGGCACTCTTTCTGGCTCAGCCTGCTTCTGGCTCTCTCTAGTGTAACGCTCACCTGATTCTCGCAGAGGCGCCGGTCTTGACTGGGCGACTACCGTATCTTCAAAGGTGATGTGTAGCACCCGGTTGGCTCTTTGGGCTGGACCTCTGTGCACTGTATGCCTGACGTGTAGAGTAAGATGTCTGCAGATAGAAAATATGAGGTTAATGAACTGGGGTTATTGGGGTGTCCCTATCTCTTTCCTCTTCTCCTCTCCTGTAGACCCCAAAGGTTAACGCTCTCACCTTAGGTAAGTGAATGCCGAGCTCTCCATCTGCCTCGGGGCAGGGTGCTGTAGCCAGTTTCTTCACTGGATAGGTAGCGCAGGCCTCTTGACTTCAGAGGACTGCTGTCCGTCGTTTACTGCACGAACGGTAAGTTTCGAGTCATTCAAATGTCTTTTTAAAGTCTTTAGTAATGATGTCTCTTGTTTTGCAGGGTTCCGGCGATGGCGGATGACGGGCTGAAGTGAGTTGAAGATGGAGCTCGTGTGATGAATAGAAGTGCCTGGAAGCACGTGAGTAAGCGCTTGTTGCCTGCTTCACGATGCGCTCTAACTGTCTTTTTATTTTGCAGGTACGAGTTCGGAGCGGCTGCAGGGTGCCGGAATACCCACTGGATTAGATGTGGAAAGGAGTAATGGCACGTGAGTATTAAAGTTCCCCAATGTCTTTAAACGCACCTTGTTTTGTCTTTCAGATGCGGATGCAGCGCCGAAGGCCTCCGGAGCGTGCGAAGAGTTGGTAAGCTTTTGTCTTTCAGATGCCGGAATGCAGTATGAAGACCTCCGGAGAGCACGAAGAGTAGGTAAGCCTTTGCCTTTCCGATGCCGGAATGCTAACCTGTTCTTTCTTGTCTTTATAGGTGTTGCTGAAGACTGGATTCAGCATGGTAAGCCTTTGCCTTTCAGATGCCGGAATGCTAACCTGTTCTTTCTTGTCTTTATAGGTGTTGCTGAAGACTGGATTCAGGATGGTAAGCCTTTTTCCTTAGGCCCAGGACTGGATGCAGAAGACACGATGAGCGTCCTGCTGCAGAGGGTGCAGAATAACGCAAAGCAAGATTCATCCACCGGGTGTGGTTTAAATAGCCTCCTGTAGTGCTTAGGTGTCTCCTTCCACAGCCACGCCTAAGTAAAAAAAGAGTTCCTGGTAAGAAAAGAGTTCCTGCCTTCCAGAAGAGTTCCAGTGTTCTAAATCTAGGGAGTGGCTCCAGCCCCACCCAACAGGAAAAGTAGTTCCAAACAGAAGAGGATCAGAGGCTCAACTGGCAGGCAAGTAAGCAGCATGGTCTGCTGCAGGTAAGTCCACCCAAGCATTATGAGCCCGGCGCTTCCAGCGCTGGGACTGGGCATATTTATGAGCCTGGTGCCACTGGCGCCAGGACTGGGTCCAAAAGGTCCCAATTGGGACTGGTTGGCACTCGGAACCTGGGTTATGGATCTGCTTCCTACGGAGTTGGGAAAACCCTGACCTTTTGGAAGCAGAGATCATGACAGTACCCCCCCTCAAGGCCCCTCCCAAACCGGGCTTCTCCGGGGGTTTTGGCTTGTCAGGAAATGTTCGGTGAAATCTTTTGATTAGGCGAGGAGCGTGGACATATTCAGCAGGTTCCCAGGATCTCTCTTGGGGGCCGTAGCCTTTCCAGTCAATTAGGTAGAATAGTTTAGATTTGGAGATCTTGGAGTCCAGAATGCTTTTGACTTCAAACTCGAGTTCTCCATCCACTAGGATAGGTTTTGGAGATTTGGTTAGTCGGGTTTGAGGTTGCACGGGTTTTAATAGAGAGACGTGGAAGACCGGATGTATCTTCATGTGCGGGGGCAAGTCCAACTTGACCGCTACTGGGTTTACTATGGTAGTGATGGAATAGGGACCAAGGTATCTTGGGTTGAATGTGCGTGGCCCTTTTAGAGATAGATATTTGGTGGATAACCAGACTTGATCCCCTACTTGATAGTGAGGGGCTTCCTTCCGATGTTGATCTGCTCCTTTCTTGTATTGTTCTTTAGCCCTTTGAAGGTGAGAAACAGCTTCCTTAAAGGCTTGGGTGATTGTAGAATGCAGGTAGTCTACTGCTGGTGTTTCAAGATCTTGGAGGGGATCCAACTCCGAGGTTCGAGGGTGACTGCCGTACAAAAGAAAAAACGGGGTTTTCCCAGTTCCCGAGTGGACAGAGTTATTGTAGGCATACTCGGCTATCCAAAGGATATCTTTCCAAGTTTTTTCAGTTTGTTGCAGCATGCAGCGTAAATACTGTTCCAGAGTTTGATTGGTCCTCTCGGTTTGTCCGTCGGTCTGAGGGTGGTGACTGGTCGATAGTCTCACATCAATTTGAGCCGACTGACAGCAACTTCGCCAAAAATGAGAAATAAATTGACTACCTCGATCCGAAATTAGAACCGAAGGAAAACCGTGCAGTCGGACGATGTTTTCGAGAAATTCTCGGGCCAGAGTTGCTGCTGTTGGCAAGCCTTTGAGCGGAATGAAATGCGCCATCTTGGAGAATAAGTCCACGATTACTAGAATCGTATTGTATCCGGAGCATGGAGGTAGATCGGTGATGAAGTCCATAGAAAGCGTATGCCAAGGGCGAGGTGGGATGTCAATAGGGCGTAAGAGGCCTGCTGGTCTTTCCTTTTGACTCTTGTTTTGGGCGCATACTCCACAGGTCATTATAAAGTCTCTGATATCTTTTTTCCAAGACGGCCACCAGAAGTAGCGCTTGATCTTTTCTGAGGTCTTGGCTATACCGGGATGACCTTCCATTAAAGAGTCGTGATAACAAGAGATTACTTTTTTCTGTAAATCTGTGCTGGGTAGGTATAATCGTTCTTGGAAATACAATAAGTTGTCCTTTACTGCAAAGTCCTTTCCCTGCAGATGCCAATTCTGTATATCTGCTGGAGTTACAAGTTGCCTGACTTTATCCTTAACTTTCTCTATGGATTCTGTGGCGATTACACCCAGAATTCTTTGTTCGGGAATGATTGGTACAGGTTTAGGGTTGATCAAGTGTTCTTCCACTCCCATCCGAGAAAGGGCATCGGCTTTACCGTTCTTTGTACCTGGTCGATAGGTAATTATGAAGTCAAACTCAGCAAAGAATAATGCCCAACGGAGTTGTCTAGAGGATTGGGCTTTTGCGGTTTTCAAATATTGCAGGTTTCGGTGATCCGTAATCACAGTAACGGTGTGTCGGGCCCCCAGCAGATAATGCCGCCAAGCCTTAAAGGCAGACTTGATAGCCAGAAGTTCCTTGTCAGTAATTGTGTAATTGACTTCAGGAGGCGAGAATTTGCGGGACCAAAATGCCACGGGATGCAACTGATTGGTTACCGGGTCCTTTTGTGATAGAACTGCCCCCATGGCAAGGCTTGAAGCATCAGTTTCCACGATGTAGGGGAGTTCAGGGCGAGGGTGTTTTAAGATTGGTGCAGAGATAAATTTAGTCTTCAAATCCTGGAAAGCTTGTTCCGCCTCGGTAGACCATTCAAAACGTTTGTTTTTCTTTAACAAGGCAGTGATGGGCTGGACTATTCGAGAGAACTCGGGGATAAACCTGCGGTAAAAGTTAGCGAAGCCTAACATGCTTTGCACACCTTTTACGGAGGATGGTGATGGCCATTTGAGAACTGCATCGACCTTCTTTGAATCCATACGCACCCCGCCAGGTGATAATATGAATCCCAAGAATTCAACTTCAGTCACGTTGAAAACACATTTTTCCAACTTAGCGAAAAGTTTGTGTTGACGCAATCTTTCAAGGACCATTTTCACGTGTTTCCGATGTTCAGATTCCGATGAAGAATAAACGAGGATGTCGTCAATGTAAACAACAACACATACATCTATGAGCTCTCTGAGGACATCGTTCATAAAATATTGAAAGGCGGCCGGGGCATTGCAAAGTCCGAAGGGCATGACCTGATATTCAAATAGCCCATACTTGGTGCGGAAGGCCGTCTTCCATTCATCGCCCTCTTTTACTCGTACCAAGTGGTAAGCTCCTCTAAGATCCAGCTTTGTATATATGCATGCTTTTCTGACTTGGTCCAGGAGTTCAGGGATCAAAGGTAACGGATATCTATTCTTAACGGTGATCTGGTTCAGGGAGCGATAATCGATACAAGTTCTAAGGTCTCCTTCCTTTTTTGGAACGAAGAACAAAGCTGAACAAGCAGGGGTCTTGGAAGGACGAATAAACCCATTTGCCAGGTATTGATCCAGGTATTGTCGAAGGTGAAGGTTCTCAGGCTCGGTGAGGGCATAAATTCTACTACAAGGAGGAGTAGATCCAGGTATCAGGTCTATCTGGCAGTCATAAGACCTATGAGGAGGTAGAGAGTTAGCCTGATCCTTCCGGAAAACATCTTGGTATTCTAGGTATTCGGGAGGTAACTGGGGAGTCTCTGAAGAAATTGCGGCCAGTGCAACACCAGGTGGAGGGTGACAAGTAGAGACACATTCTGGAAACTGGACCGTTCTTGCTCGCCAATCGATCAGAGGATTGTGTTTCTCTAACCAAGGTATTCCTAGAATAATCTGAAACTGAGGGGCCTTGATCACATCGAACACGATCTTCTCATGGTGTCCATCTTGACTTACTAGCGTCACTTCTTGAGTGGTATGCGTTACTGGCCCGGAGGCTATCTCTGTACCATCCACCGTAGTAATGACGTCCTTTACAGCCTTGGGACAAAGAGTTAGATTCATCCTCAAAACCATTTCATGATCCACATAATTGCCGATGGCACCGCTGTCGACGTAAGCTTCAATTGCATGTAATCGATCGGGATTATCAGGGCTAATGAGGACCATAGGTATCACGAAATGCGAGGTCACGGAACTGGTTTTTACGCTCGGCAAGAGGACCTCTATTCTTGTCGGGCGAGGTCGTTTCCCTGCTCAGAGTTTGTAACTTTGGTAACTGCAGCTCCTACTGCCTTCTTGGCAGGTTTCACCGGACAGTCTCGAAGAAAGTGCCCTGAGTTTCCGCAATATAGGCATAATTGCAACTGTTTCCTCCTTTCCCGCTCCCGTTGTGTTAGAGGACCTTTCAGACCCCCTATTTGCATGGATTCCCCGGAGTCTACTCCTTTGGAAGGAGTTGGCGGTTTGGAAAATACTCGAGCATCAAACTTGGAACGATCGGCCTTCCTGTTCTGCAGCCTGTGATCTATTTGAACGACCAAGTCTATGTAATCCGAACAGTCTTGTGGGGGATTCACTACTTGGGCTAAAACGTCTTTGAGCTCTCCACGTAGACCTCTATAAAACAGCGTAATCCTTTTGTCCTCAGGCCATTGAGTTTCCACTATTAGTCTATTGAAAGATGCAATATAAGCCAAAAGGTCTTGATTACCCTGTCGCAACTAAAGAAGCTCATTGTCCAAGGCCTGTCCCTGTGAATGTCTTGCGAACAGTTTTTCCATACTAAGCTGAAAGGCTTGAAAATCATGGAGAACCGGATCATCTTGATGAACTAGAGGGATCGACCAGTCTGCCGCATTGCCACTAAGGTACGAAAGTACAAAAGCTACTTTAGCTTGATCAGTTGGAAAGGCTGCTGGCCGGCATAAGAAGTGCAACCGGCACTGATTGATAAATACTGCAAACCTCTTTGGGTCACCAGAAAATCGCTCGGGCGGAGCCAGAGGTACATTCCCAGGTAGGTTGATCTGCACTGGATTCATAGAGGATGTTGAAGGAAGATTTGCCCCTGATGCGGGTAACGGGGTCTGTCCGGCTTGTGACTGTAGCACTTGTCTAGCAAGATTGTCTGTTCTCTCCTTGGAAATAATTAGTTCCCTTCTTAGAGCATTCGTTTCCTGACGAGTTGCATGCACTTCTGCCCTTAGTTCCCCAAGTAACCGGGCTAGGGGGTCAGTATCCGAGGTTTCCATAGCGCCTGGGCGAGAGTTTTGCGGTAGGCTTTGCGTTCTGTAACGCTCACCTGATTCTCGCAGAGGCGCCGGTCTTGACTGGGCGACTACCGTATCTTCAAAGGTGATGTGTAGCACCCGGTTGGCTCTTTGGGCTGGACCTCTGTGCACTGTATGCCTGACGTGTAGAGTAAGATGTCTGCAGATAGAAAATATGAGGTTAATGAACTGGGGTTATTGGGGTGTCCCTATCTCTTTCCTCTTCTCCTCTCCTGTAGACCCCAAAGGTTAACGCTCTCACCTTAGGTAAGTGAATGCCGAGCTCTCCATCTGCCTCGGGGCAGGGTGCTGTAGCCAGTTTCTTCACTGGATAGGTAGCGCAGGCCTCTTGACTTCAGAGGACTGCTGTCCGTCGTTTACTGCACGAACGGTAAGTTTCGAGTCATTCAAATGTCTTTTTAAAGTCTTTAGTAATGATGTCTCTTGTTTTGCAGGGTTCCGGCGATGGCGGATGACGGGCTGAAGTGAGTTGAAGATGGAGCTCGTGTGATGAATAGAAGCGCCTGGAAGCACGTGAGTAAGCGCTTGTTGCCTGCTTCACGATGCGCTCTAACCGTCTTTTTATTTTGCAGGTACGAGTTCGGAGCGGCTGCAGGGTGCCGGAATACCCACTGGATTAGATGTGGAAAGGAGTAATGGCACGTGAGTATTAAAGTTCCCCAATGTCTTTAAACGCACCTTGTTTTGTCTTTCAGATGCGGAGGCAGCGCCGAAGGCCTCCGGAGCGTGCGAAGAGTTGGTAAGCTTTTGTCTTTCAGATGCCGGAATGCAGTATGAAGACCTCCGGAGCGCACGAAGAGTAGGTAAGCCTTTGCCTTTCCGATGCCGGAATGCTAACCTGTTCTTTCTTGTCTTTATAGGTGTTGCTGAAGACTGGATTCAGCATGGTAAGCCTTTGCCTTTCAGATGCCGGAATGCTAACCTGTTCTTTCTTGTCTTTATAGGTGTTGCTGAAGACTGGATTCAGGATGGTAAGCCTTTTTCCTTAGGCCCAGGACTGGATGCAGAAGACACGATGAGCGTCCTGCTGCAGAGGGTGCAGAATAACGCAAAGCAAGATTCATCCACCGGGTGTGGTTTAAATAGCCTCCTGTAGTGCTTAGGTGTCTCCTTCCACAGCCACGCCTAAGTAAGAAAAGAGTTCCTGGTAAGAAAAGAGTTCCTGCCTTCCAGAAGAGTTCCAGTGTTCTAAATCTAGGGAGTGGCTCCAGCCCCACCCAACAGGAAAAGTAGTTCCAAACAGAAGAGGATCAGAGGCTCAACTGGCAGGCAAGTAAGCAGCATGGTCTGCTGCAGGTAAGTCCACCCAAGCATTATGAGCCCGGCGCTTCCAGCGCTAGGACTGGGCATATTTATGAGCCTGGTGCCACTGGCGCCAGGACTGGGTCCAAAAGGTCCCAATTGGGACTGGTTGGCACTCGGAACCTGGGTTATGGATCTGCTTCCTACGGAGTTGGGAAAACCCTGACCTTTTGGAAGCAGAGATCATGACATCTAGCTCCACGTGACTCTCCAGACACTCTCTGACTCACCTGTCCAAGTCTATATCTGGCTTATCTTATCCCTAGGCTGTCACACTAGTACAAGGCTCCCTCTGACTCAGCTGGTCTCCAGGATCTTCCATTTTCTGACTCTCTTTAGTTCTGGCAATCTCTCTAGATTCTTTGGCAACAATTGGACAGCTGTTGTGACCTCATTTCGTCCCTAACTTGGAAAGCCTTGCCTCACAGTCAATGGCCTGATTTTCACCACTCGACTTGACATTATGCTCTATGGGGCATAGGAATATGTGTTGTCTCTGAGATGGTCCATGTTTTTGTATGTGGTGCCTTTTCCCTACATGGATTTCTCGTGAAGATCATTCCTGAATGAGGCCCCAATAAGGACCATCATACCAAGCAGCCATCTTTAGGACACTTGATAGCAAAGGGAGCCTTTGGTCAGATTACCATACTCAGACAAATGGTTTACGACAACAAATCAATCAGGTTCTCAAATAGTACCTTCCTTAGATTGTGAACCATACACTAGGTGATTGGAAGAAGTGCCAATCTACTGTGGACTGTGTCTTGAGTCCACTACCGGCTACTTGCTTTATTTTCTCTCTTGCAGGCATTACCCAAGAATCCGAGTGGCCATCAGATCACATTTGGAAATTGGATTCTGATGCCTGTGTAGCCCTGGTGTTTTTGCCCCGCCCTGCCGGTACACATCCTTGTCCACCAGGCTAGGGAGACGCCAACCACTGGATCCATTTCCAATCGACCAGACCTGCTGGAAGGTGGAAGCACTAAGCGATCTGCAAGTGAAATGATGTTAAAGTCAACAGCAGATGGACCACATACCCGAGTTCCCTGATGCATATAAAACGCAGCACACAAGAGGTTTCTTTTTTCATCCTTGTGGGTGATTATATTATAAAAACTACAGGTCAACTCTTTTCCCCTAGGCAGGCCACAACTCTAATCCACCCCATCCTCTATCTGTCTCTCCCTCTGGCCGCTCTTATCACTCCTTGTCTTGGGAAACCTAGGCCCAATCCGCCTTATGGGATTCCTACCATTCCCTCCGTTAACACCTTTCCTTAACTCTGAACCACAATTATTTCAAATAACTTGACAGCTGCAGTCTGCCCTAATTCAGTGTCCGGTGTCCTGAAAATTGAGCCATTTTTGTCTATTTACATCTTGACACTCTCAGGGAACCGTGCCTCCTTGTCCATGTGTCACCCCCTCCATGCATCAGGCCATTGAGGGTGCCTTACCCCTGTGCTGCAGGTCACGCCTTGCTCATCCATGGCGGGCTCACGTGTGAGTTGCTGACTTCTTGATGGTGCATTCAGTATTACTATGGGTCGCGCACTCTACATTTCGCAGGATCTGCACCTCGTGTGTGAGCCCCAGTGAGCAAGCCCCTCGCTGGTCCCTGCCCAGGCTCTGCCTATCTGGGCAGGGACTCCCGCTGACACCCCACCCTACTCTGGTGCCCTCTGGCTGCGCTGAACGCATTGGCCAGAGACTCCCCCCACCTACATGTTCCCAGGTAGGTTTCTGCAGCGCTGCCCGCCCTGATTGGCCCCAGGGCATGGGTATTCCTCACATGTCAGCTCATCGGTGCAGACTGTCCGGCAAACGCAGCCCTATTCTGCAAGTTATTCAAATCTTCACAACACACTCTGTCTGGCCAAGGCTTGGGCTGGCTTACCTCCACCGGCAACAGCTATTTTCTACCTGGGCCGCACCGTGCGCGGGGCACAGTTGATGTCCTCTAGGCCTGCCCGGGGTAAGCAGCCATCCACTTCCCCAGGCTGTGTAGCTCACGCGGCCAAGCTCGCTGCTCATCCTGCAGGGGTCAAGTCCTAAAAATTAAAGTGGGGGACTCATCAACAAGCGCAATGGGATGTGAAGTCGAAAGAAATTATCATATCAAGGTGATATATGCACGTTTCATTAAATTGGCTTTGCATAACCACCAAAATTGAATAGGACGAATGGCATTTGCCTTTCATAAAATCAACACACACACAACACCAAGAAAGGATATTTTCTTCTGATAGTGTTTTTGAAAACGTTAAAAGGTGTGCATGTGTTAAACTCCAAGAACCAATACAAATGTTTTTCCTGGGACTTGCAGCACTGAAATATGATATTTCACCTTTAGTTATTTGTTGTTTTTTAACCTGAGGACTGCGGTTTAATAAAGGTATCCAATGTTTCTCTTTTAGCTGGGAGGGACTGAGTCCACCCTCTGAATAAAGTGTGTGGACTCCGTCCCCCCAGCGTGTACCCTTGACTTGAGCCCTGATCCCTAGGCATCGCCACCTACCTGGTCTAGGGGGAAACCTTCTGGAACCACCCCAGCAGGCCGGAAGGCGGGCTGACTCACCTACAGGCCACACAGCTCCGGGCTGCTCCTTGCATACACTGTCCAGGCCCCTCTTCTAACCCTGGGGTTCCCTGCTAATGCAGCATGTGCTGTAGCTACTGCTGGACCGCATCTGGGGTACGCGGTCTGGCTACCAAGAACCATTTGGGCCTGGGGGGCTTCTTGAGACCACACACCCTGTAGGAGTAGCTGCAATCCCTCTCCTTCGTCTGCTTCCTCCAACCATTCTCGCGAACAGTTGTTTCTCAATGTCCCTTGTTTCCCATAGTGGAATCCTAGTGGCAGGTAAGTCTCTGGCGAGCTCTGCCCATTGTCTCAAGTCTATGAAGATTCCAGGTGTTACCCACAGTGAAGACGCCTTGGTACAGCCCTGTTAACACAGTAGAAAATACATATTTAATAATAAAAACTTTAACAAACCTTCCATTGTGTCTGCGTGTTTATTTCTATTACTAACCTCCCTTCATCCCCTTTGATGTTAATACTACTACTATGCCTGCATTTACATAAAACCCCTTATTTGGGCGGCCGTGGTTACACCTGTTTTCTTCATTTGGTTTGGGCTTTTTCCTCGGCAGTCATTGACGTTGCTTGGGTCTTATAGTTACATTTACGTGTGGCTGGTCTGGTGCCTTCAAGTTCTCATTGAGATTGTCGCAGAGATTGTTACAGGTCGTTCCATGTAATAATGTCGCCACAAAAATATCGCCATACAAAAATATCGCCGAAAAATGGTCGTTTTTTGTGGCGTCATTATTGCATGGAACATGCGGGGGACAACCCCGCAACCCTCAAATTTTTATTTTTTTTTTTAAAAAAATTGAATTTTTTTTTTTGCCCCTATCGCAACATATATGGTCACCCAAATAATATCGCCACAACATTTTCCCTCCGATATTATTTACGGCGACCATATATGTGGCGATATTAATACCTGATACCTTGCAGGTGAGGTGGTGGTAGTGAGAGACGGCGTTACCTGATAGCGAAAGTGAGGCCGTGCTTTAGTGAGTATTCGGTGGGTTGTGTTAGAAGGAGTAAGTGTGCGTGAGAGGGATGAGTGAGAGGCAGGGCAGAGGTGAGAGTAGAGGGAACAGGAGAGAGAAGGGGCGAGAGGAGAGGGTCGAGAGGAGAAAGGCAGAGAAGTAAGAGGGTAGAGTAGAGGGGAGAAAAAAGAGAGGAGAGTGCTCGAACATCAAAAGGACAGATAAGGGGAGCAGGTGAAGGTGGGAAAAGGAGGATTACAGAGAGTGAGGGAGGAGGACAGTAGTAGAGCAGAGTGGTAAGAAGGAACATCAGGGAAAGGAACAGGACCGAGCAAGTGGAGGGAGAGAAAGGAGCCGGGTGCCTACAAAAAGCACAATAGTGAGAAAGCAGCATTCTATAATCTGAGTTGGGGAGTGTTACCATAGGATAGAGAACCTCTTAGAAGAACCAGAAGGGAGCCAGATAGAGAAGGCTACAGCCATTAGGCCTTTACATTAGCTAGATTTTAGATAGTAGCAGTTACCTATCACTTGTTG
Organism: Ambystoma mexicanum; assembly: GCF_040938575.1. Classification (NCBI taxonomy): domain Eukaryota; kingdom Metazoa; phylum Chordata; class Amphibia; order Caudata; family Ambystomatidae; genus Ambystoma; species Ambystoma mexicanum. Next base: position 466,912,687 of record NC_090929.1, read on the forward strand.
CCACTTTGGTGTTTGGGGACCCCTAGGCTAGGGAGACGGGAACCAACAGGAGCACGAGAGATGGACGCCCACTGGTACGCCTAAACCCCAGCTCAATCGTTTTCAAGTCTGAATACCTTGTGTTGTTTTCAATTAAAAAAAATCTGAACCCCACTTTAGAGTTTGGAGGCCATCTGTGATGATATGAGGCACTGGGTGGGAGGGTAAAAGGAGCTTCAGAGAGTGTGGGTGGTTAAAGCAGCAGGAATTCGAACAGGAGGAAGGAGACTAGAGAGGAGAGGTGAAGAGTAAGGATTTTGAAATTGAAGAAGTGGTGTAGAGTAAGGATGTGGTGTAGAGTATGAAGGGGGTGGTGAGGAACAGCAGAAGGAGTGAGGTGTTTGGAAGGAGATCTAAAGGAGGAGAGGACGAAATGCAGCAAAGACTGAAGGTGACATTGGCAGAAAGGTGGAGGAGAGGAGTGGGTTCACAAGGAAGTTAGAGGTGAAAATGGAGGAAGAAGGAGGAGTGTGTTATGGAGGAGGTCTGGAGAAGAGTTGAGTAGAACACTAGACGAAAAGGAGAACAGACGAAGATGAGGGAGGAGCAGACACGCCCTAACCCTGAGTGATGAGAGTAGATGAGGAGGACATGTTAAAGCATAGAGGAGGTGAACGTAGGAGAGAAAGCAGAGGAGAGAACAGATGGCGCAGAAAAGATCCCCTTAAATACAGCATCTTTACAATTCATCTAGGAGGAAGACCAGAACTGGGTGTTCATGACTAGAGTCAGGCCCACAAGACAGGGAGCTGAAAAAGACAGGCTGACCCAACCTGCAGGGATTCTGCGGTGGCCAACACCCGGGTGTAAGCTCTGGTACCCATTCCCACCTCGCTCAGCTCTAGCCATTGCCTTTGACCAGGCTTAATGGGCATGCAGTCGCAGGGCCAAGAGACCAAGATGAAAGGGTCCCCAGGAGTGCAGGACAAGAGGCAAAAGCCCCAATCTACAGACCTAAAGCTGAGGGTAAGTGTACTCATCCTCTCAACCTGCCCAGGATTGTGAGGGACGGAGGAAGGAGAATATATCCCAGGAAGGGGTTATCCCAGGCTTGAGTAGTACGAAACACGGATACTTTTGTTTTAACCTGGAAACCTTTTGAATGAACCCAGGGGTTATAATGTTTAACCCAAGAAGAAGCCATTCTGTACAGTGTTGGGGGACACACCACTCAAAAACCCTCCCGCCATCTTGTCAATTAAAATAACCTGAAATGCATTTATAGTATTGTGGCATGTGTGGCATGTGTTACAGTACTCACTTCTAGTAAACTCTCAGTTTATGTTTGCACAACTTCAATAGTATCAATGACCTCCTTGAGTAAGATACCAGCGGTGGTCCATTCATGCATTTTCTGCATGAGGAAGTAATTGCTTATGAGCTAAAATATGTAAAGTAGGTGCTGCCTGTAGATGGCGATTGAAGAAGTAAGATGAAAATGGAATTATGATTTTGTTTTTATAAATTGCTTAATTCCAGTGTTATCATGCCTTGTGTTTTCAAACGTAGGGTTGAGCTCAGGTTAGCCCCAGAGCACAAGCTGGCTCAATCCTCGTCTGGCTCCCCATCTCTAGATTGCACCATTACATTATGTATTTATTGTATTTGTTGAGAGCACCCAGACCTGGAGGTACAGCGCTAGATGAGTGGTACAGTACAGTTATAGGTGTATAGGTTATAGGTGTTACAGCTGGGTTATATGTGGTACAGTATAGTATAATCAAAATAGATGCGGCAGTTGTATGTTTATTAACAGGACATTATATGCAATCACATATATTTGTTGAACAGGGCTGTTTTACATTTTTTCCAAAAAAGAGGGTATGAGGGTTCTTCTTGGATACAGGGGGGGAAGGCATTCCACAGGGTGGGAGCGATGACAGTGAAAATGGAACATCCAGCTCTCTTTCTGTTGAATCTGGGGTTGATAAGTGAGGAGGAGGAGCGTAAGCTGCGAGTGGTGTGTTTTTTTAAGATGCGATGGGAGAGGTAGGGTGGAGCAGTGTTATGAAAGCAGCGATGGGTGATGGCGAGGAGTTTGACCTCATGGGGAGCCAGTGTGCCTTGCGTCTAATTTGTGAGATGTTGTCCAATCCTTTCAAGCCCCAGACTGCTCTAAAGGCATTATTTTGGATCAGTTGAAGTTTTTTAATATTTTTCAGTGATGTTCCCAGGATAGCGTTACAGTAATCAAGTTTACTTCCAATGATAGCCCTGACTAAGGTGAGGCAGTTACCGGTGGTAAGGAATTCTCTGGAGAGGTTAATGTGTTTGGTTGGGTAGGTGGCGGATGAGGCGACTGCCTTAACATGCTTCTGTATGTTTAGATCTGCATCGAGGTGGACTCCCAGAGTTTTGACTTGGAGGATACAGGGTAGTGTTCCCATCGATGCAAAACGAGGTAAAGGTGGGGTTGAGGTGTTTGAGGTGGTGCGGGGAGCCCACAATGAGGAGATCCATTTTGTCATCATTCAGGCACTGATGGTGAGTCGCCATCCATGCCTGGATGATGCTGTAGATGTGTTTTATGTTGTTGAGTCAAGATCATAGTTACCGTGAGTTTGAGGAGGACCAGCAAGTCATCGGCAAAGTTGTGTATGGGATGCCGAGGCTATGCAGGTGGTCGAAGAGGGGTTTGGTCTACACATTTTTCAGGGTGGGAGATAGGCAAGAGCCTTGAGGGACACCATAGGAGATGGGGATGGGGGTTATTCTGTTACCACGAAGACCCTGGAGGATCATCTAGATAGGAAGGACTTGATCTAGTTGGCAGCTTCGGGGGAATGGTTGAAAGTGGCAGTGAGGTGATAGCACAGAATCGAGTGGTCAACGAGATCAAAGGCCGCCGAGAGATCTAGAAGGAGGAGGATGTCGAGCTCTGCGGCGTCCCTAATGTGGTCTAGCTGAATCTTTAATTGTTATTGTTATTTTGAATTTATATAGCGCCTTATATACCATTGGTATGGTCTGAAGGCGCTGGTAGTTTGAACGCCCCTGGGAACCGAAGTTCAGATCAGTAGAGAGAGCCAAAAGGTGCGTGTGAGCACCGGGTATGTGTTCAGCTCGTGCCGTATCCGTGTAATAGCTGCTTTTTAGCGGTAGGTGTGGTGGTTGGGAGATCAGGAGCATGTGTTCATTCTGGCAGGATTTATCCAGAACGGATGTGGCTGTGTTAGGCCTGAGGAGAACGTCTGGCTGGGGAGTGTGTAACCAGCAGTGATTTCTTAGAATGATGTGGAGTGAGCGGCGGATGTTGGTATGAGAACAGTTATACCGAATGGTGCCATAGTATCTCTGTGTTCTAGTTGAGTGGTGATATAAGGAATATACGGAGAGAGTAAGCGTGGTGGTGTGATATGATGGGTTATATGCTCTTTCAAACGTTCTCTGCATTCCAAACCATACTATATACGTCAAGCAATTCTATGCGCTCCAGTCCGTTCCATGCACTCCTATCCACTCCATGCATCCCAGTCTGCTCCATACACTCCGGTCCGCTGCACGCATTCATGCATTCCAGCTTGTCCCGCGCGCTCCAGTCCATCATGCGTACTCCATTCAGCCCCACACATGCACTCTTGTCTGCCCCACGCGTGCACTCTTGTCTGCCCAAAGCATGCATTCTTGTCTGCCTCACGCTTGCACTCCTGTCTGTCCCACGCATGCACACCTGTCTGCCCCATGCATGCACTCCTGTCTGCCCCACGCATGCGCTCCTGTCTGCCCCATGCTCTACGCATTTGGTAGCTCTACGTATTCGTCCATTCTACGCATTCATCAGTATTGGATGCAATCTGTGCTTGTTCGTTCTACGTACTCGTCCGCTCTACGGAACACGTCTGTTCACTCTGGGCACTTGTTCGCTCCAGGCACTTGTTCGCTCCGGCATTCATCCGCTTTATGCCCTCACATGTATTATCCCCTCTACGCACTCATCCCTTCTACGCACTCATCCCCTCTATGCACTCATCCCCTCTACGCACTCATCCCATCTATGCACTCATCCCCTCTACGCACTCATCCCCTCTACGCACTCATCTGTTCCCCGCACTCGTGCTTTTCACGCATTCAACAGCAATATCCTGTTCTATATATTCATCTCTACACTCATCTGTTCTATACCTTCATCCGTTCTGTACACTCATTCTCTCTGTACACTTATCCACTCATCCGCTCTATCCACTCATCCGCTTTATCCACTCATCCGCTCTATCCACTCATCTGCTTATCCACTCATCCGTTCTATCCTCTCATCCACTCTATCCACTCATCCACTCCATCTAATCATCCGCTCTATCCACTCATCCGCTATATACACTCGTCCGTTCTAGCCACTCATCCACTTTATCCACTCATCCGCTCTATCCACTCATCCGCTCTATCCACTCATCCGCTCTGTACATTCGCCAGGTCTGTACATTCATCTGCTCCAGCGATCTACACACTCTGCGCTCTTCCATATTCATCCGTTATCCACGCTCATGTGCTCTACATACTCATCTGCTCCACATACTCATCTGTTCTACACACTTATCCCGTTTATGCTCATCCGCTCTGGACATTCATCTATATTACGCACTCTTGCATTCTTCTCGCTTCTCTGTATTTACGCACTCATCCGCGCTACACGCTTGTCTGTTCTACACACCCAGCCGCTCTACACACTCATCCACTCAACATGTTCATCCATTCTATACACTCATCAGATCTACATATTCATTCGATTTCCACACTCATTCGAACTATATAGGGATCTGTTCTTCCGCTCATTTATTCTTCCACTCAGCGCATTCATTTGTTCTATCTGTTTCATCCATTCTAACTAATTCATCCACGCCATTCACTTCGTTCACTCCGCATGCATTCTGTCCATTTCAGGAGTTTAAGTCTCTTTACTGTTTCCGTATGATTTACTCTTATTAACCATTTCACTGCTTTGATCTACTTTATCCATTTAATTCTGTTTGTCCTTCTAGTTTATATTAGGGGTTGTTAGCGGTCAGTTTCTCGCATCAGGTGGTTTGATGGAATGGTGTCATTGAGTTGCTGTTGGTCTGTTTGGGTTAGTTTGGTACGGGTTGGTTTTAGGGGAAGAGCCAGGTGTTCAGCAGTTTGCGGAAAGACGTTAAATCCTCAGTTAGGCGGATTAGGGTGTGAGTGAGTTCCATAGCGTGAGGGCCAAGGCTGAGAATGATGATCCGCCTAACCTGATTGAGTTTGTCTTCGGTATGACTAGGAGGCCGGCTGAGCTTGATCTTAGGGTGCGTGGAGGGGTGGTAGGGTTTTAGCTTGTCTTGAAGATATTGAGGTCCGGTTTTATGCAGTGCTCGATGGGAGATGCACAAGGTTTTGAAAGTCACCCTTCGGGCTACTGGAAGGCAGTGCAGCGCCTTAAAGGCTGGAGAGATGTGGTCTCTTGGGCCGAGCGCAAGAATCAATTTGGCTGCCGCGTTTTGTGCCATTTGGAGTTTATTCAGTTGGTACACATGGACTCCGAGGTATAGGGGGTTTGCGTAGTCCAGTCTTGATATAACGATTGATTGGACCGCGGAGAGGCTGTTGGGAAAGGAGAGATATGGAAAGATGCGCCTAGGGGTTTTAAGGTGGTAGTGGCAGGACTTTGAGACGATGTTGACTTGGCCCAAGAGTGTTAGGTCAGAGTCAAGGGTACAGCGTCAAGGGTACAGCCAAGATTTTTCACAGAGTTGGAGGGGGTCGGTGAGTTGCCCATGGCGGATGGCCAGTGTAGTGGGTGTGGAAGAAGTTCGGGGTTGCCACACACCATGATTTCCGTTTTGGAGGGGTTTAACAGGAGGTGGCTTTGGGTCATCCAGAGTTCTATGTCAAGGAGGCAGGAGGCCAGGTCAGGTCAGGTCGGGAGTTGGGTTTTGAGTTCAGGAGTTTTAGAATTAGTTGAGTGTCGTTGGTGTAGTTGTAACACAGGATGTTGTGCGAACGAATTATTGGTGGGAGGGTGATCAAGTAGAGATTGAACAGGAGGGCGGATAGGCATGCTCCTTGTGGGACTCCTGTGTCGACTGGTCGGGCTTGGCAGGTATAGGTGGAGAGTAGCGTTATTTGGTACCGATCTTTGAGGAATGAAGCTATCCATTTAAGAGCGGTTCCACGAATTCGAGGCGGTCTAGGAGGATTGAGTGATTGATTGTGTCAAAGGCGGCGGATAGGTCAAGAAGGATTAGTGCCGCGCATCCCGCGGAGTCTGTCGTCATTTTAAGGTCATCCCAAATTGAGGCTATGCTGGTTTCAGTTCCGTGACGGGCTCTGAAACCTGATTGAGCGGGGTCTAGGAGATTGTTGGCTTCGACAAAGGCATTTAGTTGGGGGTAGGCGGTTCGGTCAATGAGCACACTTCTAAGTTCAACTTTCACAGAGGAGTAATTGGCACACTTCTAAATTCATAGAGAGGTTATTGGGCACACTTCTAAATTCAACTTCTAATGCACTTCAAATTCAACTTTCACAGAGAGTCTATTGGGCACACTTTTAAAAATTCGACTTCTAATGGACTTCTAAATTCAACTTTTACATAGAGTCTATTGAGCACCCTTCTACATTCAACTTTCACTGAGAGGCTATTGGGCACACTTCTAGCTTCAGCTTTCACAGAGATGTTATTGGGTACACTTCTAAATTCGACTTCTAAATGTGCTTCTAACTTCAACTTTCACATAGAGTCTATTGAGCACACTTCTAAATTCTGTTTTGCACAGGGGTCTTATAGGGCACACTTCTAAATTCACAGTGGGGCTATTGGGCACACTTCCAATACAACTTTCAATGAGCTGGAATTGGCCACACTTCTAAATTCAACTTTGCACAGAGGTGTTACAGAGCACACTTCTAAATTCATACAGGGGTATATTGCGCCTACTTCTGAGTTCAACTTTCACAGAGGGCAATTGGGACACTTCTAAATTCACAGAGAGGTTATTGGGCACACTTCTAAATTCAACTTCTAATGCACTTCTAAATTCAAATTTCACAGAGAGGCTAGTGGGTACACTTTTAAATTCAACTTCTAATGCACTTCTAAATTCAACTTTCACAGAGAGTCTATTGGGCACACTTTTAAATCCACTTTCACAGAGAGTCTATTGGGCACACTTTTAAATCAACTTTCACTGAGAGTCTATTGAGCACACTTCTAAATTCAACTTTCACAGAGGGGCAATTGAGACACTTCTATATTCACAGAGAGGGTATTGGGCACACTTCTAATTCAACTTCTAAATGCACTTCTAAATCCAACTTTCACCTAAAGGCTATTGAGCACAATTCTAAATTCAACTTCTAGTGCACTTCAAAGTTCAACTTTCATTGAGAGTCTATTGAGCACACTTCCAAATTCAACTTTGCACAGAGGTGTTAGAGGGCACACTTTTAAATTCAGCTTCTAATGCACTTCTAAATTCAACTTTCACAGAGGGGCTATTGGGCACACTTTAAATTCAACTTTCACAGAGGGGCTATTGGGCACACTTTTAAATTCAACTTTCACAGAGGGGCTATTGGGCACACTTTTAAATCAACTTTCACAAAGGGCTATTGGGCACACTTCTAAAATCAACTTCTAGTGCACTTCTAAATTCAACTTTCACAGAGGGGCTATCGGGCACACTTTTAAATTCAACTTTCACAGAGAGTCTATTGGGCACACTTTTAAATCAACTTTCACAAAGGGCTTTTGGGCACACTTCTAAATTCAACTTCTAATGCACTTCTAAATTCAACTTTCACAAATCAACTTTGCACAGTGAGGCTATCAGGGACACTTCTAAGTTAAGTGGTAGGGTAGTATGGCGTGAAGTAGTTGCTTCAGACCCCACCCGTGCCACACTTACTTGTTGTTGTCTTCTTGCTTCTCCTGCGGATACCTGCAGATACCATCTGGAGTCATCTCTATAGGAGTCGTCCTTTGCCTCAGGTCCTTAGCCGATGGGCTGCCGGGCAGGGGGCTGCCCTGGGAGAATTGGTGATGTAGGGGAGTCCACTGGCTGGACCAATGAAAGCCGGATGGGCGGGTCGGGAGGCGGGAGGGAGTGAAATCAGGAAGAGGGTGTGGGGTGGGAACGGGGAGGCAGGCAGGTAACAAGGGAGTCTGGGGGCCTTATTGGAGACTGGAAAATGGGTAGGAGGGGCTTACAGAGGCGCTACACACTCACTGGCAATTCCTGGCAAAGAGTTAAGGAGGGCAGATTCTGTGCTGGGTCTCAACCCAGATTGATGTGTGCCCAGAACATTATGGGTTTCAAGATGTGATTGGAGTTGTGAATAGGCAGTACAATCCAGAATTTTAAGGAGGTAGGGTAACGTCGTGATAGGGTGATAGTTGATGGGAAGGCTGGGTCGAGGGTGGGTTTCTTCAGCAGTGGTGTGACTCAAGCTTCTTTGATGGAGCTGGGAACTGTGTTGTATTTGAATGAGGCGTTAATTAAGTTTGCAATGGTGAGGGCCAAAGGGCCAGCACACATTTTAACAAGGTGAGCTTGGCTTATGTCCCCTGAGCAGTTTGAGACTTTCAGGCATTGGATGGTGGTGAGCACCTCCTCCAGTGAGACAGCATAGCAGTGAAACAATGGGGTAGTGGGTGCGGCAGGGGTGATTGCTTCCAAGGGGGCCAGCAGCGAGGGTCGGAGGTGGGACTTTTTGAGAATGGTTGTGTCCCTGAGTTTGTGGGTTTTGGTTGCTAGGGCTGATGGGATGAGGAAGCACCAAGCTTTGTTTTTTGGGAAGCTGTCAATAGGGGGGCTAGGGTTTCGAGCTCTTTGAGAATTTTGAAGGGCTCTCTTTTATCGGAGCTAGCTTTGGGTAATTGTAATGTTATAAATGCTGACTTTAGTGGTGAGCATGGGTGTTTTGTATGCACTCGCAGAGCGTCTGAAGGCTCCCTCATTCGTGAGGATAGGGTTTTTTCTCCAAAGATGTTCAAGGGCACTTTTTTGTTTGGAGAGGGCGATTAGTTCTTCTATCAACCAATTCTGGTACTTAACATTTTTTGCGAGTTCATGTTTTGAGTGTTGCATGCTGGTGTAGGCCGCTGAGGAGCGCAGAGTTATAAGCTGAGAGAATGGTGTCAGTGTTGTCGGACATTATATTCTCAGTGTTACAATCCAACATTGCAACCAGTTTGCAAAACCCCAGGTTGATAATCCCAGTATATCCCCCATTTAGCAATTTCTTTAATCTCCTAGTTTTATTACACTGTGTACCCTTAGTCAGACAAGACCAGTATAATTCGAATTTGTACGCTGTAATCACATAATATTCCCAGTTTGATAATGCTAGTTTACTCCTCATTTGACAAACCCATCATGCTCCCTGTTTGGCAACTGCAAAATATTTTTGGTGTTTGCACATTATTAGTATATTTCCAGTTAGGAAATCTCACTAAAAAAACATTCTGATAATTTAGTATATTTCCATATTGCACGATCTTAATATGTGTGCTGTATTCAGAATCCCATTATACTCTCATATTGCCAATGTCAGGATGCTCTGTTTGACATTCACATATTTCCAATGCCTGCATACTGTGTAAGGAGCCATCAGACTTATTCATCAACATGATCAACGATGTACAACTATCCATTGCCCATTTAAAGACCCATCCACCTAAACCTTCCACTGTACAACATCATCTAAAACTCTAGACTAATTTGAAGCAATCAAAGAGAAGGATATCTTAACAATAGTTTCACGTAATAAAGCACCCTTTGCCTATATAGTTGTCCCGCTGCATTTCTAAAAGAACATATAGGTGGCTATGCCACTGGGAAAAAAGAACTGTACAATGTCTCCCTGATATTGGAATCTGGATCCGTCCATTTTTAAACAAAGCTACTATCACGCCAATACTGGCCAAATGACTTTTGCTAACTATTGACCTTTTGCCATTTTCATACTAGACGCTAAATCCTCCAACAAGTGGTTTTCCTAAAAATACATAACTATAAGAAAGATAACTCCTTGCTCCACAATCTCCAATCAGAATTCAGATCAACGATAGGAACAGAATCAATGTTACACAACATGAGAGAAAATCTTATCTCCAGACGCGATGACTATCAACATGCTGCTATAATGTTCAATCTCCAGACGCGATGACTATCAACATGCTGCTTTAATTCTCAATCTCCAGACGAGATGACTATCAACCTGCTGCTTTAATTCTCAATCTCCAGACGAGATGACTATCAACCTGCTGCTTTAATTCTCAGTCTCCAGAACATATAACTATCAACCTGCTGGTATAATTCTCAATCTCCAGGCGAGATGACTATCAACATGCTGCTTTAATTCTGAATTTCCAGAAGAGATGACTATCAACCTGCTGCTTTAATTCTCAATCTCCAGGCGAGATAACTACCAGCCAGTTGCTTTCATTCTCTTCTTCCTGTCAGCAGCCTATGATACTGTTCTTCACAACAGCTTACAACATTTTCTTAGCTGTGAGCTGAAAATAGGAGACAAGGCCCTAAAGAGTTGGACTCCTTTCTTCTAAACATGACCTGCCAACCTAACTACAAATATGTTCTATCTGACACTATTTCATGACCGTAATGTGATCCACAGAGGTCATCATTTTTCCCTTTGCTGTTTACTTTCACAGGACACCCTGCAGCCAATATCAATGAATTGTTTGCTCTCCGATTCCAATTTTATGCAGATGATCTACAGATCATGATTAATTAGCAGCGCACAACAATCCCCTCAAGGTGATGACCCATTGCATAAAAAGAATCCAAGAAGGGAAGACAAGTGTGTATCTCTTAACAGAGACAACCCTGAAGTGCTATTCTTTGGTACATGCACCACATCCCACATACCTATTGGCCTTCCTCTTTGACATCTCCATCCCCAATGAACCAGACAAGTAAGATGGAGATAATCTTCGGTTCAGACCTTTCTCTAACACCACAGATAGACATGGCATCCAAAAAAAATGTTCAACTTCAAATGCTGAAAACAGTCATATCTCTCTTGGATCTCCAGCACAAGGTGGACATAGTATGATCTCTGGTCCTTCTACAATATGACTACTGTTGGAGACTCTGCATTGGTGCTCTTCGAAAATAGTTTGTTGGGCACAATTGAGTAAGGTCATGTGGGGAGCCCAACCAGTGAAATACAACATTTAATCCTGATATTCAAAAAGATCAAAACAATTTGAGGTGAATGCTACTCTATTTTCTTATTTAATAAATAAGTAGCATGTGTTGCAGATCCATTTGTGGAGACATAGGATACTCAACAAAAACATGTACACAATACTTGGCATGGTACATAAATAACATGGCCCAAAAGTACATTTGGGTATGGATTTCCAACAGTTACAAACCCTGTGTTCCATATTAGGGGTGAAGAATCGGAGTATTGAGAATGTAATTGGGATACATAATTAACAAGTGTGTAGAGACTATGCAAAGGTGGAGTATTTAGAACACAAGTGATCTGGGTCAACACAACAGTGTTTCGGCCTAGAAGCTATCTTTGGGTAGTTGTAGATGGAACGGCCTTCATCAGGACGTGAAATGTGGTGCACATAGGAGAATCCTATGTATATCTGTCGAGGAAATGGACAGAACAAATAATCAGGATGAGGTGTGGGACGGGCTCTATTAAAAAAGGTTTGCATCAAGCATGAAATGCGTGATCTAGCGGGGTACTATCAACAAAAAACGTCTCTTACCGTAATCTAGAGTGCAGAGACAGAGCTACTGGTGGTCCTCGTCTTCAGCGAGGGAAAAGGGGCATGTGTCATGTCATACCTGCCGGGTCTGTGGATAATGACCATATATTAAACACAGGGGGGGGCACACAAGTCTAGACAGTTGGGGTGCCGTAAGAGATGACAAGATGCTTACCAGCCTGCAGTCTGGACAGCTGTCTGGAAAAAGCAAATTGTGTCCGGGACGGTCTGGCCAAGGGAACTAGTTCCCTGATGCGTGGTTAGTTATCAGCAGTGCTGTACGAAAAAAGGACAGGTATGAATAGGCTGTCCACAGTATGCTGGGGATCAAAGCGCATGCAGCATACTGCGTGATGGTTAATCTGTGCGAGATTTAAAAAAGAACTATCTCTGGGTCGCAGGCAGAAATCTACACAGACAGGTGCTGATGGTCGAAGCGCGTTTAGCACACTTCGGAATGCTTGGCCGGTGCGAAGTTAGGAATAGAAAGGCTTTCTCTATGAGCCGTGTTGGTTAGTAATACAGTCACGCAGTGAAGTGTGCTTATCAGTTTTGCAAGGCCAGTGTATTGTACTGAGTACTCCCAAATCAGCACACAAATATCACAGAACGAATGCTCGGAGACACCCTGCTTGTGCAACTCAATCTGAAAAGATACAGAACATATCCCTGCGCCCCACAGAATACAATGTCAAGGAGTGTGATGAGGCTCATGACCTATGACACTGCATTTCCACCTGCAGCGAGTAAAGTAACTCGACCTTTTACCACAAAAAGTGACAACAGCTTTGTTGATTGCACTTAAACTGCTTACAGACATGTTAAAAAAAATTAGATGTAAAGACTTTTTAGTTGGAAAATCGGCAGAAAATAAAACATTATCAGCCAGGAGCTGAATCTTTTTTGTTAAAACAGTGTTCGCTTTTAGCATTGTTGCCGCACTTCATTTTCAAGCGGACTGAGCGCATCCCGGCGAGTTCAGCTCTGGATTGCTTCCCAGTGTCCACCAGCAGTGCCTGGGTGTCCTGGGACACTCGTAAGAAGGGACCGAGTATGTGTAGACGCCCTGTTTTTGCCTAAGGATGGAAAGTAGTTTTATCACACGTTTTGTTCGTGTGAACGTTAGCAATTATTGGGCACCTCACCTCTTTATATGTTGAAGGCTAAATTCACCCCTAACTCTTCCTCCTGTCAAGCTTTTAGAAAGTGTGGTAACAAAGGCCTTCCAAGCAGCGGCCAACCCCTCAGTCTCCTCTCTCCCACTTGCCATGTCTCCAGGTGTCACTCACCTGGTCTCCAGGCTGAGCTTGCCTTTGGCTTTCTCTGGGTTAACTTTGCCTGCATCCCCCTGGCTGAGCCTGTTTCCATGCTCTCTCTGATTCGGCCTTTCTCAAGGCGTAGCCCCTCCCCAGGCACTGTCTGACTTCATCCATAGCCTATCTCACACCAGTTGAGCATGTTTTCAGACTGTGTGTGCCTCAGGTTGTCACCAGGCTCAATCTGGCTCCGCCTGTGGCTGGGTTCCCTCTAGCCTAGTCTGTCACCAGTACCCCTTTAGCACAAGATCCTCTCTGGATCTCAGCCTGTTTCCAGCTCCCTGGCTCAGCCTGTCTGCAGTCGCATCTTTTCATAGTTTGTTCGATGCTCTTCAGGGCCCAGTTCATTTATTCTTTCTTACTTTGTCTGGCGCCAGGCTTTCTGGCTCACCCTATCCCAGAAATAGCGTTTTTCTAAGCTCTCACTAACCGAGCCTGTCTACAGTTAGATCACCGATAGTTCAGTTGTCTCCAAGTCATGTCCTTCAGAGAAACAATCAAACTACATTTTCTAGACTAACTGCTATCTATGTAAATTATTCGCATGTATATTCCATGTTCTCCAGCATTGGATCTTTCTACAGTTACATGTAAGCCACTCATTCTTTCCAAATGTATTTTGGAGTGGATATGGCTCTGGGAGAACGGATTTGGAGATCCCTGATTACATTTATTCCATGCAGTCTGTCTATAGTTTATTGCTTAGTTACCTAATTCATTCTCCTAACTCTTCCGTACTTAGTCTTGTCTCCAGGCTCTCCTCTGCTATTTCTGGATCCACGTGCATGCTGTTATTTCATTGCTTTGTTTGTTTCATGCTGTCTACATGTCACACACTCTCCCGGGCGAGTCTGTCTGCTCTTCTTTTCTTAATATGTCCCCAGCTTTTCTGACTCAGCTCATCCAAAGTCTCTTCCTTAATTAGTTTTCCGCTTGCATTTCTTGGTTTAATGTGTATTTAGTCAGTTGTTTGCTTAGCTTGTTCATTCTCTCCTTGGCTTACTCTGCTAACACGTCCTTGCTTAGTTGGTCTCCAGGCTCTCTGGTTCATCTGGTCTAAAGTCAGCTACAGTCACATCCTTACTTTACTTTAAGCCGGTAAAATAGCTCAGCGGGTTGAGCACTCGCTGCTGCGATCTGAGCATGATCTGCAGGTTCGAATCCCGGCAGGGCCAACTCAACCTTTCATCCTTCTGAGGTCGATAAATGAGTACCAATTTCGGTTGGGTGATAATGTAATGTAAATATGTGCTATGTAAAGCGCTTTGGATTAAGGCGCTGTATAAATAACACATCATTAACATTACTTCCTGGCCCTAACTTGTGGGTTTAGGGTGATTGATAAAGGGTTACTCCTACACCTTCAAGAAACGCGTTGCGCCTTAATTTTTTTTAACACGCTAAAACGGACTAGATGGTACATTTAAAATCCCTTTGTGTGGACAAATAATTACCTTGTGTAGGTTGCCTCGCCAGCTGCGTCTGAATTAGATGGGATTTCCTTATGCTGAAAATGCATGCGAACCCCGGGGAGAATTCCAGCGCCAGGTGTGTTTTTAAAAAGATAAGTGGCGACTAGTTTGGACCTGTGCAAATGAAGTGGGGGACAACCCTGCAGCCCCCAAATCACGTGTTTGACATAGAAACCGAAAGTAATTGTTTCCGATACATACTTTTGGTTTCTTTGTCAGGCATCGTGATTTCATAGCGAAATTGTTTTAAGTTTTCATTTTAAAGGTATGGGGGATCACCATAAACCGCATGTTACCCGATCACATGGGAATGCGATGATTTCTTCTCCATGCCGATGTGTGTAGTACTCGGTAATACTGCGAAAACAATTCGATGTGACCTGCTGTTTCCAACTTGTGTTATAGCTGAACCACTAGCCCCTGATGCTTCTCGTAGTCTACAGATAAGGCATATAAAACAGCATGTGGAGTGTGAAGGTTTTTCCTAAGTATATTGTATCAGTGGTAGATGTACAATGCAGGTAACCTTGACTTCTCACAGTTCCACTAATACCCAGGGTGAGGTTCATAGATGACTCCATGTCACTGGGGACACAAACATCTATTCCTGAGCGTTGTTGTTATTTAAGTGCATTTTATTCAGTTGGAGAGACCCAAGATTTTAACTCCCAGAATTGAAATGATTGAGAAATGTAAACCTAAAATGGGGATAGTGAGCCTGGTAACAAGGAGCCATCTTGAAAAATTCAACCAGAACAAATCGGAAAAGCAGTCTCCTTTGCAATGCAAGATCCTTCAGAAGAGTCCTGGAGGTGATGTGATTGGTACTACCAGATAGGCTAGGGACTAGAGGTTGAGAGTCCTAGAGGTGCGGTGTACAGAGGCACCATTAAGGTACTGCACTGCAGAACGCCCAGTGTTCTCGGGAAGACGTGTGCAGTGCTAGGTGTGTGACCCTTGATGGTGGCTGGGGGACTGTGTGCAAAGCTAACATTGAGGCCCTGGAAAGGCGGTGTAGTGTCTTAGAGGTGCATTGAGGATCTGGGCTGTAGATAGGGAGTCCTAAGAAAGCAGTGTGCACATCTGCGCACAAGGCTCTACGATTCTATATGTGATGCATGAGTTGAGCAGCGGCCAGACTATCCTGGTTATCAAACTAACTCTCTCCGTGGAGCACCACTGAGTAAGCAGCATCCTGGCTCAGTGGTGCCAGGGAGTGGGTTTGCTCATTCGAGATACAAGAAAAGGCAGACAGAGGTAGGTGTGGTGCAGACGAGTCTGGAAATGTCCATCAGATTGCTCTTATAGGTAGCTATGTTGTAGATAGACCCTCCTTGGCATACGTTGTTGGGTACCGCATTATGTGCTTGTCGCCAGATTTTCTATCGTAGACCTCGGTCTGCCCAAACAACCTACCTATTCCAGCTCGCCCCCAGCGAATTGCTACTTCAGTCTGCAAGAACGTGTTGGGCTCTGTGTAAACTGGGCCTCGAGGGAGCCATTATACGAGAAAAAAACATGGATGCAATCGTCTCAGTGCCTGGGCCGTGATTCTGCATTTAGCCTGGGTTACCAGCAAGAGGCGGTCTCCTAATCCCTCTGCACGCAAACTAGCTCGCCGCTTGCCTAGGACCTCTGGGAGGGCGCTTCGAAAACCACCAAGGAGAGAAGCTGATGGGCCCACCTGCCAAACAGAAGCAGTACATAGGAACACCTCTCTCCATGGGGCCAGTTTGACAGCCTTCCCTTTTTGAATGGATTGTCCCTCTTTAACCAAACATGTTGCTATTTCATAGATGCTATCAGGTTATCACCCTTAATGTATCCTTCTCAAACGGCTCTATGTGAAAATATTGGCTGAAAAAAAGTAGTCATGTGAAAAACTCACCAGTCAACAGTAGATTGCAAAATGTAGTCATTCCTTAGAAGCAATGTAAACTGTGTAAATGCCGCCATTGATAAGGTCTACAAAAAAAATATTTTTAAACACACAACCCTAACAGTGACCCAAATCCCTACTAAACGCAGGCATTAAGCAGCCATCTGCAAAATCCTAACACAAACTCTAGCCCTTACTTTAACGCTAACCCATAGGTTTACACTAACATGTACCCCAACCTAGAGGTGCTCTGAAGTTTCTTGTTTGTTTGAAACATTAAATAAATAATGCTTACCATAACCCCACCAGAATTCCACAACCTCCCTAACCCAACTCCAAACCAAAACCTACTTTAATACTAACTGTCACCTTAAAACCCCTCCTCCAATCCTAACACCATAAAACTGGATCATTCAGAATGGTGCCAGTGCATCCGACATGCTCTGCTCGTGGGTGCCGACCGGGCGGGCGCGAAGGCACCCGCGAGCAGAACTCGTAGTTTGCCGGTCCGGTAACTACGGTACCGGCAAGCTTACCAGTACCGTAGTTACCGGACCGGCAAACCTATAATGAGGCCCCATGTATCCTAAACAGCAACGCATTTTGGCTACATTTTCAACTACTTTTTGCTTTGTAAAATTTTCGCTGCCGAGGTATTTCCTCCACAGACTTTCCACTCACTGCTTCTTAGTTAGCAACATTTTCAACAGATACCCATCCAATCTATCTTGACTTGTGGGCTGTTCCTCATGGACTCCTCTCTCATCTTCCTCCTCATTGTGGCAGGAATCTGGAATGCACAAACTTTGAACAACTAATTGTACACATAGACAACAAAAACGCAACAACTTGGTTTAGGATTAAATGGCCACAACCAGCTTGTTATTAAATAACGGGGTCAAATGTATGGGTAGAGGTGGGCGAAAAATCTATTTCCTTTATTAGAATGGCTGCAGGCTCAAAATTCACCACCTCTGCGTAGCACAATTTGGGCCTTGGGCCACATCGGCCTCTCAGATTATGCATAAATGTGTCCAATCTGAAAGGCTGACAATTCTAGCCCATATGGACATGCCAATATTTTGGGCAATCAGCAGGCCGGAGTGTTCTGTCAGCACTGCTTATCTAGAAGGTCCAGCATTCTAGCCAATCTAGTGACAAGAACTCTCAAACCACACTGATTATTTGAAATGCTGCGAAATCAGTCACTAAAGGCTCAGCATTGACCTTGCACCCGCTAGTGGACATTGGGGTGGAATCCCAAGAATTATATCCATACTTGAGACAAAATCCCATACATGAAGAGAACACCTGGAGAAAGGCTTAGGGGGACTCTAGCGGGATTATCATGCAGAACAAGACAACCCCCCAAGTTATCAGATGTGAATGAGTCGTATGCCATCTCTTTGGACTTGCCTTTAGTGTATTTGCTTTTGCCTCGGTTTCGGGTTTGCTCACTGTCCAGCCATAGAAAGACATGCAATAGCTTTCTGTCTCTGGAGAAGTTGGTGCCTTCAAAGGCCACAATTGGTACCTCAACAGCAGCAATGCCCCCTGCATCCACTGGCAGCGCGGCACAATTGGACAACCATGAATCAAATTTATTGGTGTGATAGATGTCCATCTGCTAAGGGAAATCACCTAGATTTTTCAAATAGGAGCTCCAGTAATTGATCGTACCAGGAAAGATCTGACAGTCTCACTCTCCTTCTGTCTTTTACAATCTAGTGTTTGTGGATTTGTACCCAGATGGGCCTGTCGGTCATTGGGTGCGTTATTCAACTTAACATCCACATAAAAGACACATCCTGTATACCACTGATGGGCATGAGCAATTAGCATGCCAGCAGAATGAGTAGCTGCAATCGGGCTTCACTTTTAGGAAGTGCTAATCTGATTTTTTTTTACTAAAGCATGTAAACCCGATTTTGGTTGCAAACTCTCTAACCTGGACTCTAATACTACCTCTGCCCTGATCCTCCTTGATCGTTCTTCTGATTTTGACACAGTCAACCACTCCATCCTCATAAACCGTCTCCAAAATACCCTTGGCATCACGGACGGGGCATTGGCATGGCTGATCTCCATCCTCTCAAACAGACCTTCCCAAGTTCAAATGGGTCATTTTTTTCTCCTCTACCTCAGTCTCTACCTGTGGCATTCCTCGGGACTCTGTCCTATCGCCATGGCTCTTTAACATCTACCTGGTCCCTCTGGCCCACCTGATCTCCACTCTCTCCCCTCATTTCCAGTGAACACAGATGACACATAACTCTCTTTCAAGCTGCCTTCCCCTACCTCCTCTGGCTGCTATTCAAGTATGGTGTTCTGCCAATGATCCCTGCTTGAATGCCAGTAAGACAGAGATCCTTCTCATTGGGATGCCAGCTCCTTGTTTCCCCCCCACTCTCTGGCCAGACTACTTGGATCCTCTCCCGTCAACCACTTATGAGGCAAAAATCCTTGGGATCATCTTTGACTCCTCTCTCCCTTTCTCTCCATATATTATGGACTTTGCTGTGAAGTCCAATTTTCAGCTCCATCTCCTCAGGGGCATTCTACCTTTCCTCTTCGTCCCCCAGAAACTCAACCTCTCCAGAGCGCTGGTTCTCTCTAGGCTTGACTAATGTAATAGCATCTTCCTCAAGCTGCTTCTTTCCTGCTTTCGTCCCGTTCATGTAATCCAGAAAAGAACTGCAAGATTTTTCCTTGGCCTCAAGCCCAGGGACCGCATCTCCCCAGCCCTAAAATCTGCCTCCCGGTGACTGCAAGGATGAAATTCAAGACCCTTTGCATCATCCACAAGGCTGTCTGGGGCTTGGGACCACTTTACATCCAGCCTTCCCTCCCAAAATACCTCCTGGTCAGAGTCCTTTGGTTCCAACGCTCAGCAGGTCAGAGAGTGGGAGGTAGATCCCTTTCCTCGGCTGGGTCCTCCCTCACCCCGAGACTTGAGCCGGATCGTCTTAAATTCTGGAAACTTCTCAAGACCTTCCTTTTCTCCTCTACCTTCCCTCTCCCCCTCCCATGCAAAACTCTCTATCTGCTTCTGCAACTGGGGCCTGGTCCCTTCAGAGTCATAGAGGGGCCATACCACCCCCTACCAGTCCCCCCAGCAGACTGTGCAGCACTTGCCCTCGGGCTGCTTTTCCTGGACTAGCCCATTTTGGTCCCCCCCTGTCGCTCACACTCATCCCCTCCTTTTCCCCTGGCACTTGCCACCTTGGCCCGCCCAGCACTTGCCCTTCCACACCACTAGGGGTACCCCAATCCAGCACTTCTCCCTCTACCCCCCCTTGCACTTATCACCTTGTCATGTACTTGCACAGTAGATTGTCACAAGGCCAATATAACCGTTTTCAGTTGTTCTACTTTATGATTCCCATGCCCCCCCTTCTTGTCTTGTGGCTCCTGGAAACAACTGTGCATATGCGCCAGACAAATGTCCAATAAATAAAGTAAATGTAAATCTGCTACAAAAGTGGTACAAGTATGTTTGAGGGATCATGGATCATTCATAACTACCTCGGGAAGATGCCCTCCAAAGGCTCTCTATCTAGCATGTATATAACTCAAGTTATTCTAATTTTCGCATTGCCTTCTTTTGAGATAAAAGTGAGAATACATTTGAAAGTGAACAAGCAGTCTAAAATTACATAATTGTCTTAACCCAACATCTGGTGGCCTAAATATATAAGGTATGTCTAGGTCATGGTGGTTGCTGTGAGTGCTGTGTGAATTCACTTTGTTTGGGCCCAGTTTTACCCATAACAACCAGTTGGATGTAGCCAGGAAGGTGTCATTGTTACCCCTCTTAGGAGGTTTCACACCTTCTTTAGAGATCAGGAAGTATCCCCTGGGGGTGGGGGTTGATGTGGGTGGGGGGTTAGCTAGGAACTGGAGTTTCAAATCAGCCCTGCCAGTACAATGGCTCTACGTTATTACAACAAAGTAAATTACTTTGTGGTCATTTACTTCTTTGCAATTACTTAACATTTATTTTCGAATCCCCCCTTCACTACCACCCAACCCTCCCTTTTACCCCATAAACATTAAATACATATATACAATTTAAAGTAATTAAAATTAAGTAAATTACTGTAAAAATGTACTTCGTTAAAACAACGGGAGACCAGTACAATTGCTATTTTTCACCAGGGTTCTGATTGCTGGAGACCTTATGATGTAGACAGAAAGAGGAAGTGGGTGGAGTAGCCCAGAGGATAAGTTCCGACCTCAGAGGGGGGTCTCGCCATATCGGTTTTTGCTACGGCTCCCAAACCCCCCTCCATCCACCTTCCCAGTTCCTGCAGAGAAGGCACCCTGGTTATGTGACAGGAGGCAAATTACATTTGTTTCGGTATTACCCACGTTGATCGAATTCCAAATTGACCTACTCAGAATTGACCGAATTTCTTTGGTCGAATTCGTTAGGTATTTTGGTTAATTTTTATTTAAATATAGATGTGTGGTAGGGTAAGGTCAAGGTGGGGAGAAGTGGGGGTTGGGGGTCAGGAGGGTCTCCTCCCCCGTTATTTAAAAAAAAAGTAATGAAATAAATTTGCTCAATTGTCCAGCAGGTCAATTATTTTTGATCCATTCACAGTAATCCTTTGTTTCAGCAGCTTGGTTTGGACCCTTGACAACGGGCTGGCACTGAACAAACCTGCTCTACCATTTTGCCTATGTAAGGAGGGAGACCCTGCCCTTAGGGGGGGTTCAGATTTGGACTCTTAGATTTACTGGAATATGGTTAGGAGTATAGCATATTCCAAAGTGCTCTGCAAGAGAGGTCAAGATCAGAGACTGACAAGGAAGAGGCAAGCTCTTCTCTCTACCCATCCAATGGGGCAATTTGGGATAATCTGTTGACTTTGAATGAAGGCCTTTCTGCTGCCCGATCACTGTAATCAGGATCATGTTCACTCTCAGTAAACCGCCAAAGTTCCTGGATTGGGAGTGCAGAGAAAAAGACTCACCTTATCCCTGGAACCTTGGTCAGGGCCACCCAGCAAGCCAGAAGTCAAGGAACCATCCTGGGCCTGATTCCCACCTGAAACCACTTATGAGCTACATTGACCAGGCACTGCTTACCTGTCCCAAGCTTCTTCATGCCATGTGCCATTGCTGCTTGAAAACCGCACCAGGTGTTGGACACAGTCGCCAAGCTCACCAACTCGATGCCTGTCTCAGAAAGTGCCTTGAAGCCTGTCTTGAAGTTGTTGAGCCACAAGAACAAAACTAAAAGGTACTTGCAGTGATCCTGTCCCCCTGGCCCACCTTTCAGGGCCCTGATGACTTGCAAGACACCACTCCCTACCTTTTTTTAAAGACATATTCTTCATTCAGACTTTGCTGCTGAACTCATTGACTGTCCACCTCTGTCCTCAAGGCCCAGAGTTCCCTTTCACTACAAATGTCTACTAGTGCTTTCATTAGTTGCTTGCATTTATTTTGTTTAGATTCAGACGGTCAATGAAGTGTTTAGGGTAATGCAGTCTTGGATAGCCATGAACTCCCTGGCTTTAAACAATAAGAAAACTGAGCTGCTCATTGTGGGCAC